>NC_041402.2:187737032-188089532 GCF_900747795.2 Erpetoichthys calabaricus | reverse complement strand
CAGAGAGACACACACGAGAGAGAGACAGAGAGAGAGAGAGACACACACGAGAGAGAGAGACAGAGAGAGACACACACACACAAGAGAGAGAGACAGAGAGAGAGCGAGAGAGAGAGAGAGGGAGGGCTGGACGCATAAGGTAGGAACGCACTTAAAGAATTCACTGGGATTGACTTTGTTTTCACTTGTTTACAGCGATCGGTTCGTAGTGTGCATTGTTGCAATGTTACTTTTCTTGGTGGTTTATTAAATTACGGATTTTTTCAAATGTCCATTTTTTTTTCCCTGTGCTTAAAATTCATTAAAAAAAAGTGTTTTTAGCCAGCGGTTGGTTGCGCTATAGCGCAAACTATTGCAGTGTTAGTTTTCTCTGTTGTTCAAGGTTTTCTCAGGGTTATTTGTTGGTTTTACATTTAGTTTACTATTACGCTGTGCATTCTATGGTTTAATTAACTATATTTGTGCTTAAAAACTTAAAATATATATTTACATACAGTTCGTATGGTCTGGAATAGATTAATAGTATTTACATACAATCCTATGGGGGAAATTGCTTCAGTTCACAACCAAATCGAGTTTTGGAACGAATTATGGTCGTGAACCGAGGTTCCACTGTACTCCAGCAGCAGCATACTGATAAAAAACAATATTAAAGAGTGATAACAATGCAGGTATGCAGACAGTAACTTTGTATAATGTTAACGTTTACCCCCCCAGGAGGAATTGAAGAGTCACATAGTGTGGTGTAGGAGCGATCTTCTCAGTCTGTCAGTGGAGCAGGACGGTGACAGCAGACTGTCGCTGAAGCTGCTCCTCTGTCTGGAGATGATCCTGTTCAGTGGATTCTCCATGATTGACAGGAGTCTGCTCAGCGACCGTCGCTCTGCCACAGATGTCAAACTGTCCAGCTCCATGCCAACAATAGAGCCTGCCTTCCTCACCAGTTTGTCCAGGTGTGAGGCGTCCCTCTTCTTTATGCTGCCCACCACTGTGTAGAAGAGGGCGTGCGCCACAACCGTCTGATAGAACATCTGCAGCATCTTATTGCAGATGTTGAAGGACGCCAGCCTTCTAAGGAAGTACAGCGCATCAGTATTGGCAGTCCAGTCCAGTTTATCATCCAGCTGCACTCCCAAGTATTTATAGGTCTGCACCCTCTGCACACAGTCACCTCTGATGATCATGGGGTCCATGAGGGGCCTGGTCCTCCTAAAATCCACCACTAGCTCCTTGGTTTTGCTGGTGTTCAGTTGTAGGTGGTTTGAGTCGCACCATTTAACAAAGTCCTTGATTAGGTTCCTATATTCCTCCTCCTGCCCACTCCTGATGCAGCCCACGATAGCAGTGTCGTCAGCGAACTTTTGCACGTGGCAGGACTCCGAGTTGTATTAGAAGTCCGATGTTTATAGGCTGAACAGGACCGGAGAAAGTACAGTCCCCTGCGGCGCTCCTGTGCTGCTGACCACAATGTCAGACCTGCAGTTCCCAAGACACACATACGGAGGTCCGTCTCTCTCTCTATCATTTCCAAATCACTCAGTAGCTCCTTAGTAGTCCCTGTTACCACTAGGATGTTATCCACTTCCTCACATCTGCAGACCTCACGTAAGCAGGGCCGAACAATATGGCCTAAAAAATAAAATCTGCAGATTTTTCTCAACCTACACCCGATTTATGATTCCAATTTTGATTTTTTTGGAAAAAAAAGCACATACATTATTCAAATAACTTTTATTTTAACAATATCAACACACAGAAGAACAGCACACACATCTCTTGAAGAGGTTTTAGAGCTGGATTTGTTCCCAGGTGCTGCTTAGTGACTACTCGCAACAAGTAGTTAGTTCACAAACCATGAAGCTCTCCTGGAGGAACAATGAAGTGCAAATCCAAAGTTAACACATTTGAGAAAAGTAAGGAAGTAAAACGTCTTGTATACCTGAAGACTTTTCAAACAACACACACTTGCAAGTTGCAAACAGATAACACATGAAGGGTGTTTTACGTCCTTAAGTCGTTTTTTTATTACAAGTTTTTTTGCAAAGAAAACACACTGAAGACCCTCTCTGATGGGGGTACTTGTAGCAGGGATGGAGAGAGATTTTCTTTATCATCTGAATTAACCCTTTTTTTCCCCCACTATATACATGGGCACCAAATCTTTAGCAATATAAAACGTTACCACATTTGGGGGTGGGGTCCATTCTTATTGTAGTATGGAATGCGACATGAAAAGAACGTTCCCCCATTGTTACCTTCTTGTTTGTCTCGCAGAGCTTCACACACCTGCCACCCTCTGTCCGAGATGCTGAAGTTAAGTTTGATGTGCTGCCTCCTTATAAGTGCCCACAATCTTCACAGCGGCCCGAGGTTTATGCCAACATCGGACTTTCCATATCCAAACCACGACCAAGTGACCGATGACATGCTGGAATTTTTCGACTCGATGAATGAGCTGCCATCTTGCTACTGCCTGTTGGTGTTGGAAGGGGGCGGCGAGTGGGCGTGCTGTCGTTTACGGAGCCCATCCATACGTCTTTTTCCTAGTTAGTTGTGGGTAGTGGAAGCCAATCCCAGCAAAAGCCATGCGGGCGGGGCACCAGCACTGGTGAGACTTTACACAGGCCCTTAAGTAAAATAAAAAACTTATGCATAAGCTATAAAAATTATTTTTGTGAACTTCCAACACTCTGTGTTATTTAGCCAGTTGATAGTGAATCACCTGCGGTGGGTTGGCACCCTGCCCGGGATTGGTTCCTGCCTTGTGCCCTGTGTTGGCTGGAATTGGCTCCAGCAGACCCCTGTGACCCTGTGTTCGGATTCAGCGGGTTGAAAAATGGATGGATGGATGGATAGTGAATCACGATTTTCATTTTACACATCGTCCAAAACAACAAAAATTCTATTAATCGATAAATTGGGTTATCACCCAGCTCTATTTTAGGGCATCTTCTACTTCACTATATCACCTGAGGTGGGTTGGCACCCTGCCCGGGATTGGTTCCTGCCATGTGCCCTGTGTTGGCTGGAATTGGCTCCAGCAGACCCCCATGACCCTGTGTTCGGATTCAGCGGGTTGGGAAATGGATGGGATGGATAGTGCATCACGATTTTCATTTTACACATTGTCCAAAACAAAAAATTCTAATTAATTGATAAATTGGGTTTTCACCCAGCGCTATTTTAGGGCATCTTCTACTTCACTGTAACTTTTGAATTCCCTCATGAAGTTGCCATGTCTTTTCTGTGCTTGTGTCAGTTTTCAACACCACAGTGCCAAGAGAAACCACGTGTGAATAGTCTAGTGTGGGTGTGATTATTACTATGCCAATGGTGGACTGGTATTCAAGACGGACTAACTATTGCCAATGTCGAAAAACATTTCATGCATTTGCTTCTGCTCCCTTCCAGCAGATTCTGAAAACGGAGGGCTGATTAAATATAAAATATAGGATTTGGCTTCACAAGATGGTCAGATTCTGTTCTGGGGTCATCATCTCATTGAGATCTCTCACACACACACACACGAGTTAAGAGTGTAAAAACATCCATCCATCCAACCATTATCCAACCCGCTGAATCCGAACACAGGGTCATGGGGGTCTGCTGGAGCCAATCCCAGCCAACACAGGGCACAAGGCAGGAACCAATCCCAGGCAGGGTGCCAACCCACCGTAGGACACAAACAAACACACCAAGCACACAGTAGGGCCAATTTAGAAACGCCAATCCACCTAACCTGCATGTCTTTGGACTGTGGGAGGAAACCCACGCAGACACAGGGAGAACATGCAAACTCCACGTAGGGAGGACCCGGGACGTGAACCCAGGTCTCCTTACGGTGAGGCAGTAGCGCTACCACTGTGCCACCGTGCCGCCCGAGTGTAAAAACACGACCAGTTAATTTAATAAATATAAACGGCACCCCACTCCTGTGAGCTCGTATGATTAAACAAGTCAGAGACTCCGTCTCCTTCTGCTTAAAACCAAATTTAATGAGTTGTGAATACAAAGCACTGAAACATGCTTGGTTTGTCACTAATTAAATTAAATAAATACAAAAAGACACTTGATATATGACATGCACAGGTCCCCGGCTCACATACAGAGAAGAAGCACCGGTTTGGTGGCTTTTAGAGTCTCAATCCACTCTAGTAAGACAAGAAAAGAGCTGAAAACAACCCATCTTAATCTACTGTAGCTGGTGGAATAAGTCGAGTCAAATCTCTGATCGTTTTCTTACCGCCTCGTCATATCATCGCAGTGGGTGAAAGGGTGTGCCAACATCATACATTAAGGGGGATTCCCTTATCATGGGCCTGCTTGTTCGTCCAGGGGTCATATGCATTAATTATATATACGGACAAATTGGTGAATGAGGGTGAAAATTCGGGATATGAAATGAATAAGTGAATAATAAAACAGACGAGAAGCAACACTTTTTTCAGTCGTTTCAGCCTGCGTAGTCGGCATCTTTATTGACATTTTTAACCATCATTTTCTGTTGCGCTTCTGGATTGTAATTAAGACACACACGTCAAGATTGCCTTGTGGGAACGGAGTTCCATCAGTAGACTGCCTGTCTGGGGGCAACTGAAAAACAAGTGCGGAATCTACAGTTTGGCGAAGGGGTAATACGGTGAAAGATCAGTGAAACGAGCCTCCGGTCATGTTCAAGACGTCAGAGACAGAGTGCTTTGCAAAACTTCGATTTCAAACTGACAAACTCAGCTTCACAGAACATCTGGCTGTCCCATCTAGAGGGGGCTACTACATAAGGTGAGATTTAAGTGGGGTGTGCAGAAAAGCCTGCTGGATTAGATAATGTCGGTTATACGAGGGATTTGTAACTGCTCACACGATCCAACTGGGTGTGTAATTACAAACAAATGAGAAACTCTGGAAAAGCCATTTTTTTATAACTATGTTCAAGAATATTCACAGTACACTACAGTAAAGGTTACAGTATTCCTCTAGAAATGAAAACCAGCAGCTGAAGTGTCCCCCTTCCCTCACACTAGTTGTCATTTTTCTAAATCTGTTTGGCTGCACTTGTGGTTTTAGTCTGCAGGATGGAGGACACCACGATTCAAACAACCAGTAGTTATAACCTACATATGTCTGCCATGGTATACAGACCAAAAAAAAAAAAATCCCTCGGGGGGCCAAGTAACCTGTTTCTGGGATGAGTGCTGGCTTCACGCAATGGAGAGTGTGTGTGTGTGTGCACAGAAATAGGGGAGTCACAGATATTGCGGGTCCAGAAGAATAACGACTTAATCCCACCGAAAGGCTCTTACTGAAAATGCCGGGGATTTGATGTGAAAAAACATTTTCTCCAAACGGGTCAGGTGCTGTTGCGACATTTTTTTTTTTTTTTTGCTTTTTTATGCCCCCATGTCTTTCAGTTTAAAGGTGCTGCTTCTCAGGGCTTGACTGGCTGAATGGAAAGGAGACTGCCAAACTTGAAGTGCTGGATAACTGGGAACTTTTCAAGACACTGAAAAAGAGTAAAAACAAAATAAATAAATAAATAAATAGATAAGAGGAGGATAAGGTGACAGTTAGTAGGATTGACTTTCACCTGCTCTGAGTAGCTTAGTCAGACTTTCTAATAGATAGATAGATAGATAGATAGATAGATAGATAGATAGATAGATACTTTATTAATCCCAATGGGAAATTCACATTCTCCAGCAGCAGCATACTGATACAATAAACAATATTAAAGATTGATGATAATGCAGGTAAAAAAAAAAACAGACAATATCTTTGTATAATATTAAATGTTAACGTTTACCCCCCCGGGTGGAATTGAAGAGTCGTATAGTTTGGGGGAGGAACGATCTCCTCAGTCTGTCAGTGGAGCAGGACGGTGACAGCAGTCTGTCACTGAAGCTGCTCCTCTGTCTGGAGATGATCCTGTTCAGTGGATGTAGTGGATTCTCCATGATTGACAGGAGTCTGCTCAGCGCCCATCGCTCTGCCACAGATGTCAAAATGTCCAGCTCCGTGCCTACAATAGAGCCTGCCTTCCTCACCAGTTTGTCCAGGTGTGAGGCGTCCCTCTTCTTTATGCTACCTCCCCAGCACACCACCGCGTAAAAAAGAGGGCGCTCACCACAACCGTCTGATAGAACATCTGCAGCATCTTATTGCAGATGTTGAAGGATGCCAGCCTTCTAAGGAAGTATAGTCGGCTCTGTCCTTTCTTACACAGAGCATCAGTATTGGCAGTCCAGTCCAATTTATCATCCAGCTGCACTCCCAGGTATTTATAGGTCTGCACCCTCTGCACACAGTCACCTCTGATGATCACGGGGTCCATGAGGGGCCTGGTCCTCCTAAAATCCACCACCAGCTCCTTGGTTTTGCTGGTGTTCAGTTGTAGGTGGTTTGAGTCGCACCATTTAACAAAGTCCTTGATTAGGTCCCTATACTCCTCCTCCTGCCCACTCCTGATGCAGCCCACGATAGCAGTGTCATCAGCGAACTTTTGCACGTGGCAGGACTCCGAGTTGTATTGGAAGTCTGATGTATATTAGCTGAACAGGACCAGAGAAAGTACAGTCCCCTGCGGCGCTCCTATGCTGCTGACCACAATGTCAGACGTGCAGTTCCCGAGACGCACATACTGAGGTCTGTCTTTAAGATAGTCCACGTTCCATGCCACCAGGTATGAATCAACTCCCATCTCTGTCAGCTTGTCCCTAAGGAGCAGAGGTTGGATGGTGTTGAAGGTGCTAGAAGTCTAGAAACATAATTCTTACAGCACCACTGCCTCTGTCCAAGTGGGAGAGGGATCGGTGTAGCATGTAGATGATGGCATCCTCCGCTCCCACCTTCTCCTGATATGCAAACTGCAGAGGGTCAAGGGCGTGTTGAACCTGTGGCCTATGGTGGTGAAGCAGCAGCCTCTCCATGGTCTTCATCACATGTGATGTCACAGCAACAGGCCGGAAGTCATTCAGCTCACTAGGATTTGCAAAATCCTCAAGTAAACTTTTTTCACGTTGTAATTATGGGGTGTTGTGTGTAGAATTCTGAGAAAAAAAATGAATTTAATCCATTTTGGAATAAGGCTGTAACATAACAAAATGTGGAAAAAGTGATGCGCTGGGAATACTTTCTGGATGCACTGTAATTAAAAATTTCAGGTATCAGAGTTTTATACCCATAATTTCCCACAACCTGCATTACATCCAAAAACACAAGAATATGAAAGCTGGGGGGTCCAACACTGCTTCTTCTTTAAATTTGTAAAGCCAATGTCAGATTTGGTTTGAATTTCAGACCACACTTTAAATCTCTCATACAAATTCTGGGTCCCTGGGGTTTCTTCCCAATAATTGAAGAAAACCAGGGTTAGGCTTAGGGTTAGGGTAGTCCCACTTCAGGAACAATAATGATATTGACACAAGTCAGGAGTGTTAGGCACAACATAGGAACCAAACCCTGGATGGCCCACCAGTCAATTGCAGACATTCACATGTGAATGCATACAGGGCTCGCTTTTAATGGACAGGCAGGAACCTGAGTGGGATACCAGTTCACCTTAGAGCTCTGAAAATGTAGAATCGCCTAACCTGTACATCTCGATTGTGTGAAGAAGGCTGGAATATGCTCAGACGTTTCTTAGATGGTCGGGGTGCACTCTTTTTAGTGTCCTCCTGCTACACGTCACACAAATCTAATAATAAAGTGGCTGTCTTTGCACACATCTTTTTCATGTGCAGGTTTATCATGACATCCATTTGGTCAACACAGACAAGGAACATGAGCAGTAATCCAGTTAAGAATGCATTCATTGTGGACTTCCAAAACACCTCTTTATAAGACATCGACTCAGGTCTGTGTGGTCAAGAAGACCCCGATAACAAACCGTTAGCAGCTTCAGTAAGAGAAATCTGCTGCTCACAGCAGGGAAACACTTAGCTTTTTGTGACCGACTGTGACTCTGAGGAGTCGTAACTGTGGAACGTTTAAGATCAATGAGGGGGGAATAGCAATGTGTGGTGTCACAAACAGTGACTGCCACCAGGACATCTGAATAAGCAGACCACCATTTGAGTACTTCAGTCACTCCGAGAACAGGCACATTATGATAATGCTGCAGGGCGTGCCAGTGAAGAGTGGGGGGAAGTGGTTTGGGAAGGAAATCCCCTTTGAATGCAGAAGTCGTCAGCTTCAGACCATTTGGTGGATTCAAATGTCAGCCACACTGCTACTGAAGTCACACGGGACCAATACCAAGATGGTTTGGCCACAATACTTGAATATCAACAAGCTATCTAGTTATGGCAGGCATCACATTAAAAGACTTTTGGTCAGAGGGAATATTTAGACTTGACAAATTAAGTTGCAGATCTCGTACCCTGATGATCGATAAAGTCCGATGACATGACTAGAAATCGCCGGGGATGACATATTAGAAGACCGCGTTCCGACTTTCCAGCATAGTTTTACATTTCCAAAAATGTGTGAGCTCGCTGCTTTTTCTGACAGCCAAAAATGTAATACCTGACAGAGCCGGTGCTGCACTAATGCTTTCCAGGCATGGCAAGCTGAGCCGCAATCCCTGCTCTGTTTTTTCAATTTTATCATAAATTCTGTCGTGGTGCGTAAAGCACAAGACATCAGTCAGACGGGACTCTCTCTACTGTTTACAAGGTCCAACACATCCACATTCCTTATTCCTCGTAGCTGCATAACTGCACTTCTGGGGGAACACAATTTGGCTGTTAAGAAAAAATTAAACTTCTTTGAATTTGTAAGGGCGAGTTGCAGACTGGTTGGACAAAGTCGTACTACATGACAGTGAGTCACAGGACCCTGCACATGCTAAGATCATATAAATAGAAATCACTAGAAATCGAAGTAATTTGACTTAGTATTATGTTTTATCCCGTCACTAAATCGGGAGTGGTCTCCACTCATCATTCTCGTATACTCAGATATGGGGATGAATATCTGAGGAGTAAACCGTAAGACAATGATATATTTTTATATTATGTACAGTGCATCCGAAAAGTATTCCCAGCGCATCACTTTTTCCACATTTTGTTATGTCACAGCCTTATTCCAAAATGGATTAAATTAATTTTTTTCCTACGAATTCTACACACAACACCCCATAATGACAACATGAAAAAGTTAACTTGAGGTTTTTGCAAATTTATTAAAAATAATAAAACTGAGAAAGCACATGTCCATAAGTTTTCACAGCCTCTGCCATGATTCTCCAAATTGAGCTCAGGTCCATCCAGTTTCCCCTGATCATCCTTGAGATGTTTCTGCAGCTTCATTGGAGTCCACCTGTCGTAAATTCAGTTGACTGGACATGATTTGGAAAGGCACACACCTGTCTATAGAAGGTCCCACAGTTGACAGTTCATGTCAGAGCACAAACCAAGCATGAAGTCAAAGGAATTGTCTGTAGACCTCCGAGACAGTATTGTCTCGAGGCACAAATCTGGGGAAGGTTACAGAAAAATTTCTGCTGCTTTGAAGGTCCCAATGAGCACAGTGGCCTTCATCATCCGTAAGTGGAAGAAGTTCGAAACCACCAGGACTCTTCCTAGAGCTGGCCGGCCATCTAAACTGAGCGATCGGGGGAGAAGGGCCTTAGTCAGGGAGGTGACCAAGAACCCGATGGTCACTCTGTCAGAGCTCCAGAGGTCCTCTGTGGAGAGAGGAGAACCTTCCAGAAGGACAACCATCTCTGCAGCAATCCACCAATCAGGCCTGTATGGTACAGTGGTGAGACGGAAGCCACTCCTTAGTAAAAGGCACATGGCAGCCCGCCTGGAGATTTACCAAAAGGCACCTGAAGGACTCTCAGACCATGAGAGAGAAAATTCTCTGGTCTGATGAGACAAAGATTGAACTCTTTGGTGTGAATGCCAGGCGTCATGTTTGGAGGAAACCAGGCACCGCTCATCACCAGGCCAATACCATCCCTACAGTGAAGCATGGTGGTGGCAGCATCATGCTGTGGGGATGGGAGACTAGTCAGGATAAAGGGAAAGATGACTGCAGCAATGTACAGAGACATCCTGGATGAAAACCTGCTCCAGAGCGCTCTTGACCTCAGACTGGGGCGACGCTTCATCTTTCAGTAGGACAACGACCCTAAGCACACAGCCAAGATATCAAAGGAGTGGCTTCAGGACAACTCTGTGAATGTCCTTGAGTGGCCCAGCCAGAGCCCAGACTTGAATCCGATTGAACATCTCTGCAGAGATCTTAAAATGGCTGTGCACCGACGCTTCCCATCCAACCTGATGGAGCTTGGGAGGTGCTGCAAAGAGGAATGGGCGAAACTGGCCAAGGATAGGTGTGCCAAGCTTGTGGCATCATATTCAAAAAAGACTTGAGGCTGGAATTGCTGCCAAAGGTGCATTGACAAAGTATTGAGCAAAGGCTGGGAATACTTATGGACATGGGATTTCTCAGTTTTTTTATTTTTAATAAATTTGCAAAAACCTCAAGTAAACTTTTTTCATGTTGTCATTATGGGGTGTTGTGTGCAGAATTCTGAGGAAAAAAATGAATTTAATCAATTTTGGAATAAGGCTGTAACATAACAAAATGTGGAAAAAGTGATGCGCTGTGAATACTTTCTGGATGTAATGTACATCAAAGAACCATAAACAACAAATCAAATCAAATCTTTCTATTATAAAAAGAAATCTTGCGATGAGATGAGACTTTTATCCTGCGACATGATGTGATCTTTTGAAGAGAGACAGAGAGACACTTTCACGTCTAGCGAGACGGTCAAGTCATGTCATACTTACAACCTTTGGAAGCAAGTCCCATGATACACACTAGACAGCAGCCCCCCTTGTGTGGCAGTGTTGCCTCAGATTCCCATAGGGCTCTCCATGGGAGATGGAGTTCTCTACAACCCTGCTGGTCACCACTCTTAACATCACCCAATTCTGATGAGGTTCCTCACACCATCACCCTCTGCTTCCTGTGTCTGAGCCAATTCTGCACCCACACCCTGAACTTCCACTTCTTTTAGTTTGATGAGCTGGTTAGAGATAACGGAAGTAGGAAAATTCGGAAGTCTCACAAAAATGAGAGTAAACATCGCATTAGCGCAAACAAATGGAAAATATTACTAGGTGAAATAACGGAACAGCGAAAAAAGATTGAATATTGTTTGAGGATGTCTGGGGGAGAAGAGAGACGAGGGAGTGAGACAAAAGGACAGCTGCTCTACAGGCTTTTAAAAGTTTGAAGCGCCGCTCGAAAATTCAGATCATGCGGCATGGCAGCAGCTGATCAAGCAAACAGGAGGTAAAAAAAACCCAACTGTTACTTGTTTCCCATTGTATCACTGGTTAAGAGGGGGGGTTCAGTAGGAGCGACCGCGTCTCCTTGGGGTGCATTCAGCCCCCTTTTTCACAACGGCGCGTACCGCTGGTGGGGGGAAAAGGGTTGGCGAGTGAAGTGTGCAGGGGGACAAAGCCCCCTGGTTAATAATATATTGAACAATTATTAAAAAAGTAAAGATGAATAAATCAGACTCTACAGCAGCATGAATAAAAAAGGACCACTTCCAGTTAGCGGAAATAGCCCAAAAGTTGATAGAAATCTACGTTTTAGACCTAATACTTGTGACTCTCTCCAAGTACCCTCTTAAAAATGAGCAGTTCTTTAGAGCGATGCCATAGGGGAACCATTTTTGGTTCCCAAAAGACCCATCCACACAAAGGTTCCGGAAATGATTTTTCATCTTGTTTGTACTTTTATTACTATTCGGTTTGTTATTATTTTCTCTCTTCTTGTCTTTTTAACTCTTATGCCTCACATCGAGCCGACTGCACCTTCAATTTCGTTGTTCCTTTGTAAAAGTGACAATGACAATAAAGATCTATCTAATTATCTATCTATTATATAATGCCTTTATCATCTATCTATCTATTAATTTTATAGCGCCTTTCACATCTATCTATTATATAATGTCTTTCACATCTATCTATCTATCTATTAATTTTATAGTGCCTTTCACATCTATCTATTATATAATGCCTTTCACATCTATCTATCTATCTATCTATCTATCTATTAACTTTATAGTGCCTTTCACATCCATCTATTAATTTTATAGTGCCTTTCACATCTATCTATCTATCTATTATATAGTGCCTTTCACATCTATTAATTTTATAGTGCCTTTCACATCTATCTATCTATTATATAATGCCTTTCACATCTATCTATCTATCTATTAACTTTATAGTGCCTTTCACATCTATCTATTAATTTTATAGTGCCTTTCACATCTATCTATCTATCTATTATATAGTGCCTTTCACATCTATTAATTTTATAGTGCCTTTCACATCTATCTATCTATTATATACTGCCTTTCACATCTATCTATTAATTTTATAGTGCCTTTCACATCTATCTATCTATTATATAGTGCCTTTCACATCTATCTATTAATTTTATAGTGACTTTCACATCTGTAATAAAAAAGGTTTTCTCTGTAACAGGAGAAGGGATGAAATAAAGGAGTAAGAGGGGGGGGATTGGTCGCTTCAGTGCAAAACCAGCTACAAAGATTGGAATGTTTGGGATGATAGCGAAAGAATGTGCAAAAACTTGCTTCTCATAAAGAGTTTCAGAATGTTATGGGAATACAGTCAAGGCCATGTACTTGTTTTTCACTTCGAGGGGCTTCATTGAAGGGCAACGCTTGTTATTGTGTGTCTTCTGATACTAGGCACCATCTCAGTGAGGGCCAAGTAGAAGAAAAACAATAAGATGTCCCGTGGGAAGAAGGTGTGCAGAAACTGATCACTTCTGTATACACTGCTTACACGTAAGCCATTTTGGGTATGGACACTCAATTAGTATATAAGGGAAGGTTCCGCCCTCAGTTTCTTCGGAAGCTCAACCGTGGGGAACGTGCACACCGCCCGGTATTGGACCAGGCTCACGAGTTGATCCTCTGACGAGACTGACACGCGGGCTCCCTCAGTCTACTGGTCTAGGATGATGGCTCTGGGTCTTTTGATATTACTGTAAGTATAGTATAATTCACATATCTGTACTACTGTAAGTTAATAGTATAAATCATATATCTTTGTCAATAGTACAATTCCTATATCTGCATGTATATTGCTATTATATTGTATGTAACTGATATTATATTTGAACAAGTAAACAATTGAAGTATTGGACCTTTCCTCTCTGATTCTTGCCTGCTTATTTTCTGTTAAAACCTTTGAACCATTTTCCCAAACTAAAACAACATCTATCTATCTATCTATTAATTTTATAGTGCCTTTCATATTATCTATCTATTATATACTGCCTTTCACATCTATCTATCTATCTATTAACTTTATAGTGCCTTTCACATCTATCTATTAATTTTATAGTGCCTTTCACATCTATCTATCTATCTATTATATAGTGCCTTTCACATCTATTAATTTTATAGTGCCTTTCACATCTATCTATCTATTATATACTGCCTTTCACATCTATTAATTTTATAGTGACATTCACATCTATCTATCTATTAATTTTATAGTGCCTTTCATATTATCTATCTATTATATAGTGCCTTTCACATCTATTAATTTTATAGTGCCTTTCACATCCATCTATCCATTATATAGTGCCTTTCACATCTATCTATCTATCATTATATAGTGCCTTTCACATCTATCTATTATATAGTGCCTTTCACATCTATCTATCTATCTATCATTATATAGTGCCTTTCACATCTATCTATCTATCATTATATAGTGCCTTTCACATCTATCTATTATATAGTGCCTTTCACATCTATCTATCATTATATAGTGCCTTACATATCTATCTATCTATCTATCTTTTATTTTGATCTGTAACAGGCTCCTTACAGTAACTAACCATGAATAGATGGTCACTATGCTATGATTTCAAAAGGACTCTTGCTGCATAGGTAAAGCCATACAGGCTAAGTTCAGGCTTTCTTAATCTGTTTGTGTCCTGTTAGGTTTCTTACCATACATTAAAGATTTTCTTTTATTTTTTCTACATATCAGAAAGTTTCTCAAAGCACAGAGAGTCAACTTCAAATGCGAAGAACCTTTCCCAGAATTAAATGGTTCTTCGTAAAGCAACGGCTCAATCAGAGACCACATAATCCGGTAAAAAAACACATAGTGCCTTTAAAAAACTAGTATTTTTAAGAGTGTTTGATTTTGTCTTTAGTTATAGGGACGGGCTTGTGTGCGTGAGAGCTGACAACTAATGAATATTTATCTGGAAGCACAACGCGTATAACACAGTGATGAGGAATAAGGAACGCAGGTGTTTGGGACCTCATACACAGAAGAGTAGCTGGTCTGTCTGATGTCTCGTGTTTTATCTGTGATGGTAGTAGAATTGCCACCAGGACATTTTGTTGGTGCGGGGAGCAGGAAGAACCATGCAGGAGGCGTGATTTAGCCAAATATAATAAGAGTAAAGAGTTGACAGGCCCAGTGCTGAAAGATTCAAAAAGTTAAATGAATCCCCATAAGACAATTCATGTTAACGTATCTTTCTGGTAAATATCAGATTTTTGATTTTAGTCAATGCCTTCACTTACCGGCTTGGCAGAGTCCTCTTTTTAAGCGGACTAACTGCGTTAGTGGTCAGTTGACGGGCAGTTTTCATACGCGCACATGGCTGCGTACTCCCTTTATGCTGCTAAAAGCCAGCAAGCAGCTGATTTCGCAACAGTCAGGTGGAACGAAATGGAAAAGGGGGAAAGCAGTCATAGTGCGGGGATGGTGGAAGTTTTACTCCACTCGTTCATGTATTTTATGTCTTGTTGTTGTTGTTTAAGAATTTAGATGTAATCCCCGGAGATGTACAGTAGGTAAGGTAGTGCATGCGTTGGAATAAAGTGAGGACAAGGGGGTGGACCCCGCCAAACTTTGATCTGAATGGTAGGAGCCCATTGCCTTTAGGCGAGTGGGTAGGAAATACTTAAAAAGCATCAGTGCCATTAGTAAGGAGGCGAGTGTTGAGGACGGGTGTCGCTATTCTGCGTATTTCAAAGATTCATTTTTTCCCCCATGCTGTAGCTTGTTTTGAATTTATTTTTTCAACCTTTTTAAGCCAGTGAGTCTCCTACATTTCGGGGAGAGTTTCAGCACTTGGGGAGAGAAAGGTTTTGGCTTTGGACCAATTATTCAACCTTTTTCTTTCTACGAATTTTTTCTTTTTTTGGCAGCTTTGGATTCTGTGCATTTTATGAGCCTTTGCCTAAACCGTATACACTCGCTCGCATATAAGTCGGGTCTTGAAACCCAAACACTTGATCATAAAAATCAGACTCCAACTTATATGCCTGTTCAACTTTTTTTTTCCCAATCTTGCATCAGTTTCTCAGACATATCGTGTTTTATTGCAGCAGCGTAGTTATCAATTTCTTTCGCCACTTGAATTTAAAACCAGCTTCATATTTTCTTCTGATCAAACGCTCCATCGTAGATAAGGGATGCTCTTACGATAAAGGTGTATGAGGGTGTGAGATTAAAAAAAAACACAAAACAGTGCAAACGTCACTTCAGAATAGTTCGGTTATTACTGTGTGGTCACGGTAATACATAATAAAAAAAAGGCCGTGTGCTCCATGGTTGCTCTCTCAGGTGGGTGTTAGCATATCGTAATCTCTTGGACCAATAGCGTGAGTTTTCTGCATTTGATTTATGCAACCAACATTATAAAATACTGGAAATTATATGGTAAAATCAAGCCCTGACTTATCTGTGGGAGAACTTAAACACGAGTACAGTGCATCCGGAAAGTATTCACAGCGCATCACTTTTTCCACATTTTGTTATGTTACAGCCTTATTCCACAATGGATTGAATTAATTTTTTTCCTCAGAATTCTACACACAACACCCCATAATGACAACATGAAAAAAGTTTACTTGAGATTTTTGCAAGAAAAATTTCTGCTGCTTTGAAGGCCCCAATGAGCACGGTGGCCTCCATCATCCGTAAGTGGAAGAAGTTCAAAACCACCAGGACTCTTCCTAGAGCTGGCCAGCCATCTAAACTGAGCGATCGGGGGAGAAGGGCCTTAGTCAGGGAGGTGAGAGATTTTTTTTAGTATAGTCGGCAGGATTAACATTACTTAGATAGATAGACAGACAGAGACAGAGACAGACAGACAGACAGACAGACAGACAGACAGACAGACAGACAGACAGACAGACAGACAGACAGACAGACAGACAGACAGACAGACAGACAGACAGACAGATAGATAGATAGATAGATAGATAGATAGATAGATAGATAGATAGATAGATAGATAGATAGATAGATAGATAGATAGATAGATAGATAGATAGCTTTATTAATCCCAAGGGGAAATTCACATATGGTGATTGTGCAGAAGATGAGAACATTAACTCAAAATATCCCGTAGAATATCTACAACCGTTAACAACGTCCAGTCTTCCAATGCATGAATTACTGGAGAAAGAAGGATGTATCCAAGAAAGGTAATGTAGTACATCTTCTGCGGATAACATTACAAAACAAAGGAGATCTTGATATGCCATTTGTATTAAAACGTTAACCATTTCCCGTTAGAATAGCTTGTGCAAAGACAATTCACAAATCATAAGGAAAAACATTTGAAAAAATCCCTTTTTATTTAATAGTGAGAAAGAAACGAAATTCAGTCATGTTGTGTTGATGCATATGTAACAATTCCCATGAAAATAAAAATCTGTTTAAATTGTACATCCGCATCCCCATACGCGAGCAGCAGAACCTCAAAGAGGCTAGTGCATAGCGCTGGCCCGGGGGTTGGCGAGCGAAGCGAGCAGGGGGAAAAGCCCCCTAGTACCAATAATAATACATTTTATCCATAAAGTGCCCAGCAATTTTTAGTCATTTAAAATGACATGGTCCTGCCAGAAGATCAGCAACTGCAGTAGGCCATACTTAACCTATTCGAGTCGAGAAATTCGAAATCGGCTTTACTTGTGCTCAAATTGTTGTAGTAATGGATGCAAATGCAGTAGAGACAATAAAAGATTGGACTGTTCAATAAATAATTTGAAAAGAAAAAAGTGGTAAAGGTCTGAGAAATATTAATCTGCTCTGATTCAGAAAACATCTGGAGTTTTGTTTTGTTTTTTCTGCCCTCCCTGGCCATCGGACCTTACTCTTATTCTATGTTAATTAGAGGTCCCTAATTCAATTTTCTTATTTATTTTGTCTTTTTTCTCTTTCTTCATCATGTAAAGCACTTTGAGCTGCATTATTTGTATGAAAATGTGTGAAAGAAGTAAATGTTGTTGTTGTTGCCTTTTGGAAAAAAGAAAATGCGTTTTGGAAATGTCTGGTGTGGTAGAATAAGAGCACCAAGAACCCATACAGTTAATTTCGGTGTTTCTTTAATGGCAAAAAATGACTTCTAATTAAGAAATTTGTTGGGATTAAAAAACGGTACACCCGACCCCCCTACCCCACACTAGAGGAACCAACTCTGAGACCCCTGACTTGGCCGGCCATCTGTTGGCTCACTTTGTAGGTCTTATTGTTTTGAGTCTTGATTGGGGTGGGGGGTAAGAAAAAAATATAAGGGATGAGAAAGCAAGTCAGTTAAAATTAAGGCAAGATAAATGTTTCATTAGGAGCAGCAATTAATTAGTAATGGAAAAAAATAACTGAATGGAAGCCAGTGGGCCCTCCAGGATCACAGTTAGATGCCCCCTGATACAAAGAGTATGGCCTGGTCAGTAAAGCACTGGGCTGTCACCCATAAGAGCGACTGTTTAATTTAACTGATAGGGTTAATAGTGTAGATTAAGACAAGAAATGTAGTTATGAAGTACCTTGGGATGATAGTCACTACGTAATTGTGCTATATGAATTAAATCGCTAAACGCAGTGTGAAATGTGCCATATAAACTGAACCTTTACTATAAGTTGTGAGACAAAGCATATGGACAGACATGAGAGCACTGGACTGTTAAGCAGAAGGCCGTCTGGCTAATCTCTTATCACTGACTGGCTGTGTGAGTTAATTCAACTAACAGCACTGATACAGTAGAAATTAGACACAAATGTGGTAGACTGTTCCTGTAAAGCACATTACCAAGGTATTAACTATGAAAAGGTACTTAAAAATGGACAGTTCACTAAGTTGTGACGCTTACCATACAGACAGCATAGCCTGGTCACAAAACCACTGGACTGTAAAGCATAGATGATGTCTTTATTTGGTTTTTACTAGGGGGCTTCTGCTCGCCTAACCCCCCAAAATGGCACATAAGAAGGGGGCTGAACGCACTCCAAGGAAACACAGTCGCTCCTCCGAAACCCCCTCTTAAACAATGATACAATGGGAACAAATAACAGTTGTTTTTTTTTACCTCCTCTTTGCTCGATCAGCTGCTGGTTTGCTGCTGCTGCCGTGCCATGTGATCTTCATCTCGTGTGGCGCGTCCAAACATTTAAAAGCCTGTACAGCAGCTGTCCTACTCTTTGTCTCACTGCCTTGTCTCTCTTGTCCCCCAGACATCCTCAAACACCATTCGAACTCTTTTTGCTGTTCTGTCATTTCACCGAGTAATATTTTCCGTTTGTTTGCGCTAAAGCGATCTTTACTCTTAATTTTTTGAGAATTTCGAATTTTCCTA
Source organism: Erpetoichthys calabaricus (assembly GCF_900747795.2). NCBI lineage: Eukaryota > Metazoa > Chordata > Cladistia > Polypteriformes > Polypteridae > Erpetoichthys > Erpetoichthys calabaricus. The sequence goes on along the minus strand of NC_041402.2, from coordinate 188,070,859 downwards.
CTTCCATTATCTCTAAACCACTCTGCATGCGTTTCACGGGACTTGCTTCCAAAGGTTGTAAGTATGACGTGACTTGTCCGTCTCGCGGGACGTGGAAGTGTCTCTTGGTCTCTCTTCAAAAGATCACGTCTCGTCGCGGGGAAAAAAGTCCCGTCTCATCGCAAGATTTTTTGCAGGGGTTGCCAACTCCGGTCCTGGAGGACCACTGCGGCTACAGGTTTTCATTCTAACCCTTTTCTTAATGAGTGACCTGTTTTTGCTGATAATTAACTTCTTTTGAACTAATTTTAATTGACTTGTTCTTGAAGACTCAGACCCCTTGTTTCTTTTTCCTTAATTAGCAGCCAAACAATAATGAGATACAAAATGAGCCAAAACAACTGGTGTCCATCATACCATATCTCAAAATAAAGAAAGATGAAGGTCTCAGGAACGTCGATCTGCTCAGGTCCACAAAACATTTTAATGGTGCTCTTTGAAAGAGAAAATCAACAATTTCAGAAATGTCTGCTAATACACCACGTGAGCAGCAACAGGCCATGAAGTTAAAGAACGGCTTTAATTAACAACAAGAATTGGCACCTCATTAAGCAGCTGGTTGGAGTGAAATTGGTTTGAGTTTGAGGCCCTGACTTAGTTGATCTTCTGTTGGCTCCCTCACTTCACAATTCAATTCTGTTTGGGAGCCGTTTAAGGAAAGAAACTAAGCAATTCAGAGTAACAATGAAGAAATTCAGGGGAACAAATCTTAAAAAAGCAATTCAATTAAAATGAATTCACAAGAAGTTAATTAGAAACACAAACAGGGCACTCATTCAAAAAAGGGTTAGAATGAAAACCTGCAGCCACTGGGGCCCTCCAGGACCGGACTTGGCGACCCCTGTGATAGAGAGAAATGTTTTACGCTGACTCACCGTGAAAGTTAATTCAATTGAAAGTGGCAACAGTGAAGAAATTTGACAAAAATGTGCTATGTAATATACCTGGGGATGGTACTCATTATGGAACGGTTGTGATAAGAAATAAAATGTCAATTCACAAAGAAACTAGACATTCACAAATGTTTGATTCCTATCTTGTGGACAGTATGGCCTGGTCACTAAACCACTGGACTTTTAAGCACAAGGCTGTCCGTTTATTCACTGATGGCGTAACTTAATTCAATTATTAGTGCTAATACAGTAGAAATATTAAGTAAATGTAGTATGATATACTGCGGTGGGTTGGCACCCTGCCCGGGATTGATTCCTGCCTTGTGCCCTGTGTTGGCTGGAATTGGCTCCAGCAGACCCCCGTGACCCTGTGTTTGGATTCAGCGGGTTGGAAAATGGATGGATGGATAGTATGATATATCTGTGGAGTACGGTGTGATAGCATGGAGTGCTACATAAAATGAAAAGTGACTTTGGTTGCGTTACTTTCACACAGATGGTATGGACTCGGTGCTCTCAACCTGGACTGCTAAGCATTTGACAGCTTTACCAATACTGACCACTGGGCGTGTTTATGTGAGCTTTCATAACCAAGTTATGCCAAGAAATGCTTCATAAACATATTATGGTTAGAAAGGTGTTACTGCCAGCTTAACACACACAGATTTCTAAACAGGTAACTCAGTTATTTGCTAAATGGGTTAAACTTTTCCTCAACTTTTCAGCAGCCGCACTTAAAAGTGTCCACAAAAAAAAACATCCCGAGGTAAATGTTCAGATGATGGCATTATTCCTTCTCTTGGTTGAAATTGTGTTCTCTCAATATTTCAGAAATAGCTAAATTTATGTTGATGAGCTGAATGCGTCAATCTCAGGAGCAGTGTTGGGGTTAACATGTTAAAAGAAAGAAGCGCCACATCGTCCGATTATGTTTTAAAGTAACGAGTAACCTAACACAATGCTTATTTATATTGAGAACACTCGAGTTATTATTATCCCAGCAGCCCCGAATATAAGACGAGGAATAACCGTACTCCTATGCCGCTCCTTTGCGGAGCTCAATTGCACACCAGAAAACCAATAAATAAAGTGCCCTTTTAGTTTTAATCCAGCTATTTGCTACAGATAAGTTGAAACAGAGTGATCGGGTGATGCAGCGTCCAGGTTACCGCAAATCATCTGCCTCTCTGTTGTTAAACGGGTTGGATGTTGTACACAGTCGTGGCCAGAAGTTTTGAGAATGACACAAATATTAATTTTCACAAAGTTTGCTGCCTCAGTTTTTATGATGGCAATTTGCATCTATTCCAGAATGTTCTGAAGAGTGATCAGATGAATTGCAATTACTTGTAAAGCCCCTCTTTGCCATGAAAATGAACTGAATCCCAAAAAACCATTTCTGCTGCTGTTGTGAAAAAGGCTTCGAAGTGCCCAAGAAAGTCCAGCAAGTGCCAGGACTGTCTGCTAAAGTCGATTCATGGCTCGGGATTGGGGCACCACCCGGGCAGAGCTCGCTAAGGAATGGCAGCAGGCAGGCGTCAGTGAGGTAAAGACGTTTGAAGGATGGCCTGGTGGGTATCAAGAAGGGCAGCAAAGAAGCCAAGAAAAACGTCAGGGACAGAGTGATCTTCTGGGATTGGACTGCTGAGGTCAAGTAATTTTCTCTGATGAATCCCCTCCCTTTCTGATTGTTTGGGGCAAGAAAACGTGAGCGACGCTACCATCAGTCCTGTGTCAGGCCAACAGTACAGCATCCTGAGATCATTTATATCAGCCAAGGCAGTGCAGGGCTCACTCACAATTTGGCATAAGAACACAGCCATAAATAAAGAATGGGACCCAAACACTGCGGTGGGCTGGCACCCTGCCCGGTGTTTGTTTCCTGCCTTACGCTCTGTGTTGGCTGGGATTGGCTCCAGCCGACCCCTGTGACCCTGTAGTTAGGATATAGCGGGTTGGATAGTGGATGGATGGATGGATGAATGAACCAAAACATCAACCGAGAGCAACTTCTCTCAGAGTTTGGTGACCAACATGACGAAGCACCGGACCATAAGGCCAAAGTGAGAACTAAGTGGCTTGGGGAACAAAACATCGCCATTTGGGGTCCATGGCCAGGAACCTCCTCATTGAGAACTTGTGGTCTAGAGGTGGGTGGACTAACACAAACCCAGCAATTGTGACTATGCAAAGAATGGTCAGCGGCCATCAGTCAGGATTGGGCCCAGAAGTTGATGGACAGCCTGCCAAGGCGACTTGCAGAGGTCTTGAAAAAGAAAGAAGGGCCAACACTGCAAATATGGACTCTGTGCATAAACTTCATGTCATCGTCAATAAAAGCCTTTGTAACTTCTGAAATGCTTGTAATTCTACTTCAGTACACCAGAGAAACATCTGACAGAAAGATCTAAAAACACCGAAGGAGCAAACTTTGTGAAAACCAACACTTGGGTCATTCTCAGAACTTTTGGCCACGACTGTACTTCACAGCATATGAAGGACTAAACATATTTATAAAACATATGAAAATGATCGGGGGTTAATGATTTGGGGGTTCTGGAGAGGAGGTTCCGTCGGATAGTCGAGCCTCGGATTCAGGAGGAACAGTGTGGTTTTTCGTCCTGGTCGCGGAACAGTGGACCAGCTCTACACCCTTAGCAGAGTCCTGGAGGGTGCATGGGAGTTCGCCCAACCAGTCTACATGTGTTTTGTGGACTTGGAAAAGGCGTTCAACTGTGTCCCTCGGGGAATACTGTGGGGGGTGCTCCGGGAGTATGGGGTACCGGACCCCCTGATAAGGGCTGTTCGGTCCCTGTACAACCAGTGTCAGAGCTTGGTCCGCATTGCCGGCAGTGAGAGTTGGACTCCACCAGGGCTGCCCTTTGTCACCGATTCTGTTCATAACTTTTATGGACAGAATTTCTAAGCGCAGCCAGGGTGTTGAGGGGGTCCGGTTTGGTGGACTCAGGATTGGGTCACTGCTTTCTGCAGATGATGTTGTCCTGTTTGCTTCATCAGGCCGTGATCTTCAGCTCTCTCTGGATCAGTTCGCAGCTGAGTGTGAAGCGGCTGGGATGGGAATCAGCACCTCCAAATCCGAGACCATGGTCCTCAGCCGGAAAAGGGTGGAGTGCCCTCTCAGGGTTAGGAGAGATCCTGCCTGAAGTGGATGAGTTCAAGTATCTCGGGGTCTTGTTCACGAGTGAGGGAAGAATGGAGCGTGAGATCGACAGGCGGATCGGTGCAGCGTCCACAGTAATGCGGGCGCTGCATCGGTCTGTCGTGGTGAAAAAGGAGCTGAGCCATAAGGCAAAGCTCTCAATTTACCAGTCGATCTATGTTCCTACCCTCACCTATGGTCATGAGCTATGGGTAGTGACCGAAAGAACGAGATCGCGAATACAGGTGGCTGAAATGAGTTTCCTCCGCAGGGTGTCTGGGCTTTCCCTTAAAGATAGGGTGAGAAGATCAGAGTAGAGCCACTGCTCCTCCGCATCGAGAGGAGTCAGATGAGGTGGCTCGGGCATCTGATCAGGATGCCTCCTGGACGCCTCCCTGGTGAGGTGTTCCGGGCACATCCGACCGGGAGGAGGCACCGGGGAAGACCCAGGACACGCTGGAGGGACTATGTCTCTCGGCTGGCCTGGGAACGCCTCGGGATTCTCCCGGAAGAGCTAGAAGAAGTGGCCGGGGAGAGGGAAGTCTGGGCATCTCTGCTCAAGCTGCTGCCCCCGCGAACCGACCTCAGATAAGCGGAAGAGGATGGATGGATGGATGAACATAATCACAGGCTTCATGCTCATTTTGGACCCATAGTGGCCGAAGATGATGTTTGACTCTTTTTTTTTTGTGCTGCTTAATGGCGTCTGAGCATTTTGCAAAAGGAGAACTCCAGAAGTGTACTTGTGCGTGTAAAACTGAGGGTTTTTAAGAAACCGACTTACTCCCTCATCTCACCGTTACCATCTTACCTGGATTGTCTTTTGAATTTATGTATTTTCATTATGGATGTTATGTGTATATTCCTCACTACCGCCGACTACTCACTTTATCCCAGTTTTGTGTGTGCATGTAAACGCGCTCACTGATTCATTACGTGGCGGTGAATAAATCAATTAATCTGCATAAGCTACCAGTGCAAACTTATGTGAAGAATTGTACTATGATTTACAAGTCACGTTAGATAAAAAGCAGAAGATCAATTTAATTAAGTGATTAACTAAAAAACAAGGACAAAAAAGAAAACAGAATTCAGTACAACAAAGCAGCGCTGCACTTTGGATTCTCCATGGATGTACAGGTGTCTCAATAAATTACAATATCAATGAAAAGTTAATTTATTTTAGTAATTCAGTTCAAAAAGTGAAACTCCTATATTATACAGATTCATTACACAGAGTGATATATTTCAAGCGTTTATTTCTTTTCATTTTGATGCTTATGGCTTATAGCAAATGAAAACCCAACATCCAGGATCTGACAAAATTAGAAGATTATGATAGAGTTCCATATTGTAGACTCCTGGTGTCCCACTCCACTCAGCTAATTAACCCAAAACACCCGCAGAGGGGTCCTGAGCCTTTAAATGGTCTCTCAGTCTGGTTCAGTAGGCCACACCATCAGACCGCTGACTTGCCAGTTGTCCAGAAGACCGTCACTGAGACCCTCCACAAGGAGGCTAAGCCACAAAAGGTCACTTCCAAAGAAGCTGGCTGCTCACAGAGCGCTGTATCCAAGCATTTTAATGGAAAGCGGAAGGAAAAAATGTGACAGAGAAAAAGGGGCACAAGCAACAGGGGATAAGAGCAGCTTTGAGAGGATTGTGAAAAATTTGGGGGGGGGGGATTCCCAAGGAGTGGACTGCGGCTGGAGTCAGCGCTTCAACAGCCACCACACACAGACGTATCGGGGACGTGGGGATCGAGGGGACTGGGCGGTCTCGTGGCCTGGAACCCCTACAGATTTTATTTTTTTCTCCAGCTTTCTGGAGTTTTTTTTTGTTTTTTCTGTCCACCCTGGCCATCGGACCTTACTCCTTTCTATGTTAACTAATGTTGTCTTATTTTAATTTCTTATTTTGTCTTTTATTTTTCTTTTCTTCATTATGTAAAACACTTTGAGCTACTTTTTGTATGAAAATGTGCTATATAAATAAATGTTGTTGTTGTTGTGGACTACAACTGTCACAGCACTCCTTGTGTCAAGTCACTCCTGTACCAGAGACCACGTCAGAAGCCTCTTACCTGGACTGAGGAGAAAACATACTGGACTGTCGCTCGGTGGTCCAAAGTCCTCTTTTCAGATTAAAAAGTCAGTTTTGCATTTCATTTTGGAAATCAAAGGTCCCTGAGTCTGGAAGAAGAGCGGAGAGGCACAGAATCCAAGTTGCTTGAGGTCCAGTGTCAAGTTTCTATAGTCAGAGATGATTTGGGGAAGCTTGTCATCTGCTGGTGTTGGCCCACTGTGTTTTATCAAGTCAGTGCTGCCAGCTGTCTACCAGGACATTGTAGAGCACTTCATGCTCCCTCTGCTGACAAGCTTTATGGAGATGCTGATTTCATTTCCTAGCAGGACTTGGCACCTGCCCACATGGCCAAAAGTACCAATACCTGGTTTAATGACCATGGTGTGTATTACTGGGCTTGATTGGCCAGCAAACTCGCCAGACCTAAACCCCATAGAGAATCTGTGAGGATGAGGAAGATGAGAGACACCAGAGCCAACAAGATGAAGGCCGCGATCAAAGCATCCTGGGTTTCCATAACACCTCAGCAGTGCCACAGGCTGATCGCCTCCATGCCAACGCCACATTGATGCAGTCATTCATGCCAAAGGAACCCCTGACCGAGTTTTGAGGGCCTACATGGACAGACTTCTCAGTAGGCCAACATTTCTGTATTAAAAATCTATTTTTTATTGATCTAATGTAATATTCTAATTTTATGAGATACAGAATTTTGAGTTTTCATTACCTGAAAGCCATAATCAGCAAAATTAAAAGAAATAAACGCTTGAAATATATCACTCTGTGTGTAATGAATCCATATAATACTAGGTGCTTCTGCCCCCTGCTCACTTCGCTCCGTAACCATCCGGCCTGCGCTACACTCCAAACGCTTTGAGTCTCTGCCACTCACGTATGTGGATTTCACTTTCCCAAAACAATCAATCTTTTAATTCTGGTGTATACGCTTTTTAATTGGGAAGAAACACTACTTTTCCCTGAAGGGAACACGAATTAGACGATCTACAAGTCTCTAACTTAAAGTTTAAAGCCAAATAATATCTACATACGAGGGGGGACCCAAAAATAACCGGAAATATTTTTAAAACGTGTTTAATTTAATTTTCTGTACAAACTACAATTAGTCTCTTTCAAAGTACTCTCCATTGGCGGAAATCCACTTATCTAACCGTTTGTTCCATTGTTCGAAACATTTTTTAAATTCATCTGAAGTAATGCCCATTAATGCTCGGGTCGTTTCTTGTTTTACCTCTTCGACGTCAGCAAAACGTCTTCCTTTCAAGTCTTTTTTCATCCGAGGGAACAAAAAGAAATCACATGGAGCTAAATCCAGTGAGTAGGCTGGGTGGTTCAGGGTTGTCATACCGTTTCTTGACAAAAATTGGCGAATGCTGAGAGCAGTGTGAGATGGAGCGTTGTCATGATGAAAGAACCAATCGCCCGACTCCCACAAATCAGGGCGTTTCCTTCTCACACTGTTGCGCAACCCACCTAGACTGATGGCACTTGGCAGACTGACTTGTGAGGAGTGTAACTAGATCGCCCTAGCGGCCCAACCACGTACTACAAGTACCAACCTAACAACAACAAAATTTCGGTTATTTTTGGGTCCCCCCTCGTACTTCTGTCATATCACCCATGTCCATATATTCAATCTCTTTTCGCTGTTCCGTTTTTTCACTGAGTAATAATTTCCGTGTGTTAGCGCTAATGCGATCTTTACTATTAGTTTTTGGTGACTTTCGAATTTTAATACTTTCATAATCTCTAACCTGCTCTGCACGTGTATCGCACCTTTTTACAACGCTCTACTTTGTCTTTTATTTCCGACCCTGCTTGGAGCTGAGAGCGCAGGAACTGTGTCTGACGATAGCAATCACACGAATGAGAGGTGAGAGGACCGTGGCCGTGGTTGTAAATGTTTCAGAGGAGGGCGGGACTTGTCAAAATCTCTTGGCAAAAAGTCTCGTCTTGCGGAAACCTGAAATTATCTTTCGCAAGAGTTCAAATTATCTCTGAGAAAGTCTCGTCCCAGGATTTCCTTTTATAATAGAGAGATATGAATATTCACTTCTTGAATTGAATTACTGAAATAAATTAACTTTTTGATGATATTCTAATTTATTGAGATGCACCTGTATATCTGGCGACTGCAGTTAGGTGGTGGGTAATAACCATCCTTGCTTATAATTACTAGGGGGCTTTGCACCCTGCTTGCTTTGCTTTCCAAACCTCCCCCATTTCCCCCCCGGCCTGCACTATGCGCCAGGCATTTCACGTCTCTGCCGCTCACGTTGTGAAGAGGAGGGCTGAACGCACCCCCAAGGAGACGCGGTCACTTCTCCAAAACCCCCTCTTAAACGGTGATACAAAGGGAAACAAACAGTTTTTTTTACCTCCTCTTTGCTCAATCAGCTGCTGGCTTGCTGCTGCTGCCGAGCCGCGTGATCTGCATCTCGAGTGGCACTTCGAACGTTTAAAAGCCTGCACAGCAGCTGTCCTTTTCTCTCACTGCCTTGTCTCTTTTCTCCCCCAGATATCAACAAACAATATTCGATCATTTTTTGCTGTTCCCTTATTTCACCGAGTAATATTTTCCACTTGTTTGCGCTAATGCGATGTTTACTCTCATTTTTGTGAGACTTCCGAATTTTCCTACTTCCGTTATCTCTAACCCGCTCATTAAACTAAAAGAAGTGGGAGTTCAGGGTGTGGGTACAGAATGGGTGTCTCTCTTCTCCCCCAGACATCCCCCTGCTCCTGTTGAGGGTCCCGCTCCCGAGGCGTGCCCCTATGAAGAGGAAGATTTTCCGTTCTTTTAAATGAGAGATGGAACTGCCCCCTCCGACTACACATGGAGCTCGATTCACTCCTGAAAGAGACTTTTGTTTGTTTGAAGTGTCTGAATAACGTTTCTGTCTCTAAAATCTCCAGTGTATTTGTGCAACTCTGTGACCCAAGCGTGAAAGTGTATGTGGATTTCACTTTCACCAAACAACAAATGTTTTAATTCTTGCGGATACGCCTCTTCGGCAACACGAACTAGACGATCTACAAGTCTCTGACTTAAAGTTTAAGTCCGAACAATATATTCGATTTCTTTTTGCTGTTCTGTTATTTCACCGAGTAATAATTTGTTTGTTTGCACTAATGCGATCTTTACTATCAGTTTTTAGAGACTTTCAAATTTTTGTACTTCCATTATCTCTAACCTTTATCTTTATTTCGCCTTATACTTGAACGGTGCGGTGGCTCTGAGGCTAAGGACATGCACTGGCAATCCGAAGGTTGCTGGTTCGAATCCCATAAATGCCAAAAGGGACTCTGCTCTGTTGGGCCCTTCAGCAAGGCCCTTAACCTGCAATTGCTGAGCGCTTTGAGTAGTGAGAAAAGCACTATATAAATGCAAAAAATTATTATTATTATTATACAATTTCTTGTATTAGGAATTTATTAGTTTTCGCAAAACCCTTGGGGTCAGCCATTGTACAGCGCCCCTGGAGCAATTAAAGGTTAAGGGCCTTGCTCAAGGGCCCAGCAGAGTAGGATCTCTTTTGGCAGTGACGGGGATTCGAACCGGCAACCTTCTGGATACCAGCGCAGATCCTTAGCCTCAGAGCCACCACTCCGCCCTAACCTGCTCTACATGTGTATCGCGCCAACGTTTTTGAGTTCTTTACGACATTCTACTTTGTCTACTTTGTCTCGCGGGACGTGAAATTGTCTCTCTGAGAAATATACGTCTCGTCTCTCTGAAAAAGTCTGACCTCGTCCCAAGATTTTTTGCTAGAACAGAGAGATGTACCCTACAGGCTTTACTTATCACTAGTCATTTAGCCCGTTACAATAACGGGCGCTAGAACAGTAGTGCATAAACATTAGTAGGAACAGTCTATATTAAATGGCAAGGGACTTTGACCTTATTCTTTTTCTTGGTCGTATTTTTCTTTCTTTCAGCCTTTCTTTTGTTGATATTTACTTGCTGTGCTAATTGTTCTTCGTGGGCTGCCGCCGTGTATTGTGTGTCTTTAATTTTCTGTGACAGTAATACTGTCTTGTACGGCTCTATTCAATAAGGGCGCGTAGATAATTTAGTTCAAATGGCTCTGGAATATGTGAAGACCAACAGGTGCAGATCTTTATTTACGCGCGCCTTTATTTGCTGCGCCCAATTGAGGTCGTCCTTGTGAGGCTCACCTTTTTGTGCGCGCCCTTATTGAAGGATACCGTCTTGTATGTCCGCTGGCTTGTACATCCGTAATATACGTCCGTACGTCCATAATATACCTTTAATTTTCTCTGGCGCTAATACAGGCGTGCGCGTCGGTAATATGCCTTTAATCTCCTCTGACAGTAATACTGGCTTGTATGTGGCTGTAATATGCGGCACTGTATTGTGTACCTTTAATTTCCTCTCGCAGTAATACTGGTTTGTATTTCCGTAAAACGCCTCTAACTTTCTCTGACAGTAATATCGCGCATAGCACCGTGCCCCGCGCATGCGCACTTCACCAGAAGACACACACACACACACGGACACCCAAAAGGATTTTATATATATAGATTAATATTTTGTGTTTGTATCTTCCACAAGCTCTTGTCACCTGATAACGTTGGCAAAAGTACTTTTCAAATCAGTGTAACTATCTGGTTAAAGAAATGTAGAGTAAGTGAAGAAAGACTGCAAAATGCACTAATCTTCAGAGCAGTATGCAAGGAAAGCCCACAGGCGGCTGCTATTGTTTCTTTCTGGCCAAGAAATTAAATAAAGAGAGCCTCTCTTTGCATTTCCTTATCTTCACCACATGTCACTCCTCAGCAGCAGGGGATCCACACAATGCAATTGCGTTACCTGCCCTAGGTGTCGGGAGATCTTATCAGCCAATCTTTCAGAGTTTTGGTTCAGGGCCCCCCAGGGCTTCAAAACAAAGACTGGTGATAAAGGTTAATTTGTGAACTCGTGACCCTGACTGCCTCACAGGGGAGAAAAAAAGCTGGAGGATCTCTGGCCCACCACCCGTAACTTCAATACAAAGAAGAGAGATATTAGCAGGCCACCGGGGCAGAGATTTTGGAGTCACTCAGCTGGGCTCAGGCTGGGAGATGGATGGCTGCCATTAGATCACAGATGAAGCATGCGGTGGTCCTTCATTGTAAGTAATGTGTTAAAGGTGCAAAATAAAAATATTGTGGCAAGCCCAGCCCTTGTAAAGCTACCTCAGTGAATAATAAACGCAAGAGCAGTCTGATGAAGAGCATATGGAAAGGCGACAGCGATCACTAGGCACCAGTACTAAAAGCGTAATTGCTTCTTCAATTTCCAACAGATACAAAGTGTTGAGTGTCGGCAGTCAGTGTGGCCTTTTAGCTAGAAAACTAGTCACAAAGCCGCCAGACTGAAGGTTTAGATTGTTCTGCTAGCTTGTAGACTTAAAAAAAAAAAAAAAGCCCACGACTGCTCATCAATTTGAATTCCCATATTGTGTCCATTACTGCTTAACTTATTCCATATATTTTCTACACTTGTGTTTTCTGACTTTTACAAGAAGTTCACCCTAATCAGTTTCCAGTTAAGTCCCCTGTGCTGTTCAATGAAGAACTGAAAGGGACATCTGGTCCTTTAGATTTTGAAATACCCATATGATTTTAAATTTTGAATTCACTGTTGTAATCCATCCATCCATCCAGTACTGCCACTCCCTATACGCAGAGTACGCAGTCTGCGTAGGGCACGGGGGGCACCATCCCAGCTGCTCATTTTTATATATTATAATAATAAATTGATATTAATAATATACATTTACAAATAAACAAAAATATAAACGTATATATTGCATTTTACGGTGAACACAGAGTAGGCTAAGCACACCTTATTTGAATAAAGTTCTATTTTGGCCCCTATAGTAGGTGTTTTTTTTATTATTTTATTTTTACTTCCGTAATATTTGGGGGAGGGGGCACAAAAGTAAATTTCAGCTTAGGGCACCCATTTGGCCAGCAGCGGCCCTGCATCCATCCTCTTCCGCTTATCCGAGGTCGGGTCGTGGGGGCAGCAGCTTGAGCAGAGATGCCCAGACTTTCCTCTCCCCGGCCACTTCTTCTAGCTCTTCTGGGGGAATCCCAAGGCGTTCCCAGGCCAGCCGGGAGACATAGTCCCTCCAGCGTGTCCTGGGTCTTCCCCGGGGCCTCCTCCGGGTTAGACGTGCCCGGAACACCTCACCAGGGTGGGGTCCAGTAGGCATCCTGATCACATGCCCGAGCCACCTCATCTGACTCCTCTCAATGCGGAGGAGCAGCGGCTGTACTCTGAGCCCCTCCCGGATGACTGAGCTTCTCAGCTTCTCCTTCTGCGGAGAAAACTCATTTCAGCCGCTTGTAAACGCAATCTCATTCTTTCGGTCACTACCCATAGCTCATGACCATAGGTGAGGGTAGGAACATAGATCGACTGGTAAATAATTTACCAGTCGATCTATGTTCCTACCCTCACCTATGGTCATGAGCTATGGGTAGTGACCGAAAGAACGATATCGCGAATACAAGTTTTCTCCGCAGGGTGTCTGGGCTCTCCCTTAAAGATAGGGTGAGAAGCTCAGTCATCCGAGAGGGGCTCAGAGTAGAGCCGCTGCTCCTCCGCATCGAGAGGAGTCAGATGAGGTGGCTCGGGCATCTGATCAGGATGCCTCCCTGGTGAGGTGTTCTGGGCACGTCCAACCGGGAGGAGGCCCCGGGGAAGACCCAGGACACGCTGGAGGGACTATGTCTCCTGGCTGGCTTGGGAACGCCTCGGGATTCTCCCGGAAGAGCTAGAAGAAGTGGCCGGGGAGAGGGAAGTCTGGGCATCTCTGCTCAAGCTGCTGCCCCCGCGACCCTACCTCGGATAAGCGGAACAGGATGGATGGATGGGTGGATTGATAGTTTGTACAATGCTATATGCTGTATACCCTGCCGCTCTTTCTGTTAGTGCCTTGAGCATGGGAAAGGCGCTATATAAATAAAATGTATTATTATTATTAAACACCATCATGTTCCATCCTGTAGAAGCATGGAGGTGTTTAGGAGAGATGGCAGTGGAGTTTTTAACCAGATTGTTTAACGGAATCTTGGAAAGTGAGAGAATTGCCAGAGGAGTGGAGAAGAAGTGTACTGGTACCGATTTTTAAGAATAAGGGGGGGTGTGCAGAGTTGTAGTAACTACAGGGGGGGTTAAAATTGATGAGCCACAGCATGGAGTTATGGGAAAGAGTAGTGGAAGCTCAGTTAAGAAGTGAGGTGATGATTAGTGAGCAGCAGGATGCCAAGAAAGAGCACCACAGATGTGATGTTTGCTCTGAGGGTGTAGATGGAGAAGTACAGAGAAGGACAGAAGGAGTTGCATTGCGTCTTTGTGGACCTGGAGAAAGCAAATGACAGGGTGACTTGAGAGGTATTGAGGTGGTATTGTATGAGGAAGTCGGGAGTGGCAGAGAAGTACGTGAGAGTGGTACAGGATATGTATGAGGGCAGTGCAACAGTGGTGAGGTCTGCATTAGGAGTGATGGATGCATTTAAAGTGGAGATGGGATTACATCAGGGATCGGCTCTGAGCCCTTTATTATTTGCAATGGTGATGGACAGGTTGACAGATGAAATTAGACAGGAGTCCCCGTGGACTGTGATGCTTGCAGATGACATTGTGATCTGTACAGATAGTAGGGAGCAGGTTGAGGAGACCCTGGAGCGGTAGATATATGAGAGGAGAGGAATGAAGGTGAGTAGGCCCACCAAGACAGAAGGGAGGTCAGAGGAATGGTGAGGATGCAGGGAGTAGAGTTGGCAAAGGTGGAGGAGTTTAAATACTTGGGATCAACAGTACAGAGCAACAGAGGTTGTGTAAGACAGGTAAAGAAGAGAGTGCAGGAAGGGTAGAATGGGTGGAGAAAAGTGTCAGGAGAGATTTGTGACAGACGGGTATCATTAAGAGTGAAAGGGAAGGTCTACAAGACAGTAGTGAGACCAGCTATGTTATATGAGTTGGAGATGGTGGCACTGACCAGAAAGCAGGAGACAGAGCTGGAGGTAGCAGAGTTAAAGATGCTAAGATTTGCATTGGGTGTGATGAGGATGGACAGGATTAGAAATGAGGACATTAGAGGGTCAGCTCAAGTGGGATGGTTGGGAGACAAAGTCAGAGAGGTGAGATTGCGTTGGTTTGGACATGTGCAGAAGAGAGATGCTGGTTATATTGGTAGAAGGGTGCTAAGGATAGGATAGGACTGGTAAGAGGAGAAGAGGAAGGCCTAAGAGAAGGTTTATGGATGTGGTGAGAGAAAACATGCAGGTGATGGGTGTAACAGAGCAAAATGCAGAGGACAGAAAGATATGGAAGAAGATGAAGTAACAAATTTTAACAATCATGTTATTATGTTTTAGTGCTAATGACTAACAACAGAGATGCAGTCTGTACAGTTAAGCAGCAGCTCTAGGCAGGGTGTGCTAAACTGAAGTAGTGAGTTTTATAGGAAGAGGAGGCAGACATAGCTTTGCTGAGTCGGCAAGTGGTTTAGATGGTACACTTTTTTACTGTTGCACCAAATGCTTATGAAGCAGCCAGTTCCCTTTAAGGTTACATGGCTGTTCAATTCTCATATGAAACATAAGGACTTGACACACCCGAGCTGCAGCGCCACCACTTTCAGATTCCTGTTTTAGTCGTCATACTCTATAGTGGATTCAGAAAGCATTCCATCTCCTTCACTTTCTGCCCACTTTTATTGTGCTGTAGATTTCATTTTAAATGGATCCATTTGCCATTTTTGCCCATCGGCCTACACTCAATAACCCGTAATAATACCGACTGAAAGCATGTGACCAGCAAGGTTTGCGTATTTATTAAAAATATAAAACTGAACTATCTCATTCATAGAAGTATTCAAACCCCTAATCCAGTACTTTGTAGAAGCCCCTTTGGCAGCAATTCCAGCTTTGAGTCTTCTTGGTCAGATCTCTACCAGCTTTGCACACCTAAGTTAATTCCATTCTTCTTGGCAGATCCTCTCAACCTCCATTAGATTGGATACGAAGCCTCTGTGAACTGCCACCTTCAGGTCTCCCCACTGATGTTCTATGGGGCTTTGGCTGGGCCGCTCAGGTCACACATAGAATTGTCCTAAAGCCACTCTAGCATTGTCTTGGCTGTCTGCTTTGGGTCATTGAATCATTGCTTCCAGACGGAAGTGAGACCAGCTATGTTATATGGGCTGGAGATGGTGGCACAGGAGACATAGCTGGAGATGTTAAGATTTGCATTGGGTGTGACGAGGATGGACAGGATTAGAAATGAGGACCTTAGAGGGTCAGCTCAGGTGGGACGATTGGGAGACAAAGTCAGAGAGGCGAGATTGCGTTGGTTTGGACATGTGCAGAGGAGAGATGCTGAGTATAATGAGAGAAGGGTGCTAAGGATAGAGCTGTCAGGTAAGAGGAGAAGAGGAAGGTCTAAGAGAAGGTTTGTGAATGTGGTGAGAGGGGACATGCAGGTGATGGGTGTAACAGAGCAAGATGACGAGGACAGGAAAATATGGATAAAGATGATCTGCTGTGGCAAACCCTAACAGGAGCAGCCAAAAGAAAAAGAAGAAGATGAACTAAAGCAAACACATCTAAAATCAACCTGGAGGTCCCAAGGCTAAAATGAACAAGCTGGAAATGTAACAGTTGATGAATTGTCATAAGTTTGGCGTCACAGAGTAGCAGCTTGTCAGAGTAAGCGTTCATTCTGTCTGTAACAAAGAGCATGGAGATGTGAGAAAAACAATCTTCAGGGATGTTTGGTATTTTTGTGACACACGGACAGCCAAGAGCTAACTTGAGACAATAAATTAAAGGAGCCTGGTTTCCTGGATAGATACACATCAGCTGTTTTGGAAGACACTAAGTGGGTACTCGATTAGTTGTGTCTACTGTAAGTTGAGGGGGTACAAACTGGGTGACTGATGTTCATGGTTCACGTGGTTCCATGGTATTGTGCTTGTGTGAACATGCCGAGCATAGAATCACTTATTTTAAAGTCGACAAAAGGATTTTAAAGGATGATCCAAAAGTGTAATCAGACAGAAAAAACTCACACACACTAAAATTCAACAAGGTGACTAAAACCAAAAGGACTAAGGACAATGTGTAAAAGTCAAAAGTTCAAAAACCAAAACAGAAAATGGAAAGAATTAAAACTACAAACGAGTCGTCGTCTTTGGAAAAAAAAAATGTGGACACATTAAGTAATTCACATCTTGGCCTTTTAAGGACGGCTGCCATAATGTGAAGCGCATGTGCAAACAGGCCTTAACAATGTGTAGAATTACAACAACAGAAACAGAAAACTGCACTGATAGTCAAATTACAGAAGGACTTCCAAAAAATGGTAAAAATAACGACACCATCCGCACTGAGCCAACCCGACTAGGAGGTAGAAGTGGTCCTGGGATTGAAAAACACGCAAACAAGAAAACCTCACTTGCTCCAAAGTGCCTTCGGGTATGAATGTGAATACGGTCTTACAAATTCTGGGGATGTGGCAAGGGGATTATCAGATAAGAAACCGAAAGTTTCCACTTCTGTAAGGAGCTTATTATGTAGGCAGCCAAGATCCACTCTCTGTTAAGACATTTCCAGGATGATACACGATGTCTCATTGTCAAAACTATTTGCTAAGATAGAGTCTCTCATGTTCCAGTTACTCAATTCTACCTTAATTGGTCAATGAAAACAAAACTCCTCAAATTGGAAGCTAAAAAATGAAATAGAACCGAGCATGTGGGCACAACAAATGTTGCCACGCAGTGACGTCAAGAGTAAAGTAAGCCGATTGTGGGGTAGGTGAACATTACGAGTGCCTGGCTCTGAAACTCTTTTGGATGAGACGTTCCTCTAAGAGTTTCCATTTGGGTGCAAGGTGAGGAGGAGTGACAGTAACTTTACATACTCTCAGTATGACAATGTCTAATACAAACACTAATTCGGCCATCTTCTAATCTGGTTAATCAAGAAATGGCCGACTGTGTGAATGGTGCCTGTCCCTGAAGCATTGGGCACAAGGCCTGAACCAAATCTGGACAGGGCATCCTATCTAACACAAAAAGGCAAAGTAAAATACTAAAACCGTGCATGGGATGAAATCTATTTACCAAAATTGCCTCAGAATGGTGAAGGCGTGGACAACTGCCTCTTGTCCACATCTATCTGGTGCCTGGTAGGACGCAGATTTTGCTTTGACTTGTCAAGAAATGGATTCAACAAAGTACTGGAAACATTCCTTAGAAATTGTGGTCCACGCTGACTTGAAAGCATCACAAAGTGAGAAGATGACTGCAGATTTTGTGTTCGTTAAGAATTACTTACACACGCCTTAACCCTTAAACCGCCAGAACCGGCTGTAGTCAGTTCCCAATGCAATTTGCCAGCACGCTGGAGCCAAGTATATCAGGCAAAGTACATTTGTTGAACACAGCATCAATTCCAATTATCTCTTAAGTTGGTCCTACACTTACTGTTCCTAAGACTAGGAAGGGTACTACGGGTAACAGAGCCTCCTGCATCTTGGCTCCAACCTTGCAGAATGCACTCAGAATCTTTGCAAAGTCAAGTCACTGCACAGTTTTCAAAAACAGGCTTAAAACAAATTTCTTTTGCAAAATGCTTTTTATAATTTGTCATTATTTTCTGATATTTCTTCATGTATGTTTAACTATTTTTGCTGTGTTTTGTACCACATCCTTAGGCTGTGATGGACAGACAGACAGGCTGATAGACAAAAGGCACTATATAACAGACAGACACACAAAACTGTATTTGTCCCTGGTGGGATATTTGCCTTTTCACAGAAGCTCTTGGAATACATAAAGAAACAGACAGACAGATAGATAGATAAAAGGCACTATATAACAAAAAGACAGATAAAAGGCACTATATAACAGACAGACAGACAGATAGATAAAGGATAGGCACTATATGATAGATAGATAGATAGATAGATAGATAGATAGATAGATAGATAGATAGATAGATAGATAGATAGAAGGCACTATATAACAGACAGACAGATAAAGGATAGGCACTAAATAATAGATAGATAGATAGATAGATAGATAGATAGATAGATAGATAGATAGATAGATAGATAGATAGATAGATAGATAGATAGATAAAAGGCACTATATAACAAAAAGACAGATAAAAGGCACTATATAACAGACAGACAGATAGATAAAGGATAGGCACTATAGATAGATAGATAGATAGATAGATAGATAGATAGATAGATAGATAGATAGATAGATAGATAGATAGATAGATAGATAAAAGGCACTATATAACAAAAAGACAGATAAAAGGTACTATATAACAGACAGACAGACAGATAGATAAAGGATAGGCACTATATGATAGATAGATAGATAGATACATAGATAGATAGATAGATAGATAGATAGATAGATAGATAGATAGATAGATAGATAGATAAAAGGCACTATATAACAAAAAGACAGATAAAAGGCACTATATAACAGACAGACAGATAGATAAAGGATAGGCACTATATAATAGATAGACAGATAGATAGATAGATAGATAGATAGATAGATAGATAGATAGATAGATAGATAGATAGATAGATAGATAAAAGGCACTATATAACAGACAGACACACAAAATTGTATTTGTCCCTGGTGGGATATTTGCCTTTTCACAGAAGCTCTTGGAATACATAAAGAGACAGACAGAGAGATAGATAAAAGGCACTATATAACAGACAGATAAGATAAAAGGCACTATATGACTGACTGACAGACAGACAGAACTGTATTTTCCCCCAGTGGGATATTTGTCTTTTAACAGAAGCTCTTGGAATACATAAAGAGACAGACAGACAGATAGATAAAAGGCATTATATAACTAACAGACAGACAGATAAAAGACACCATATAACAGACAGACAGACAAAAGGCACTATATAACAGTATGGCCAGACAGATCGATAGATAGACAGACATATAAAAGGCACTATATAACTAACAGACAGACAGAGCTGTATTTGTCCCCAGTGGGATATTTGTCTTTTCATAGAAGCTCTTGGAGTACATAAAGAGACAGATAAATAAATATTTTTACATACACACACCAGAATGACTAAAAAAGAAGAAAATCTAAAAAGACAGAAACCTTCTGACTTGGCAGTCACAACGAGGCGCTCTACAGGTGAGCTGCTCCTGGTATAAAGGAGCCCCAGTAATGTTTCTTGGCACACCTTTGCTGAAGTGCTCAGTATTTCCTTTGCTTTCCTCCCAGAGATGTGCGACTCTTCTCAAGTGACTGCTGGTGTGTGTGAGTGTGCCCTACAGTTGGCTGGTATCTTATCCAGGGTTAGAACTTGCCTTGCATGTCAAGCAACTCGAGTAGACTTTGCCATGGAGTAAGTGGATGTAGAAAATAAATGGAGGGTGAATTATATTTTATGTTCAACGTCTTAAAATCCTGAAAGCTGAAATGCAATTTTTTTTTTGGAAAGTTTTTAACATCTTTTTCGCATTGCGATTTGTTTATTCTAGACCTGTGTGAACATACTCATTGGATAGATAAGACACATTTTCAGTGCTCCTCATTTTTCTACCCTGCATTGATCTACCTCAGCAGTCTTGCTTTAATAAAAAAACACAACAGCATGAATTCCCTTCTGTTCCCCAGTCTGAATTCTGCGCTCACAGCCACTTCTTCACTTTTTCAATAATCACTTGGCCTTTGTCAGAACCCACAAATTGTGAAGCTCAACAACTGACGGTGCTTTTATCAACATCATCATCTCCACATACATTTTTTACTGTCTGTGAATGTTCATTACCGATTCCTTCTCCGCCACAAAACAATCAATTACAGCCTGTTGCTTAAAAGGCACATCAGTGCACTGTGCCATTTTGAGGACTATCTGCACATGCATTAAGAAGCAGAATGTTCATCTGTGCAGAAAGTAAACAGGACATTTCAAGATAATTCATTTTATGTTCGTTATGAATGAAGTACAGAAAGTGCTACGTTATTTTTTTTTTTTTGACAACCCTCATGTAGCCATCCTTGAAAGTTTGTGAATGCACTGCATAATTTGAGAATTTTTTTTTTAAACACAAAATACACATTTAATCATAATGTCTCTTCATAACTGAAATATAAGTATTCACCAAATTGAGTTTTTGTTTTTAAGAAAATATGATTGCAACCAAATAACACACACTTTATACATTAATTGTGCATGTGCCCTACAGATCAATTACTTATATCAAGATAGAACAGGATCAGGTGGGTCCATGAGGACGTGTTAATCAATGAACCAATGAAAGTGACGTGTTAAGACACTTTAGCGTCCAATCTTCGACGCCTGTTTAATGTAATATATTCACCTACAAAGTCAATTTTATTATCCTTGGATGCAGAAAAAGCATTTCATACGATTGAATGGAACTACCTTTTCATTACACTGGAGAAATTTGGGTTTGGCCCGAACATTTGTGCATGGATCAAACTGCTGTATACCAATCAAGAAGCTTCAGTCTGTATTAACAACATTAATTCAGACTACTTTAAACTAGAACATGGTACCAGACAAGGATGCCCCTTGTCACCACTACTTTTTGCAATTGCCATTGAGCCACTGGCAGTTCACTGTTGAAATGCTTATGAGATAAAGGGGATTATCAGAGAAGGACTTGAACAGAAAATTTCTCTATACAGTAGAACCTCTGGTCACAAACGTTTCCGAGCACGTACAAATCAGGTTACGATCAAAAAGTGTGCCAAAATTTTGTATCTGTTCACGGCCACACGCGCTGGTGGGGAACAAAAACACTGGCGGCCAGTTTCCCTATGCGCGTTTGTACGTGCCAATGATTTCCCATTCTCCAGGTTCCCATTTTCTTTTGTTTGCACACACAGGGCCTAACAAAGCAGCTAATGTTACAAAAGGAGTTACAATGTTAACTAAGCAGAGGCCTCAAGTGCTGGAAGAGGTGGAAAAACTGTTGCTAGTGTGGTTTGAACGAGAAGCAACTTGCAGGGGATAGCGTAAGTGAGGCGAGAAAGCCGGGAAGATTCATAGCGATTTGCTGAAAAAAAAAATCCTCCTTTGAGTGGCGAAGGTGAGGAATTTAAAGCCAGTTGAGGATGGTGTCAAAAGTTTCGCAAGAGAAGTGGCATTTAATTTTTTTTCCCTGTGTTTAAAACTCATAAAAAAAAAAGTGTTTACAGCGAGCGGTTCGTAAGGGTCTAGTGCAGGGGTCTCGAACTCCGGGCCTTGAGGGCCGCGGTGGCTACAGGTTTTCATTCTAACCCTTTTCCTAATCAGTGAGTAGTTTTTACTGCTAATTAACTAATTTGCCCTTCATGTCAATAGACCTGTTTGTAAGGATTCAGTCCTCTGAATTGATTTGTTTCTTCATTAAATGGCAGCCAAACAGAAATGAGACGTGAAACGAGCCAACAGATGACCAGCTAAACTGGGATTTCAAACTCCAACCAATTCCACTCCAACCAGTCTCTTAATGAGAAGCTGATTCTTGCTGTTAATTAAGCCCGTTATTTAATTCAATGGCTTGTTGCTGCTCTCATTCTGCCACAGCAGACATTTCCAAATCTGTCGCTTTTTCTGTTTTTTCTGTCATATGGTGGTTTGTCTCATTATTGTTTAGCTACTAATTAAGGAAACAGACAATTAAGGGGCCCCGAGTCCAGTTAAAACTAAAGCAAAAGACGTTAATTAGTAAAAACGGCTCACTAATGAAGAAGATGGTTAGAATGAAAACATGCAGCCACTGCGGCCCTCGAGGACTGGAGTTCGACACCTGTGGTCTAGTGCCAGCTCTTACAATGTTAGTTTTCTCAGTGTTATTCAATGTTTTCACATTTAGTTTACTATTACACTGTGCATTCTATGGTATAATTAACTATTTTTGTGCTTAAAAAATATATATATATTTACATACAGTTTGTACGGTCTGGAACGGATTAATTGTATTTACATACAATCCTACGGGGGAAATTATGTTCGGGTCGCGTCCAGAGTTTTGGAATGAATTACGGTCGTGACCAGAGGTACCACTGTATGCAGATGATATGATACTGTATATATCAGACCCACAAAACACTGTGCCTGCAGTCCTAACAGAATTTCACAAGATTTCTGGTCTCAGAATTAACTTGACTAAAAGTATGCTCTTTCCAGTGAATTCTCAAGCACACAATATTACATTGGACACCTTCCCTTTTATCATTGCAGATCAGTTTAAATACCTAGGGGTAAACATCCCAAAAAGAAAGTGACGTGTTAAGGAGCAGCAAACAGAAATCATTTCAACAAAGCAGGTCACCTCCCGTCTCTCACAGATTCTAGAGTCACGTCCCAAACTAAAGAAAAATCAGCAGAATGGGCAGAAAAAAAAAAAAAAAAAATGGTGGATATTCATCAATCTGGATAAGGTTATAAAGCCATTTCTAAAAAGATTTTGATTCCATAAACAAAACTCCATTCCTGGAGGGCCGCCGTGGCTGCTGGTTTTCATTCTAACCGTTTTCCTAATCAGTAACCAGTTTCTGCTGCTAATTAACTCCTTTTGAATTAATTTTAATTGACTTGCTCTCGAAGACTCGGACCAAATAATTTTTTTTTCCTTAATTAGATACCAAACAATAGTGAGATACACAATGAGTTGATAACAGGACCAGCAAACTGTGTCCATTACATAATATCTGAAAACCAGTAATGGCGCACTGCATGAATCCACTTGACTTGAGCATTCCTCGTCTTCGTCCTCTTTCTCTGTACGTTTATCATTCGTTTGCTCAAAGGTTGATACGCTTGCTGCTTCCTGAGAAGATCTTCTTTTCTCCACCCTAGCAGCCCGCTTCTTCTCTTCTTTTGTTGGCATCTTCTCGCGTTAAAACTGATTAGGTCAGTGTTTGTGTTGCAATTACTTAGTACGTTTTTCTTAATTTTTCACTTAAGCTGGCACTTAAGTTTTCAATCTGCCTCAAGAATGATTTAAGATATGAAGAGGTAGGGGAAGTGATGGCGAAGGTGGTAGGGAATGAGAACGACGCCCGTACACATGCACCACACCGCCGCCCTGCTGGCCGCTGCTGAGAGTTGATTCTACAATAAAATAAAATAAAAATAAAAAGAGGAATAATCTTGGAGGTCAATCATCACCCTGAAAGCGGATAGTAGAGGTCACATAGTATATGTGTACCAAATATCAGGTCAATTGGCCAAACGGTTTGAGAGCTACAGGCGATTTAAAATCCTGGACAGACAAACGAACAGCCACGGTAGCGTATTATATAAGACCAGTAACGGCGCACTGCACGATAACATGCAGTGAATCCACCTGACTTGAGCATTCCTAGTTCTCATCCTCTTTCTCTGTACGTTTACCATTCGTTTGCTCAGAGGTTGATGCGCTTGCTGTTTCCTTAGCGGTATCCTTCAATAAGGGTGCGCACAAAAAGGCGAGCGTCAAAAGGGCGACCTCAATTGAGCGCGGCGAATAAAGGCGTTCGTAGATAATTTAGATAATAATAGTAGATAATAACAAAATAACTACGTGGCATTGCACATAATCTCCAGCTTCAAGTGTAACACAACAATGAGTAAGAGCAGAAAACAATCAATTGTTCAATCATTGCCTTTATCTAATAAATTTTCTGTAATAATTTTGTTGCGTTTGTCTTTATTCGCTGCGCCCAATTGAGGTCGCCCTTTTGAAGCTCACCTTTTTGTGCGCGCCCTTATTGAATAGAACCTTCCTTAGCAGCTCTACTTTCTTCAACCCATAGTGGCCCGCTTCTTCTCTTCTTCCATCGGCATCTTTTCGTGTTAAAACTGATTAAGTCAGTTTTTGTGTTGCAATTACTTAGTACGTTTTCTTTAATTTTTCACTTAATCTGGCACTTAAGTCTTCAATCTGCCTCAAGAATGATTAGCGAAGGTGGTAGGGAATGAGAACGGCGCACGTACACATGCGCCGCACGGCCGCCCTGCTGCACGCTGCCAAGAGTTGATTCTACAATAAAATAAAATAAAAATAAAAAGTAATAAAATCATCACCCCCAAAACGGATAGTAGACGTCACGTAGTATATGTGTACCGAATTTCAAGTCAATAGGTGAAACGGTTTGCGAGCTATAGGTGATTTAAAATCCTGGACAGACAAACGAACAGCCACGGTAGCGTATTATAAAAGAAGATATGAAAGATGAAGGTTTTGGGAATGTTGATCTGCTCAGGTCCCCAGTGCTCTTAGAAAAGAGAAAATCAATCATTTTGGTAATGTCTGCTATGGCACAATGAGAGCAGCAACAAGCCATGGAATTAAAGAACGAGTCTAATTAACAACAAGACTCGGCGCCTAATTAAGCAATTGGTTGGAGTTTGAGGCCCTGACTTAGTTGGCCGCCTGTTGGCTCACTCACTTCACATTTCATTTCAGTTTGGGTGTCGTTTAAGGAAAGAAATGAAGCAACGGAGAGGAACGATGAAGAAATTCAGGGAAAATCTCTCTATTATACATATAAAAAAATCCTTTGATGCGACAAGACTTTTGGAAGAGAGATTTTTTTCAAGTCCCGCGAGACGAGACTTTTGCCTTGACATTTTTTCAAGTCACGCCCTCCTCTCAAACATTTTCAAACAAGACCTCACCTCTGGAAATTATGGTCCCCATTCAAAATCCGCCTCAAAGACGTGTTGAAAATGCCTAAGGCAGAAGCAGGTTTGTGCGCTGAACGTCTAGGAGACTGCAAAATGAATGCTCTTACAGCTTGGATGTTTTCAGGCGTTCGTGTGGTCTGAGGACAGCCTGGAGATTTTCTTTTCAATGTTGTACCCGTCTGTCTAAATTTAGCCACCCACTGAAGAATTGTTTTCCGATTTGGGACATCACCATTAGGAGGAATGCTGAAATGCGTTGAGAAGGCGTGTTGCGTAGTGATGATGGATTCGTTGTTTTTGAAGAACGCTTTGACAGCGAAAGCACAGTGCACACCGGACCAATGTATACTGCCGACTGAAAACTACAAGGGTATCACCTATCAAAGGGAAACTCGGCTGCCTCTACCTCACACAATGACCTTGAGAAATGTGGTACTTCATTTTGGCTCACTCTGTATGAAAATATCAAGGAATTCTTCAGCAGAACGTCAGGCTATCAGTTCATAAATTCAAAAAGGGCACAAAGTGGATGTTTCAACAAGACAACAATCCTAAACATTCAGGAAAATCCACTAAAGAAGGCCAAAAAAAAAAAGAGGATTCAGTGTCTTGGAATAACCAAACCAAAGCCTTGACATGAATCCTAATGAAATGTTCAAGACAGAGTATTGTGAAGAGGAGAGGGGAAAATCTGTCCAGCAAGATAAGATGTCCAAGGCTGATAGATAGATAGATAGATAGATAGATAGATAGATAGATAGATAGATAGATAGATAGATAGATAGATAGATAGATAGATAGATAGATAGATAGATAGATAGATAGATAGATAAACTTTATTAATCCCAAGGGGCAATTCACATAATAATGTATTCTAGGGAGGCAAAGTGTGCAGTTATTGATGCTAAAGGAGGTGCCACAAGTTATTGACTGAAAGGGTTCAGTTACTTTTGCACACAGAAACATCTGGTGATTTGATAAACGTCACAGTCTTATAATTTATAAGTTCAAATCCCTTTTAACTTTCTCATATATGAAGTATAGGGAAAGTATTGTGATAATCCAAAAATTCGATGTACGTTTTAGATCTCCCTGGGTCCGAAAATACCATTTGTGGAATTATGTTCGTCTGTGTGTGTGTGAGTGTGTGTGTGTGTGTGTAAACATGATAACTTGAGTATGCTTTCACTTACGTCAACCAAATTTTACACTAGGTACAAAACGTAGATTTCTATCAACTTTTGGGCCATTTCCGTTAACTGGAAATTGTACTTTACCTTTTATTCATGCAGCTGCAGAGTCCGATTTATTCAACTTTACTTGTATAATAATTGTTCAATATATTAGATAGATAGATAGATAGATAGATAGATAGATAGATAGATAGATAGATAGATAGATAGATAGATAGATAGATAGATACTTTATTAATCCCAAGGGGAAATTCACATACTCCAGCAGCACCTTACTGATACAAAAAACAATGTTAAATTAAAGATTGATAATAATGCAGGTAAAATTATATATTATTCATTTGATTTGTTGTTGTTGGTTCTTTAATGTACATGACATCTTATATAATACGCTACCGTGGCTGTCCTTTTGTCTGTCAAGGATTTTAAATCACCTGTTGCTCACAAACTGTTTGATCTATTGACCTGAAATTTATATATACAACGTGACGTCTACTATTCGCTTTAGGGGTGATGATTATTCCTCTTTTTATTTTAATTTTATTTTATTGTCAAATCAAGTCTCAGCAGCGGCCAGAAGGGCGGCAGTGTGGTGCATGTGTACGGGCGCCGTTCTCATCCTTACCACCTTCGCCGTCACTTCTTCTAACTCTTCATATCTTAAATCATTCTTGAGGGAGACTGAAGACTTAAGTGCCAGCTTAAGTGAAAAATTAAAGAAAACATACTAAGTAATCGCAACACAAACACTGACTTAAATCAGTTTTAACGCGAAAAGATGCCGATGGAAGAAGAGAAGAAGCGGGCCGCTAGGGTGGAGAAAAGAAGATCTGCTCAGGAAGCAGCAAGTGCATCAACCTCTGAGCAAACAAATGATAAACGTACAGAGAAAGAGGATGAAGACTAGGAATGATCAAGTCAAGTGGATTCACTGCACGTTATTGTTATAGCAGTGTGCCATTACTGGTAAAAAAATAGAATCATTGTCTTGCGGTTTACTCCTCAAATATCCATCCCCATATCTGAGTACAGTAATCCCTCGCTATATCGCGCTTCGCCTTTCACGGCTTCACTCCATCGCGGATTTTATATGTAAGCATATTTAAATATATATCGCAGATTTTTTGCTGGTTCGCGGATTTCTGCGGACAATGGGTCTTTTAATTTCTGGTACATGCTTCCTCAGTTGGTTTGCCCAGTTGATTTCATACAAGGGACGCTATTGGCAGATGGCTGAGAAGCTACCCAGCTTACTTTTCTCTTTCTTTTGCGCTGACTTTCTCTGATCCTGACGTAGGGGGATTGAACAGGAGGGCTGTTCGCACACCTAGATGATACGGACGGTCGTCTAAAAATGCTGAAAGATTATCTTCACGTTGTGATCTTTTGTGCAGCTGCTTCCTGAAATGACATGCTGCACGGAGCTTCGCATACTTAAAAGCTCGAAGGGCACGTATTGATTTTTGATTGAAAAACAAACTCTGTCTCACTTTGTCTGCTCCTGACGGAGGGGGTGTGAGCTGCCGCCTTCAACAGCTTTGTGCCGTGGTGCTTCACATACTTAAAAGAAAAACAGCCCTATTGATCTGTTTGCTTTTCTCTCTATCTCTGTGACAGTCACTGCTCCTGACGCACACTCCTTTGAAGAGGAAGATATGTTTGCATTCTTTTAATTGTGAGACGGAACTGTCATCTCTGTCTTGTCATGGAGCACAGTTTAAACTTTTGAAAAAGAGACAAATGTTTGAGCAGTGGGTAGCGCTGCTGCCTCGCAGTTGGGAGATCTGGGGACCTGGGTTCGCTTCCCGGGTCCTCCCTGCGTGGAGTTTGCATGTTCTCCCCGTGTCTGCGTGGGTTTCCTCCGGGTGCTCCGGTTTCCTCCCACAGTCCAAAGACATGCAGGTTAGGTGGATTGGCGATTCTAAATTGGCCCTAGTGTGTGCTTGGTGTGTGGGTGTGCTTGTGTGTGTCCTGCGGTGGGTTGGCACCCTGCCCAGGATTGGTTCCCTGCCTTTTGCCCTGTGTTGGCTGGGATTGGCTCCAGCAGACCCCCGTGACCCTGTGTTCGGATTCAGCGGGTTGGACAATGGATGGATGGACAAATGTTTGTTTGCAGTGTTTGAATAAAGTTCATGTCTCTCTACAACCTCCTGTGTTTCTGCGCAAATCTGTGACCCAAGCATGACAATATAAAAATAACCATATAAACATATGGTTTCTACTTCGCGGATTTTCTTATTTCGCGGGTGGCTCTGGAACGCAACCCCCGCGATGGAGGAGGGATTACTGTATACAAGAAAGTTGAAGGGAGACCACTCTTGATTTTTATATGTGGAACAGTTTTTATTTATGATGTTCATTTTTTTATATTTATTAATAATTCTTTTTAATTCTTTGCATTTATATAGAGCTGTTCTCACTAGTCAAAGCGCTCAGCAATTGCAGGTTAAGGGCTTTGCTCAAGGGCCCAACAGAGCAGAGTCCCTATTGGCATTTACGGGATTCAAACCGGTAACCTTCCGATTGCCAATGTCAGCCTCAGAGCCACCACTCCGCTATTAAGAGTTCCGGGTTCTTATAAGATTTAAAATAATGACAAAGGGATTGCAAACATTCAAGCATAACTGTAACAGAGCAATGCTTTTGTTCAATTTTAAGACCCCAGATACCTGCAGTTTTCTAGTGACTTAAATTTATTTGGATAGTTCGTACGTGTGTTTGCAATTCATGGCCTTTTAATATCTGGGAGATTTTTTTAAAGTAGAATCCTGCCAGGTCCTAAAATTGTCAGATATTTCAACTTAAACTGTAATTTGGAGAAAGCACACATACAAGCCACCGAGTTCCTTGTAATTCAGGAACGGGTAAACATACAGTAGAGTTAGGAGAAAGTTTCTAACATAGGTTCAAAGTAGCTACAAAGTAAATGGACTGAAACCCAAAACCTATAATCACTGTTGCCCTGTCTGACTGGATTGGCTCGGCCATGAAGTCTGAAACACATGGGCTGGTAGAGTTCAAGGAGACAGAAAATGCAACCGGAGTGAAGGATCTGCACAAGCCGGTAAGAAGTGGTGGCACGCAGATGCACCTTTTCTCTCTCCGTTTTATCTTAAAACTTTAAGCCGTACAAAGTACAGTACTTTGAATAATTTTTAGTTGACGTCCTGTATCTCCCCCTAAAGCGTTAGCATTTGTCACAAGAAGTAGCAGCATTTGAAATGAACCCTCAATCTCTCACTATGAGAAACTAAACGACACTCACATGTGAGAGCATAAAAGTCTCATTTTAGTTTACATTTGGAGGCAGGTTACAATGTCAGTCGGCAGCAAAGGAAGAACACTCACACATTCGCTTACGAGCAGGTGGGGCTGCCTTTAAAAAGCATCAAATTTGTTAGCTACAGACAAAGAGAACTAAATGATCTGGGCTTCTATGGTGCTCTTTATTCCCCATGAAGAGTGTCAGCCTTTAAAGTGAATGCACAGCAAAAAGCAGAGAGGCATTCCTCTGTGTGGGCCGCACGAAAGCTCCCTCCTGGGTGACAGCAATGCCTCACCATGGCTCATTACTCCGGGTAAACTCCCCAAACACTCCTACATTTTTATTTGCTTCTCCTGTTTCAGCTGACTTTAAAGTGTTAATAATTTTAAGAACAGTCTTACTTTTTGAGTTTACAAATACTTAAAATGAAAATAATGGAAGCATATTTAGACTTAAGAAAATCCGAGCACATCACACCAGTCTTAGCGTCACTACACTGGTTACCTGTGTCATTTAGAATTGACTTGTAAAATCCTGCTTATAGTTTACAAAGCCTTCAATAATCTCACTCCATCCTATTATTTCAGAATGTCTTTCACCTTACACTTCAAATCGTAACCTTAGATCTTCAAATGAGTGTCTACTTAGAATTCCAAGAGCTAAACTTAAAACAAGTGGTGAGGCGGCCTTCTGCTGTTATGTACCTCAAATCTGGAATAGCTTGCCAATGGGAATTCACCAGGCTTTCTCATGGCTTCATTTTAGTTTAATCCTAATGCTCTGTATATGCTGTGGGGAACAGGCCGGACACAGACAGGTAGACATCGTTGATTGCACCACAACACGTTTATTTACACTGATGAACATGCAAGCACCAATCACCCTAAAGTCCAGGCCTCACAATACCTCTTCTGGTCCGCCTCCACTCCTCTCCTCAGAGCTCCCTCCTCTTCCACCCGACTCCAGCTCCCGAAAGGAGTGAGGCGGCTCCTTTTATACACACCCGGATGTGCTCCAGGTGTCCTCCGATGAGTTTCCACCGGCACTCCCCAGTGTAGCGGAGGTACCGGCTCCACAACCAGAAGCACTCCGGGTGTCCCTACTCCTTCTTCCCCCCAGCACTTCCGGGTGTGGCGGAAGTGCTGAGGTCCAGGGCTGTGTAGGCATCGGGGTGCCCCGTGGCGGTGACCACGGGCCCCTACAGGGCTGAGCTTCAAAGCTTTGTACCCGTGGTCCCCAAAGCAACCAGGGCGGTCGCCCCCTCGTGGTCCGGAGGAGGCGCAAGCCCTCCTCCAGGTCATCATGGGTGTCCCGGCTGGGTACCACCCCAAGCAGCGTGCCACAATGCATTTAATTATCAATATCATTCCTGGTAGCTCCATAATCTGTACTGACCCCTACTTTCTCTGCTGTTCTTTTTCCAGTTTACTGTGGTGGTGATCTGTGCCGCCACCACCTCATCAAAGCACCATGATGTCCCTACATTGATGGATTAAATGCCAGAAGTCCACATGACCGTCATCATCAAGTTCTTCCATGTGAACTATAAATACAATGAGGACTGATTGAGGTCATTTATGTCAGGTAGAATGCCTAGAGGGGGCTGGCTGGGTGGTCTCGTGGCCTCTGAACCCCTGCAGATTTTAGTTTTTTTTTTGTTTTTTCTGTCCTCCCTGGCCATCGGAGCTTACTTTTACTTTATGTTAATTAGTGTTTCCGAATTCTATTTTCTTATTTATTTTGTCTTTTTCTCTTTCTTCATCATGTAAAGCACTTTGAGCTCCATCATTTGTATGAAAATGTGTGACAGAAACAAATGTTGTTGTTGTAGACTTAGAATTTTTTTTTACCATTTTGCATACTTTTAAAAAGTAATATTACGTGACTTACGCAGACTTATCTTGCTCAACTGGAAGAATCCTAACTCTCCTCTTTTAAGGCAGCGGGTAACTGATGTTTTATACTATTTGAAATGGGAAAAAATCTAATTCTCACTTAAGAGGATCCGTGCAGAACTTTTTCAAAACCTGGCAGGATCTCATCAATAACATTTTAAAATACACTTTTAAAGCACTGAGGAAGCAGATTCTCTCCCCGTTTCTTTTTCTTCTCCATTTATCTTTATTCACTTATTAATTCATCTACAGTATTTACATATTTTTTACTTGCTTTAAGTTTTGCTCTGCTGGCCATGCTCTCTTTCTCAGGGGTGGGGATTGATTTGTTTTCAATCCTACTTTTGTAAAAATTGATCTATTTGTATGGAATGTTGTGTGATTACAATAAAATCAATACATTTATTAAAAAAAAAAATATTACCACAATGTGCATAAGTCTGAAAAGTACGCTATGATAAAATGCTTTATGGACAAGGGCAGAATGACCAAATTTTAACCTATGGATGTATGTACTGTATATACTCACATTTAAGTTCTCCCGCAGATAAGTCGGGTTTGATTTTACTGTGTAATTTCTGGTATTTTATAATGTCGGTCGTATAAGTCGAATGCGAAAATCTCAAGCTACTGGTCCAAGAGATTACGACGCCCACCTGAGAGAGTAACCACGGAGCACACGGCCTTTTTTCTTCTATGTATTGTGCCTATGTGACCACACGGTGATACCCAAACTATTCAGAAGCGACGTTTGCACTGTTCTGTGTTTTTTGTATCTCACACCCTCATACATCTTTATCGTAAGAGCATCCCTTATCTACGATGGAGCGTTCAATCAGAAGAAAATATGAAGCTGGTTTTAAATTAAAAGTCACTGAAGTAGCAAAAGAAATTGGTAACTGCGCTGCTGCAATAAAACGTGATATGTCTGAGAAACTGATGCGAGATTGGACGAGGCAAGAAGATGAGAAAAAAAAAAAATGAAGTGTCGCATTTTTGAATGGGCGTACAAGTCGGGGTCTGATTTTATGATCGATCTTTCGAGTTTCACGACCCGACTTATACGCGAGTATATACTGTAAGCATTCCGAGTAATGGAAACACATAAGTCACGTTTTCTTATACTGAAGAGTTTTTAGGCTTATATTTTCTGGTGTTTCCCCCCGGTGCCCAATGGCTTGCATTCTAAAAACACCAGGATTTTCAGTGTATCATACATCTTTATCGTAAGAGCATCCCTTATCTACGATGGAGCGTTCGATCAGAAGAAAATATGAAGCTGGTTTTAAATTAAAAGTCATTGAAGTAGCAAAAGAAATTGGTAACTGGGCTGCAGCAATAAAACGCGATATGTCTGAGAAACTGATGCGAGATCGGAGGAGGCAAGAAGATGTAAAAAAAAAAAAAAAATAATAATAATAATAACATTGAAGTCTCGCATTTTTGAACGGGCGTACAAGTCGGGGTTTGATTTTATGATCGATCTTTCGGGTTTCAAAACCCGACTTATACGTGAGTATATACTGTAAGCATTTCGAGTAATGGAGACACAGAAGTCACGTTTTCTTATACTGAAACTTTTGCCACAAGTTTTTAGGCTTATTAGGTTTTTTGCCCCATGGCTTGCATTATCAAAACACTAGGATTTTCAGTATATTTTTAACATTTTGTTTGAAAACACTTCACTTTAGAGCACATTTTCATGTGACAAAAGCATATACAGTGGAACCTCGAGATACGATCACCTCTGTATACGAGAAATTCAAAATACGAGGAAAGTATGAGCGAAAAATTCAGATCTAAATACGAGCATTGGCTCACGTAACGAGCCACGAGCCAGGCTGTGGGTATAGCTCGCGGCTTAGCGAGGGGGCGTGGTAGCTGTAGCGAGCCTCAGGGCGATCTGCGGTGTCTGCGTTTCTCACCTAAGTGCACAGGTGGGAAACTGCCCACATCCATGATTTGTCCTGTGGCTGATGGGCTGGGCAGGGTTGCCACCCGTCCTTTAAAATACGGAATCGTCCAGTATTTGAGAATGAAATTGCGCGTCCCGTTTTGAATCAATACGTATGCGTCCCTTATTTTTTTGTATTAAAAGTGGTAACCCTAGCAGCTGCCATGTCTTCCCCGCATATATAGAGAAGCGCGAGCCGGTTAAGGGGGAGAAGAAGTAAAAGAAAAGAGAGGAGAGGAGAGAGAACGGAGGTTGCAGGAGGAGGCAGGAATCCGCAGCAGTAGGAAGTCGGTGCGAGAGAGCGAGCAAGTACAGGCTCGCGTGTAGCTGAACAGGCGAGCCAAACAGCTGAAGCAGGACGGTGTAGAGAAGGTCAGCTGCATTAAGTGTCTCGCCTGTTGCAGAGCCCACATAGGAGAAGCAGGTGAGACGCTAACAGAGAAGAAGCACCGGGGATTGTCATCTGTTTTTTGAAGACTGCTTCCTGTTGACGTTTTAACCTCGTGTTAAAGGATTGTTATTCTTATGTACTTTAAACCTCCACTTCACAACTATTTTAAGGATTATTTATTTAAAGATTTATTGAATGCTCTACTGCACTTTGGACACCTGTTTTGATTCTTTTAATAATCAGTTATATTATTTACCAGTGTTATTTATTAAAGGTAGACTATGGTATATATAATTTATCAGTGTTATTTGTTAGGAAAAATGATTTTTATGTTAATATATTTGGGATGCGGAACGGATTAACTGGATTTCCATTATTTTCAATGGGGACGTTTGTTCTAGATACGAGAAATTCGCTATACAAGCTCAGTGCTGGAACGAATTAAACTCGTATCTAGAGGTTCCACTGTATACTGCATTTGTGAAGAACTAACTTAGGTGTAAAAACTACAGAATTTATCCTTTAAACTTGACTATCTTCAATACAGCACTTCAACAACATAAAGATCTGCTTCTGTGAGAATAACTGTCAAGTCTAAACTAGCCTTATGTGAATGTGTGCATGAGTAAGTCATGTGACAGACCAGTGGGCAGATCCATGCTTGGTTCTAACCCTGTACCCAATGCCATCCTTGTAGGCCCAGGCACACACCACCGTTGGTGTAGGCTTAGGAATGTTCTGTACTTGGAAATGGATAATGGCCCATTCGGGGTCGATTCTTTTCTTACCTTGCCTCCTACGCCGTAGAGTGCAGGCTGAGACGCGTACAACTCTGAAATGGAATTAAGCCAGATTCACAACATTATGTACAGTCAGGGTAAATAAGTAACTGACCCCCTGCTGAATTTGTAAGTTTGCTCACTTACAAAGAAATGAACAGTCTCTAAGTTTGATGGTAATTTTATTTTAATGGAGAGACACAGAATATCAACCAAAAATACAGAAAAAACACACATTACATAAAAGTTATAAATTGATTTGTATATCATTGAGTGAAATAAGCATTTGATTCCCTATTACCCAGCCAGTATTCTGGCTCCCACAGATTGGCTGTGTGCCGACATGGCACACAGATTACAATCAATCATCAATCACAGATACTCCTGATCTATATAAAGCATACAGTGCATCCAGAAAATATTCACAGCGCATCACTTCTTCCACATTTTGTTATGTTTGCGCCTTATTCCGAAATGGATTAAATTCATTTTTTTCCTCAGAATTCTACACACAACACCCCATAATGACAACGTGAAAAAAGTTTACTTGAGGTTTTTGCAAATTTATTAAAAATAAAAACATTGAGAAAGCACATGTACATAAGTATTCACAGCCTTTGCCATGAAGCTCAAAATTGAGCTCAGGTCCATCCTGTTTCCCCTGATCATCCTTGAGATGTTTCTGCAGCTTCATTGGAGTCCACCTGTGGTAAATTCAGTTGACTGGACATGATTTGGAAAGGCACACACCTGTCTATAGAAGGTCCCACACTTGACAGTTCATGTCAGAGCACAAACCAAGCATGAAGTCAAAGGATTTCTCTGTAGACCTTCGAGACAGGATTGTCTCGAGGCACAAATCTGGGGAAGGTTACAGAAAAATTTCTGCTGCTTTGAAGGTCCCAATGAGCACAGTGGCCTCCATCATCCGTAAGTGGAAGAAGTTGGAAACCACCAGGACTCTTCCTAGAGCTGGCCGGCCATCTAAACTGAGCGATCGGGGGAGAAGGGCCTTAGTCAGGGAGGTGACCAAGAACCTGATGGTCACTCTATCAGAGCTCCAGAGGTCCTCTGTGGAGAGAGGAGAACCTTCCAGAAGGACAACCATCTCTGCAGCAATCCACCAATCAGGCCTGTATGGTAGAGTGGCCAGACGGAAGCTACTCCTTAGTAAAAGGCACATGGCAGCCCACCTGGAGTTTGCCAAAAGGCACCTGAAGGACTCTCAGACCATGAGAAAGAAAATTCTCTGGTCTGATGAGACAAAGATTGAACTCTTTGGTGTGAATGCCAGGCATCACGTTTGGAGGAAACCAGGCACCGCTCATCACCAGGCCAATACCATCCCTACAGTGAAGCATGGTGGTGGCAGCATCATGCTGTGGGGATGGGAGACTAGTCAGGATAAAGGGAAAGATGACTGCAGCAATGTACAGAGACATCCTGGATGAAAACCTGCTCCAGAGCGCTCTTGACCCCAGACTGGGGCGATGGTTCATCTTTCAGCAGGACAACGACCCTAAGCACACAGCCAAGATATCAAAGGAGTGGCTTCAGGACAACTCTGTGAATGTCCTTGAGTGGCCCAGCCAGAGCCCAGACTTGAATCCGATTGAACATCTCTGGAGAAATCTTAAAATGGCTGTGCACCGACGCTTCCCATCCAACCTGATGGAGCTTGAGAGGTGCTGCAAAGAGGAATGGGCCAAACTGGCCAAGGATAGGTGTGCCAAGCTTGTGGCATCATATTCAAAAAGACTTGAGGCTGGAATTGCTGCCAAAGGTGCATCGACAAAGTATTGAGCAAAGGCTGTGAATACTTATGGACATGGGATTTCTCAGGTTTTTTATTTTTAATAAATTTGCAAAAACCTCAAGTAAACTTTTTTCACGTTGTCATTATGGGGTGTTGTGTGTAGAATTCCGAGGAAAAAAATGAATGTAATCCTTTTGGAATAAGGCTGTAACATAACAAAAAGTGGAGAAAGTGATGCGCTGTGAATACTTTCCGGATGCACTGTACCTGTCCACAGAATCCATTTCTTCCATTCCAACCTCTCCAACAACATGTGCAACACCAAAGAGCTGTCAAAAGATGTCAGGGGCAAAACTGTAGACCCACACAAGGCTGGAATGGGATACGAGACCATCAGCAAGAAGCTTGGAGAGAGAGTGACAACTTTTGGTCGATTATTCGGAAATGGAAGATAAATATAAAATGACCATCAATCGCCCTCGGTCTGGAGCTCCATGCAAGATCTTGTCTCTTGGGGTGAGGATGATGATGATAAAGGTGAAGGATCAGCCCAAAACTACATGGGAGGAGCTTGTTAATGATCTGAAGGCAGTTGGGACCACACCACAGTCACCAAGAACACCACTGGTAACACACTATGCTGTAATGGACTGAAATCTTGTAGTGCTCGCAAGGTCCACCTGCTCAAGAAGGCACACGTACAGGCCCGGATGTTCACTGGCAAACTTCAGACGGGCCTGTACTTGTCCCTGACGTCCTTTGACAGCTCTTTGGTGTTGCCCTTGGTGGTGGAGAGGTTGGAATGGACGAAATTGATTCTGTGGACAGGTGTGCTTTATACACGTAAGGAGTTGAGATCAGGAGTATCTGCGATTGATTGATTGTAATGTGGCACATCACCAGTCTGTGACAGTCCGAATCCACAGTCACCAAGAATACCATTGGCAACAAAGTACACCATAATGGACTGAAATCTTGCAGCACCCAAAAGGTCCCTCTGCACCAACAGTTGTCACCTTCTCACCAAGCTTCTTGCTGATTGTCTTGTAGCCCATTCTAGCCTTAATCAGGTCTACAATCTTGTCCCTGACATCCGTTGACAGCTCTTTGGTGTTGCCCACGGTGGTGGACAGGTTGGAATGGAAGAAATGGATTCTGTGGACAGGTGTGCTTTATACACTTAAGGAGCTAATTGATTGATTGATTGTAATCTGGGTGCCTGTGTGCAAGATTTCAATCCATTATGGCGTAGTGTGTTACTAATGGTGTTCTGTGGCCTCAACTGCCTTCAGATCATCAAAAAGCTCCTCCCGTGTAGTTTTGGACTGATTCCTCACCTTTCTAATCATCATCCTCACCCCATGAGGTCCTTTGACAGCTCTTTGGTGTTGCCCATGGTGGTGGACAGGTTGGAATGGAAGAAATGGATTCTGTGGACAGGTGTGCTTTATACACGTAAGGAGTTGAGATCAGGAGTATCTGGAATTGATTGATTGATTGATGTGTGGGAGTCAGAATTCTGGCTGGGTTGTAGGGAATCAAATCCTTATTTTCGCTCAATGACATGCAAATCAATTTATAACTTTCGTGTAATGTGTTTATTTTCTGGATTTTGGGTTGATAGTCTGTCTCTCTCCATTACAATGAAACTACCATAAAATCAGAGACTGTCCATTTCTTTGTAAGGGAGCAAACTTACAAATTCAGCAGGGGAATCAAATACTTATTCACCCCACGGTATATGGAATTGTGTCCCACTAAAGCCCGGCCTCCATCACTGTTAAAACAGGCTTGACGCTCGGTGTCTCTGGATGGGATTAAGCAGGTTTGAGAAAGTTTCACATTTGGAAGTAACTGGCATTTCATCCAGGGTAGGTTACTGCAGAAATAAGTCCTGGTCCCTTGACCCTGAAATGTACTAAACAGGCTTCAAACTGCATACTTTACGTCAAAGAAAATAATGAAACTGGCAAGATGTGTTAAGTGTGGAGTTTGTACGTTTTTCCCACTTGGCATGCACTTTTTGATAAAACTTATATACAGTGGGTATAGAAAAGAATCCCCCCTTTTGAAATATTCCCATTTTGTTCTGCTTTACAGCCTTAAATGAAAACACACAAACTAATATTTTTTCCAGCTTTACTTACTCAATGCAATCTCTAACATCCAAGTGAAAGATATCACAACTACAGTTTAGAAGAACTTTAAAAAATAAAAAACAAGAAATCCTGAGATTAATAAAGGACCCCCCCAACTCAATCAGGTGTCAGTGCCCACCATTTCCATTGTGGTTACTGACTTCCTTCCACCTCAATTGTAATGAGTGTGATTAGTGAAGCTGTTCCTGGAGCGTTCATTCCCTCGCTTGGTAGTGCAACTGACAGCAAACAACTGACTGTGGGTGGCAGGCCACTTTCAAAAGACCTCAGGGATAGAGATGTGGACAGACATAAGGCAGGAGATGGAGACAAAAAAAAAATCTCAAAGGCTTCATCAATCCCAAGGAGCACAGTAAAGTCCATAATAAAGAAGTGTTTGGTACGACTAGGACCTTCCCTGGATCCTCCTAACTGAATGGAAGAGCAAGGAGGAAACTGGTAAGAGAGGCTACCGAGAGGCCAATGGCCACTTTGAAGGAGTTACAGGATTTGATGACAAAGAGTGGTCATTGTGTGGATGTGACAACAATTTCACAAGCGCTCCACAATGGTGGCTTGTTCAGGAGGGTCACACTTCTCAAGAAAGGCCACATTAAGGCTCGTTTGAGCTTTGCCAGAATGCACCTTGAAGATTCTGATGCCAAGTGGAAAAAGGTCTTCTGGTCAGATGAGACCAAAATCGAACTATTTGGCCTCAATACCAAATGGTACACCAATGCAGCTCACCATCCAGTACAGTAAAGCATGGAGGTGGCAGCATCCTGTTGTGGGGGGTCTGGGTCTCTTGTTAGGGTAGAAGGAAATATGGATGGGGCAAAATACCATCAAATTCTTGAGGAAAACCTGCTATACCCTCTGTCAGAAAGTCGAAGATGGGCAGAATGTTCACCTTTCAACACGACAACGAACCAAAGCACACAGCAAAATTGAGCACACAGAGGCTGAAGGAGAGAAAAGAGTGAATGTCCTGGTGTGGCCCAGACCTAAATCCCATTGGAAATCTGAGGAAAGATCTGAAGATAGCAGCCCACCAACGCTCACCATCCAATTTTTTTGTTTTTGTTCCTTATTTCGCCTTATACAATTTCTTGTATTAGGAATTTGTTAGTTTTCGCATACCCCTTGGGGTCAGAGCGCAGGGTCAGCCATTGTACAGCGCCCCTGGAGCAATTACAGGTTAAGGGTCTTGCTCAAGGGCCCAGCAGAGTAGGATCTCTTTTGGCAGTGACGGGGATTCGAACCGGCAACCTTCTGGATGCCAGCGCAGATCCTTAGCCGCAGAGCCACCACTCCGCCCCAAATTTGAGTGAAGTTGAACAGTTAAACTGTAAAGAAGAGTGGGTGCTCAATCTAGATGTGCAAAGCTGATAGAGAAGAAACCCACCAGACTCCAGGCTGTCATTAAAGCAAAAGAGGGGGGTCAAAAAAATGACACTGGAGGGTGATCCGTTATTAATCTCAGCAGGTCTAGTTTTTGATTTTTTATCATTTTTCTGAACTGTAGCTGTGATATGTTTCACTTGGATATTATAGATTGCTTTGAGTAAGTAAAGCTGGGAAGAAATATTTTTTGTTTGTTTTCATTTAAGGCTGTAATGCAAAAAAATAGGAATATTTCAAAGGGGGGATTCTTTTCTATACCCACTGTAACTATTTATTTGCATGTGTAGCAAGGCGTTCTGTGCCTTGCAATACACAAAACATTTTGGAATGCGCTCATTTCCTAATTATTACATTAAACACTGTACTCTTTTGATTTGACTTATTTAGCAGTGTGTTCTCATTATCATGAGCAACAATCTGCTTGAATTTAAAAAAAAAGTATGCAATCTACTCAGCTGAGCCCAACTAGAAATCAAGGAGGGCGGCATTTAGGACTGGCCTGTAAACTCTCAGTCATCATTCCACGTGGGGGTTTCCGAGTCTGTGCTGGCCTGGGGCCTGAGTACAAGAAATAACTTTGGGGGGTTAGAGAGGGGGATAGGAAAAAAATAAAAAAAGGTCAACAGACACAGTGACGGAGCACATCTCCACTAACACAAATTTCAGATTCTCGAGCAAATGTTTTTTTTAAACGCAAAAAGATTTCCAAATGTGACTGTTTGGCTGTCAGCAATGTGCGCTCGGCAAGCTGCAAACCGTTTAGGGTGGGGCAGAGGAGCGAGGGAGCGGGACAGAAAGCGCTTGGAAGAGGAGACCGAGCGGCCTCCGAGCTCAGCTGCGCTCTGAGAAGGCATGCAGTCAGTCTGTAAACACAGGATGTGGGATGGGGCGGGGCCAGCCCGCTGAAAGCCAGTTAACTCTTTGCACGCCGCTGACGCTTCCTCAGAAAGGCACTGCGCGCGTGGGGCGGACAGCACCCGACACCCCGAGAAAAGAAGAAGTCTTCCAAAGCAAACGCTCGACTTTCAAAGAATTGACGAGGAAATTCAAAAGAACACTCCGATTCTTAAAAAAAAAAAAAAAATGCCGAACTCCCATCCCAACGCAGTTCCTCTTTCTCTAGTAGGGTCAGAATGAAAAACATACGAGTTAAAGGCTGCAGATGTTGAAAAAGAGAAAAAGGTCGCTGTGTGAACTTCTCTGTATATTTTACCATTTTTATTTTTGCACACTGGCTACAGGAATGCAGACAAGAATATTCAGATTTATTTAGCCCAAAGCAAGGCCAAAAAAAAAAAAATTTAAAAAGTGAACTGTTTTAACACAATGCTAGAAACTGCATAGGTTATTTTTTTGTTACCCAGTTCATCACAATATTTATTGATTACAGTTCAGTATTCAAACACAGTTATTCCACAGCGACTTTGTGAGAAGCTCCTTCGGGGGCGGAGGGGTGGCTCTGAGGCTGGGGATTTGCACTGGTGATCAGGAAGGTTACAGGTTCGAATCCTGACAAAAGTGACTCTTCTTCACTTAGACCCTTAACCTGCAATTGCTCCGTCCTGGGTATGACATTAATCTGCACCCACCCCTGCAGGGAAAGTGCACTCTGGCCACCATAAAAAAAAAAAAAAAAAAAAACCTACAAAACGGATAGATGGAATTGTGGAGTTCCAGTGCCATTCCATCTGAACTTATGTGGTGTCACCCGTTGCATGGCTACGCTCAGATCCCAATTTGGTTTGTCATGGGGTGGGTGCGGCAATGCGCTGTATCAGTGCCTGCTCCTAACCTCCTCACCCTTGGACTGACACCCTCCCCTCTGCAACTGGGTGGCCGAACTTCCAGTCAGACAGATGGAAACCGGATCTCAAACATCAGAACTGTGAGCACAGGGACCCCTCAGGGTTGCGTGTTGAGTCTCTTGCTGTGTACTCTCTTTACTTATGACTGTGTGGCCTTCCAGACCCTGCGGTGGGTTGGCACCCTGCCCGGGATTGGTTCCTGCCTTGTGCCCTGTGTTGGCTGGGATTGGCTCCAGCAGACCCCCGTGACCCTGTAGTTAGGAATATAGCGGATTGGAAAATAAATGGATGGATGGATGGGCCTTCCAGACCAAGACCAGCATCATAAAGTTTGCAGATAACACCACAAGTTATTAGACTAATCACTTGGGGGAAGAGAGGTGGCGGGACTGGTGGCCTGGTGTCATCTCTCCTTAAATGCAGATAAGACCAAAGAGATGACTATTGATCCTAGGAGGAGGAAGGAGCAGCATACCCCAATATACATCGGTGAGACAGAGGTGGAGAGGGTGAAAACCTTTCAATTCCTTGGAACTTGCATCAGTGAGGATCCCACAACACTCGCCAGCTTCTAAAGAAATCACAGCAGAGACTGGACGTCTGGAGAAGGCCGAGGAGATTCGGCACGTCAACTAACGTCCTCCGCACCTTTTACAGATGTACGGCGGGGAATGTTATCACTAGTTCAGTCACAGTGTGGTATGGAAGCTGCTCCGCACAGGACACAAAGGATAAAAAAGGCACAGTTCATCTCTAAAACGATCTTCCCATCACTCCAGGAGGGCCCACCATATTATTAAGGATGGTATGCACCCACAACATGGCATCTCCAAAACGTCTGCCATCAGGGAGACGCAACAGGAGTGTGAAATCAAGGACAACAAGACACACAAATAACAGGCCATCAGACTCATGAATAATACATTCATCACTGCTCCCTCCACTTTCCATCAGTTCCATTGATTGTTTCCCTGTCTGTATGTAGCACGAGGCACAGAGTACTTTATGTTACTTT
Organism: Erpetoichthys calabaricus; assembly: GCF_900747795.2. Lineage (NCBI taxonomy): Eukaryota > Metazoa > Chordata > Cladistia > Polypteriformes > Polypteridae > Erpetoichthys > Erpetoichthys calabaricus. Next base: position 188,028,360 of record NC_041402.2, on the reverse strand, counting down.
TATTTTTCTGATTATTTTCTGATTTCTGCTTATTACTTTTAGATTAATCTATACTATATTCTTCATTTGGATCTTGATCTTTGTTTGTCCGCGAATTCATGTTCCCCTGACACTGCCTTGGTTGTTACTTTTGTTTACAAGCACTGTCGATACCACTATTTGTGTTTAGATCTGGCGTCGACACCTGCTTCGTTGTCGAGACTGTGGTGTTTTGTGTTTCTATTGACCGTCATTGGCAGCACTTCGTCCAAATCGAATGTTCACCCACTTCTACAAAAAATTAAAATGAAAAGAAACGAACTTGATGAGGAGAGAGAAGAAAGGTGGGCGGCACGGTGGCGCAGTGGGTAGTGCTGCTCCCTCGCAGTTGGGAGACCTGGGGACCTGGGTTCACTTCCCGGGTCCTCCCTGCGTGGAGTTTGCATGTTCTCCCCATGTCTGTGTGGGTTTCCTCCGGGCACTCCGGTTTCCTCCCACAGTCCAAAGACATGCAGGTTAGGTGGATTGGCGATTCTAAATTGGCCCTAGTGTGTGCTTGGTGTCTGGGTGTGTTTGTGTGTGTCCTGCGGTGGGTTGGCACCCTGCCCGGGATTGGTTCCTGCCTTGTGCCCTGTGTTGGCTGGGATTAGCTCCAGCAGACCCCCGTGACCCTGTGTTCAGATTCAGCGGGTTGGAAAATGGATGGATGGATGGAGAAGAAAGGTTGAGTAGAAATCGTGAGAGGAAACGACAGCGTCGTCAAAACGAGACGGACTGTGAACGGAGAGAAGCAGAAATGCTCCTCCACCGCCACATAATTACAATTCGGACAGTGATTCCGAGTAGGCCGTTCCTATCGAATCAATGTCCAAGGGTTTTGTTTTGTAATTTTGTTTCCCTTATAAAAAATCATAATGCTGTGCGACGAAGGGCCCAGTTCACGACTGGCAGCCGTGTTTAAACAGGGAGCCCTTCACAGACAACTTTAACACGCGCAACGTAGTTGGGCGCACATGGCTAGTTCCTATCTAATGTATTGCTTGGTGTAAGAGAGACTTGGCAAAGTAAGAATTTCATTGCACTGTCTGAACCACTCTGTTCTTTTTATATGACAATAAACATGTTGAATCTTAACCACTAGGCCAACAAATAAGCCTAAGACATTTAGCAAGGAAATCAAAAGTAAAATCGAGATTCCCGACTGTGCCTTCCTCTGTCAGTCACTGGCTACAAAAAGGGAACGGGTAGATGGAATTGTGGAGTTCCAGTGCCATTGCTTCACCCTGTAACTAACAGCATCTGCCACCAATAAAACTAAATATCTCTCTATTATAAAAAAAAAAAAAAAAAAAAATCTTGCGACAAGACGTGATCTTTGGGAAGAGACACTTTCACGTCCCGTGAGGCGGACAAGCCACGTCATGTCCTCACAGGTGGCGCAGTGGTAGTGCTGCTGCTTTGCAGTAAGGAGACTGTGGAAGATTGTGGGTTCGCTTCCCGGTTCCTCCCTGTGTGGATAGCACTTTGAGTACTGAGAAAGCGCTATATAAATGTAATGAATTATTATTATTATTTACAACTTTTGAAAGCAAGTCCCACAATACACATGCAGAGCGGGTTCGAGATAATGGAAGTGCAAAAGTCTCAAAAAACTGATAGTAAAGATTGCATTAGCGCAAACAAATGGAAAATATTACTCGGTGAAATAACGGGACAGTGAAAAGCGTTCGAGTAGTGTTTGAGGATGTCTGGGGGAGAAGAGAGACAAGGCAGTGAGGCAAAAGGACAGCTACTGTACAGGCTTTTAAACATTCGAAGCGTTCACGTGGCACGGCAGCAGCAGTAAGTCAGCAGCTGATCGAGCAAAGAGGAGGTTAAAAAAATAAACAACTGTTATTTGTTTCCCATTGTATCACCGTTTAAGAGGGGTTTTGGTTCCTTGGAATGCGTTCAGCCCCCCTCTTTTCAACCGTGCGTAGCGCTAGCAGTGGGGATAAGGGGTAGGCGAGTGAAGTGCAGATCACACAGCACGGCAGCAGCAGCTGATCGAGCAAAATGGAAGTTAAAAAGACACTATTTGTTTCCTATTGTATCACCGTTTAAAGGGGGCTTCGGAGGAGCGGCCGCGTCTCCTTTGGGTACGTTCAGCCTCCCTCTTTACAAAACCGAGTAGTGCTGGTGGCGGGGGCAAGGGGGTGGCGAGCGAAGCGAGCAGGGGACGAAGCCCCCTAGTTTAGTAAAGAAATGAAAAGTAAAATGGATGTCCCAGCTGTGTCTTCTTCTGTCAGTTACTGGTTACCAAGAGAAGTGGCGCAAAGCTTTGCAGCCGAGTAGATGGAATTGTGGGGCGCTAATCAGGGCTAAAGAGTCGGAAGCGATTACTGGGTTAGATTATAAGAAATTGAACAAACGAGAGGAGACCATTCAGTCCATCAAGCCCCATTTGTTTGGCGAATCGCTGAGCTTTTCCTCCAGATTCACCTTAATGGTTGTCCAGGTTTCTGCTTCAACTCCATGTTAACCACTAGGCCGACAATAAGCCTAAGACATTTAGCAAGGAAATCAAAAGGAAAATCGACATTCCCGACTGTGCCTTCCTCTGTCAGTCACTGGCTACAAAAAGGGAGAAAAGCTTGGAAGCCGAGTAGATGGAATTGTGGAGTTCCAACGCCATCTCTTCACCCTGTAACTAACAGCATCCGCCACCAATAAAACTAAGATATTTAGTAAAGAAATGAAAAGTAAAATGGATGCCCCAGCTGTGTCTTCTTCTGTCAGTTACTGGTTACCAAGAGGCGCAAAGCTTTGCAGCCGAGTAGATGGAATTGTTGGGCTCTAATCAGGGCTGCGAAAGCAATTGCTGGGTTAGAATATAAGAAACTGAACAAACGGGAGGAGACCATTCTGTCCATCAAGCCCCATTTGTTTAGCTAATGGCTGAGCGGTTCCTCCAGATTCACCTTAACGGTTCTTCAAGTTTCTGCTTCAACTCCATGTCCCGGTAGTTTGTTCCAGAGTCCCATAACTCTTTGCATAAAGAAGTGCTTCCTGGCTCCAGTCTTAAATGTGCTTCCTCTTCATTTCCACTGATGTCCCCAAGTACGTGAGTCACCATTAAGCTAAAAGAATGTTGCTGGATCGACTTTATCAATGCCTCAGGAGATTTTAAGTACCTGGATTAGGTCCCCATGCAATCTCCTCTGCTCAAGACTAACTCAGGTTACTAGAGTCGGTAAAAATCTACCAAATCAGGCTCTGGTTAAATGTAAATTGTAACCCTAACCCTAACCTAAAATATCCAATTTCACATATACTGGTTCTGTTAAACTGTTTTTTTTCTTCTAGACTTTTAAAAAATACAGGGTGGGCCAAAATGAAGTACCACATTTCTCAAGGTAGGGGCAGCCGTGTGGGTTGGGGTGGGTGGGGTCCTTTGGTAGGCGATCCTTAATTTAATATTGTTCTTTATCAGTATGCTGCTGCTGGAGTATGTGAATTTCCCCTTGGGATTAATAAAGTATCTATCTATCTATCTGAGTAATGTTGTGATCCTGCCGACTATACTAAAATTAATATCTATCTATCTATCTATCCCTTGTAGTTTTCAGTCGGCAGTATACATTGGTCTGGTGTGCACTGTGCTTTCGCTGTCGAAGTGTTCTTCAAAAACAATGAATCCATTATCACTACACAACACGCCTTCTGAACGCACTTCAGCATTCCTCCTAATGGTGATGTCCCAAATTGGAAAACAAGTCTTCAGTGCGTGGCTAAATTTAGACAGATGGGTACAACATTGAAAAGAAAATCTCCAGGCCGTCCTCCGACTGTACGAACGCCTGAAAACATCCAAGCTGTAAGGGCATCAATTTTGCAGTCTCCTAGACGTTCAGTGCGCTTCTGCCGTAGGCATTTCCACCACTTTTTTGAGGAGGATTTTGCACGAGGACTTTAATTTCCATCCATATGAAATTATGGCAGTGCAGGAACTCACTGAGAGAGACTGGGAGAGCCGCAGAGAGTTGTGCGCTAACATTCTGCAAACCGTTCATGCCATCGTCATGTGCAGCGACGAGGCACATTTCCATTAGAATGGTTGCATAAATAAGCAAAACTTTCGCTATTGTGCTGAACCCAACTTTCGTGAATTTCATCAGAGACACTTGCAAAGTGAGTGTGTTACGGTTTGGTGTGCCGTTGCAGAATTTGGCATTGTAGTCCCTTATTTTTTTTTTAAGGAGGGTGGGAGCAACGGTCACCGTAACTTCAGAACGTTACATTGAAATGCTAGAGAACTGGAAGAAATGGATGTCTGGTTTCAACAGGATGGGGCAACAGCCCATACGGCGTGGAGATCTGTGCAAGTTTTGTGGGAGAAGTTTCTGGGGAAGCTGATCTCCACGCACGGCAATGTCGGGTGGCCTTCACATTGGCCTGATCTCGCTCCGTTGCGATTTCTATCTCAAGTTGAAGGTACAGTTGTGCATGAAAGTTTGTGAACCCTTTAGAATTTTCTATATTTCTGCATAAATATGACCTAAAACATCATCAGATTTTCACTCAAGTCCTAAAAGTAGATAAAGAGAAACCAGTTAAACAAATGAGACAAAATATTATATTTGGTCATTTATTTATTGAGGAAAATGATCGAATATTACATATTTGTGAGTGGCAAAAGTATGTGAACCTCTAGGATGAGCAGTTAGTTTGAAGGTGAGGTGTCAGGTGTCCGGTGTTTTCAATCAATGGGATGACAATCAGGTGTGAGTGGGCACCCTGTGTTATTTAAAGAACAGGGATCTATCAAAGCCTGCTCTTCACAACACGTTTGTGGAAGTGTATCATGGCACGAACAACGGAGATTTCTGAGGACCTCCGAAAAAGAGTTGTTGATGCTCATCAGGCTGGAAAAGGTTACAAAACAATCTGTAAAGAGTTTGGACTCCACCAATGCACAGTCAGACAGATTGTGTACAAATGGAGGAAATTCAAGACCATTGTTACCCTCCCCAGGAGTGGTCGACCAACAAAGATCACTCCAAGAGCAAGGTGTGTAATAGTCGGCGAGGTCACAAAGGACCCCAGGGTAACTTCTAAGCAACTGAAGGCCTCTCTCACATTGGCTAATGTTCATGTTCATGAGCCCACCATCAGGAGAACACTCAACAACAATGGTGTGCATGGCAGGATTGCAAGGAGAAAGCCACAGATCTCCAAAAAAAAACATGGCTGCCTGTCTGCAGTTTGCTAAAGATCACGTGGACAAACCAGAAGGCTATTGGAAGAATGTGGACGGATGAGACCAAAATAGAACTTTTTGGTTTAAATAAAAAGCGTTATGTTTGGAGAAAGGAAAACACTGCATTCCAGCATAAGAACCTTATCCCATCTGTGAAACATGGTGGTGGTAGTATCCTGATTTGGGCCTGTTTTGCTGCATCTGGGCCAGGATGGCTTGCCTTCATTGATGGAACAATGAATTCTGAATTATATCAGAGAATTCTAAAGGAAAATGTCAGGACATCTGTCCATGAACTGAATCTCAAGAGAAGGTGGGTCATGCAGCAAGACAACGACCCTAAGCACACAAGTCGTTCTACCAAAGAATGGTTAAAGAAGAATAAAGTTAATGCTTTGGAACGGCCAAGTCAAAGTCCTGACCTTAATCCAATTGAAATGTTGTGGAAGGACCTGAAGCGAGCAGTTAATGTGAGGAAACCCACCAACATCCTAGAGTTGAAGCTGTTCTGTATGGAGGAATGGGCGAAAATTCCTCCAAGCCGGTGTGCAGGACTGATCAACAGTCACCGGAAACGTTTAGTGGCAGTTATTGCTACAAAGGGGGGTCACACCTGATACTGAAAGCAAAGGTTCACATACTCTTGCCACTCACAAATATGTAATATTCGATCATTTTCCTTAATAAATAAATGACCAAGTATAATATTTTTGTCTCATTTGTTTAACTGGTTTCTCTTTATCTACTTTTAGGACTTGAGTGAAAATCTGATGATGTTTTAGGTCATATTTATGCAGACATATAGAAAATCCTAAAGGGTTCACAAACGTTCAAGCACAACTGTATACACACTCCGACCTCAAAACCTTGAAGCCCTCGAGAATTCTTCTATTTGCCACGAAATCGACGCTATTCCCCTTGAAAAGGCCAAACGAGTCATTCGTGCATTCAGAAATCGTCTCGAAGAGTGTATCGCTAATGATGGCCACCACCTTGAAGACATCATTTTTTAAGACCCAGTGATAAAGAACCTATTTTGAATTCACTTTCTTGTGTCGTAATGATATTTATTTTATCTTGTAGCGTTTTTGTGGAATAAACGTTTGAAATGTGGTACTTCTTTTTAGCTCACCCTGTATATACTTCTTTTAAAATTTTATAAGTCTAGTCTTATGTTTATTGTTACTCAGTGCTTTTAAGTCAGCAACATCGCTACAGACTAAGTGTGCTGAAAAGTAGCCTGAAGAATTCACAATGGCAGTGATGAATGTATCTTGCATGCTGTGCGCGTTATATGAACATAGTAAATAATAAATAATAATAAGTTATTAAATAATAATAAATAATAAATAGTAAATGAGTCTGATTACAAATGGAGAAGTCGGAGCTGGTGGTACCAGAAATTGAGGTGTCGAAGGTTTTGTGTACCGACTCCGCAGCTCTGGTTCTAATGCCACTGCTTTTCCTTGTAACTAACGGCATCAGCAAACAATAAACCTTTATTATTTATAAACCGATATTTAGTAAAGAAATTAAAAGTAAAAATGAGTCCCAATTGGGTCTTTCTCTGTCAGCTACTGGCTACCATGAAGCACAAGCTTTCTACCTGACTAAATGAAATTGTGGGGTTCTAATGCCACTGCTCTTCCCTCTAACTAACTGCACCTGCCAACAACAAATCTTAAGATATTTAGTAAAGATATGAAATTAAATTGAGTCCCAAATGTGTCTTTCTCTGTCAGTTACTGGCTACTAAAAGGTATAAGATTTACAGATAAGTAGATGGAATTGTGGGGATCTACCACCACTGCGTCTCCCGGTATCTTACTGCATCTGCCTGTTCTCTGGTTCAATTCCTATTGCATCACTTGTGTGACCCCGAGGAAGTCACTTTTATTTGCTTGTCATCCAAGTCTAAAAAAAGGCATAAGCAGTTATAACTATTCATCTGTAAATTATGCAGTGTCTTAGGATGCTATTTATTATATAAAATAAAGATTGTTCATTTCTAAAGGCATGGTGGCACAGTGGGCAGAACTGCCCACACACAGAATCAGTGTCCTTGGCTTGAATTTCAAGCCCAATTGCTGTCCACGTGAAGTTTGCACGTTCTCCCCACATGTACATTGATGTTCCTTCTACATCCCTGAAGACGTATGACGGTCATTTGGTTACTACTTTCTGCTTTGTGCCCAGTGCTTTCAAAATAGGTTCTGGCACCCTGTGAATCTAAATTGGATTAAGAGAGTCTGATGTTGGTATGTTACATTTGTGGTCAATGAACAAAGTCAGTCATACAAAGTCATTTGTTTTTTCTGTTGGATTTGCGCTGGCAATCGGAAGGATGCCAATTCAAATCCTGTAAATGCCAGAAGTGATTCTGCTCTATTGGGCCCTTGAGTAAGGCCCTTAACCTGCAATTGCCTCTGTCCTGGGTATGCAAGCAGGTCCTCCAACTTGTAGGGAAAACCCAGGGGGTTGGTGACAGGACTGGCACTCCAGCCACTGAAAAACCCCTCACGCTGTCCCATTCCATTCAAACTAGTGTGGCTGTGCTCGGGTCCTAATTTGGGATCCTGAGGTGGTCCGCCTTGTGGTGGGTGCAGCAATGCACTGTATCAGCGCATGTTCCCAGTGTCTCTCTCTCTCTCAGTATCCCCCAGTAAGCCTTCAATATACTCATCAAATACAACTCATTGTGGCTTGACTATTAATTAAGTGTGATCATGTCAGTGACTGGTTATGCTCACTGGTTAAACAAGGCACATAGATCATAGTGAGGCCATATCATGAAATCACCGATCAGATCTCGCCTGAAGCATTTAACTGCGTAAGTACAGCAAATGGTGCACGTCTGTTCAGTAAGAGTCCCTGTAGCTGGGTGTGTTTTCCAGCTAATCTGAATTTTTCAAAGGACACAGTGTAATCATTATTGGATTCATAAGAATTACTTCTGAGTACTTTAAATCTCTTCAGGATTTTTATTTCTAGCAACTCCTGACTCATGAGCAAAAGAAAACTCCCACATATGATATACTGTACATACTATTTGACTTGTCTAGATAGATAGATAGATAGATAGATAGATAGATAGATAGATAGATAGATAGATAGATAGATAGATAGATAGATAGATAGATACTTTATTAATCCCAAGGGGAAATTCACATAGTTATGATGTCTAGATATGCAAAATGACAAAGCTTTTCTGGGGTTTCCCCCTATTTTTGGGCCTCTAGACCTGAAAATCCCTACTTTTTAGGCCCTTTTTGGGTCTCACTTTGTTCAGGAAAGTATACCCTTATGGTAAAAACTAAACCAAGAGGTAGAAATCTTCAGCAAGATTGATCAGAAGGACTTGAAGTTGTGTAGACCACATCAACAGACTTCCTAATGGTATACAACATGTCGAGTTTACTCGTTTCAAAAAACTTTCAAAACATGGAGATTGGTACTACAGGCATGTGGAGTGTCGTTTTATGCTATTTCACGGTTGCTGATTAAGAATATGGTAGTGTCTATAAGATTTGATTCTTTATCAGTGGCCTGAGCCCGCTAACAGCCACTCCCAGAAGGTTAAATAATAAGATTTTAAACATAACAATGAGGGATATCATTTTAGACTATTTCAAGGTCGGTGATTATGAACATTAGGGGTATATTATATACTCTGCCCCCTGCTTGCTAAACTCGCTAACCCCCGGGCGGGCCCTACGCGCTAGTCATTTCCCAGCTCCGATGCTCACATATGGGGAAGCGTATGTACAATTTAAACAGATTATTATTTTCATGGGAACTGTTACATATGCATAATAGAATTATCTATTTTACATTACAGTGAGTAATTAATATTTTTAAATTATTATATAGTGTTAAAAAATATTAAAATGTAATAAATTGAAAGTAAATTATGTTCCATGTTGCGTTAGACGTATTCGTTGCGTTACACGTTTTTGTTCTGTTTGGCTTTGGAACTTTGGAATTGACAAGCAAATACTTTCTAAACTTACACTTTTACTGTAACACTTCAGTAAAAACAATATTTGGAATTAACTTTTCATCAATGTCGCATTGAATTTTGGTTCCGCGTTTGGACTTGCATTGTGACAACACAACATTTAACTGCCCATGAGTGAATATTGTTTCTTTCTCTCTCTAATAAATAAACCGACTTTTTCAAATGTTTGTCTCTCTGATTTAATTGTCATGGCAAAAGCTATTCTAACGGGAAACTGTAAATGTTTTAATACGAATACCATTATTGGCTGTTGAATTTCTAATACGTTGGATCGTTTAACTCTTTTGATTCTATGTTACATCACCTCTCTGTGATCATAAATATACACCTGACCGAATTGTGGTTTCTTGGGAATTAAACTTGTAGTAACTTTCTCGTATACTCAGATATGAGGATGGATATTTGAGGAGTAAACCGCAAGACAATTATTATATTTTTATATTACTAGGGGCTCATTGTCGTAGCTTTAATTATTGCGGGATCACGGATTCTCATAGCGTATGGTTCTGAATCGTGTAAATCTACATTTTGAGCATTAAATGATGTGAACGCGAACAGATTATTGTAGATTTGGATATTTTACCTGTAGTGTTCATGGATTTCACTTTCACCAAATAACAAATCTTTTACTTCTTGCGGATAGGCGAGACTAAGCGAAGAAGAAAGGGCAGCCTGTCGAAAAGATGCCCAAAAGCGTTGGGAGAGAAAAGAATTAAAAAGAGAAAAATAATAGTCTAAGTGCAAATTTGGAAAATAAGGAAAGTAATAATCAGTCCGGACAAAGTGGAACTGAAAACCTAGCAGGTCCTAGTGGGGTCGGAAATAAAAGACAAAGTAGTGCGTCGTAAAGAGGTTAAAAAATGTTGGCGCAAGCAGGTTAGAGATTATGAACGTAGTAAAATTCGAAAGTCTCAAAAAACTGATAGTAAAGATCACATTAGTGCTAACAATGGAAATTATTACTCGGTGAAATAATGGAACAGCGAAAAAAGATCGAATATATGGACATAGGTGATATGATAGATAGATAGATAGATAGATAGATAGATAGATAGATAGATAGATAGATAGATAGATAGATAGATAGATAGATAGATAGATAGATAGATAATTTTAGTATAGTCGGCAGGATTACAAAATTAGATAGATAGATAGATAGATAGATAGATAGATAGATAGATAGATAGATAGATAGATAGATAGATAGATAGATAGATCGATCTAGCAGTGCTTCAGCCATTGGATTTGGGCATCATTCGCACCCTGAAAGTGTGTTATCACAAGAAAATGCTGAGAAGAATTCTCATCAGCATAACTTGTAGACAGGAGGAGATGAAAATTAACGTGACAGACGCTATTGAAATCATTGGAGACGCCTGGATGCAAGTTAAATAAAGCACTATAGTGACAAATACAGAATCTTATTACTATGAAATTTTCATTACAACAAAATATTTTTTTAGGTCCCTGGTACTTTGTTATAACGGAGTTTGACCTGTATTTCAAATATCTGATGCAACAATTCTTGTTGATTATGTACTTCTACCTCATGAAGTAAATCATTAACAATTCTCAGGCCGATTTACGCTAATTCAGAATTTTTTAGGGTTGTCCCACTGCCTTTACCCAGTTAAGCAGAGTTCAATAAATCAAATGATGACAGTCAGGTTGACTTGCTGCTCTTTGTGGTTAAACACAGCAGATGGCACGAGTGTGACGGCGGCCCTGGCCGGGTTTGGCCTGCTGTATTTAATAATTCAAGATAACAGATGATGCAAAGGTGTTAAATGCAAGCGTGCTGACAAAAATATTAGTGGTTATTGAAAAGTGCATAATAATAATTCATTACATTTATATAGCGCTTTTCTCAGCACTCAAAGCGCTATCCACACAGGGAGGAACCGGGAAGCAAACCCACAATCTTCCACAGTCTCCTTACTGCAAAGCAGCAGCACGACCACTGCGCCACCATGAGCACACAAACTGAACTAAAAACAAAAAGGTTCCCCTCTAGACATTCTGAACTGACTCAGTTTGAAATATGAATTCATTGTTAACCTGTGCTGCTCATTTTAATATTTTACCACTGCGCTTAAGAAGATGGGCAGCTCAAGGACGTGGAATAGGTTTTCTTTCACCGCAGACACAGATCCCTGCATTTAACAGTTTCAACCAGCAGATTACGAGAGCAAACACTGAATAGATGAAGCCTTCTTATCTGTTGTCTGCCTAAATGAAGCCTGGACAAAGGGGCTGCTTGCTAAAACGATGCGGAAATATTCCTGCCAATTCTTTGCTTCAGACGTTGTAAGCAATGCTGCCTGAAAAGCACTTTAAAAGGCAAGGAAAAAAGTATGTCAACTCTTTGGAAATAACCACATTTATGAGTATTTTTTTCTTAAAATATGGCCCGATTTTCATCTAAATTACTATAATGACCAAACACAATCTGTTTTAGATGATAACACACAAATTATTGTATTGTTCTCGTAAAATATTGAATACATCATTCAAACATTCACAGTGTAGGCTGGATGAAGTATGTGATCCCCTAGGCTAATGACTTCAACAAAAGCGAAGAGGAGTTGGCAAACCTGAAGTCCAATCAATGAAACGAGACTGGAGGTGGGGTTTACAGTTTCACTGACCTACAAAAAGACTCAAACATCTCGAGTTTACAATTCACAAGGAACATCGGCGAGGTGAAGCACACCTTGGAAAGGGTCATAAAGTCACTTCAAAGAGTTTAGATGTTCATCAGTCCACAGTCAGACCGACTGTGTATAAATGGAGACGATTTAGTAGAGTGGCTATTCTCCCTAGAAGTGGGCATCCCGCCAAAATGACTCAAAAGGCACAATACAGAATTCTCAAAAAAAAATAAAAGGTAAAAATAAAAATCGGGAGTGGTCTCCCCTCGACTTTCTCGTATCCTTAAGATATGGGGATGGATATTTGAGGAGTAAACCGCAAGACAATGATTATATTTTTATATAATGTACATTTAAGAACCATCAACAACAAATCAAATCAAATTAATAATATATTGAAATTGAAGAAAAAAAAAAAATCGAGTATATATTCAGGTAAAGTACCACTTCTCGTTAGCGGAAATAGCCCAAAAGTTGATAGACATCTACGTTTTGTACCTAATACTTGTATGCAAAATTTCATTGACCTAAACGAAAGCGTACTCAAGTTATCGTGTTTACACACACACAGACAGACACATAGACATAATTCCAAAAATAAGACATATAAAGATTTTAAAACATTTAAACAGTATACAGGATAGGATTCAAAAGTAATGAGCCTCATTTTGTTCTGACGCGAACGTACCTCGCCGCGCGCCCCACTTGCCAGCGACGGCGATGGTGGGTGTTGGCTTCACAACGCAACGGAGCTCGAGCTTTCGGAGCGGTAGGATCGGCCTTGACGGGAACCCCTGTGCGGTAGTGCGTTACACGGCGGAATGGGAAGTTCGTTAGAGCAACGGTACGCGTTGAAGATGAAGACCATGCTCATTGCCTTCTTCGGAGTGAAAGGGATCATCCACTACGAGTTTGTCCCGCAAGGACAGACCGTGAATGCTGCTTACTACTTGGAAGTCCTGAAAAGGCTGAAAAGAAGCGTCGCGCACAAGTGAAGGGACATCAAGGACAGCCGGAAGCTTCACCATGATAACGCGCCCAGCCACACCGCCTTCATCGTGAGCGCCTACCTGGCCCGGGTGAACGTTCCGGTGGTCCCCCAGCCTCCCTACAGTCCGGACGTGTCGCCTTCAGACTTCTTCTTGTTTCCGCGCTTAAAATCAGCGCTGAAAGGAAAACGCTTCGACTCGATCGAGGACATCCAAGCAAATGTCAAGGCAGCCCTTGCAGCCATCCCGGAACAGGCCTACGTGGACGCCTTCGAGTCATGGAAAAGCCGCCTACAAAAGTGTATTGATGCAGGAGGTGCCTATTTTGAAGACTATTAATTAGTTGTACTGATTTGCTCAATAAATTTGTCTTTTTGAACAAAGGCTCATTACTTTTGAATCCTACCCTGTATTTAAATAAAGGTCGTGTAATTAAAAAAAATAAAATAAAAATCAGGAGTGCTCTCCCCTCGACTTTCTCGTATACTCAGATATGGGAATGGATATTTCAGGAGTAAACCGCAAGACAATGATTATATTTTTATATTACTAGGGGGCTCCTCCCCCTGCTCGCTTCGGTTAACTAGATATACAATTTAAAGAGTTTGTTATTTTCATGGGAATTGTTACATACTCTTTCCATTCGATGTTGCAGCGCTTCTCCGTGATCATAAATATACACCCGACCGAATTGTGGTTTCTTCAAAATTAAACTTGTCGTCGCTTTAACTGTTGTGGGACCACAGATTCTCATGGCGTGTGGTCCATTATTGTGTAAATCTACGTTCTGAGCATTGAATGATATGTGAACGCGAAAAGATTATTGTAGACTCAGATATTTTGCCTGTAGTGTTTGTGGATTTCACTTTCATCCAAACAACAGATCTTTTAATTCTCGTGGATACGCCTCTTCATTGGGAAGTAACACTACTTTTCCCTGATGGCAACACAAATTAGACGATCTACAAGTCTGCGACTTAAGCTTTGAAGCCTTACAATATCTACATACTTCTGACATATCACCTATGTCCATATATTCAATCTCTTTTTGCTGTTCCGTTATTTCACCGAGTAATAATTTCCGTTTGTTTGCGTTAACGTGATCTTTACTTTCTTTTTTTTTTTGATACTTTTGAATTTTACTACTTTCATACTTTCTAACCTGCTCTGCATGTGTATCGCGCCAACGTTTTTGAACATCTTTATGAAGTCTTTTATTTCTGACCCTGATTGGACCTACGAGGTTTTCAGTTCCACTTATTATTACTTTCCTTATTCTCAGAATTTGCACATAAGATTATTATTGTTCTTTTTTGCCTTCTTTTCTTTCTAACGCACTGCTCTTTCTTCTTCGCTTAGTCGTTGACGTGCCATCTAGAACGTATAAAATTTTTAAGAGCTGAGAGCACATGAAGTGTGTCTGCTAAAAGCATTCCAGCAACTGAGAGGTTAAATTGGTTGTTCTTGCGGGACGTCAAACTGTCTTTCCGAGAAGGTCACTTCTTGACCCAAGATTTTTTTTTTTTTACATAATACAGAGATGTCCATTAAAGAATTATCAACAACAAATCAAATCAATAATATATTGAACAATTATTATGAAAGTAAAGTTGAATGAATAGGGGAAAAAAAAAAATTGAGTATGTATTCAGATAAAGTACCACTTCCAGTTAGCAGAAATAGTCCAAAAGTTGATAGAAATTTACGTTTTGTACTTAATACTTGTATGCAAAATTTGGTTGAACTAAGTGAAAGCGTACTCAAGTTACCATGTTTATACACACACACGCACACAGAGGCAGACACACGAAGACGTCACGTAGTATATATAAATTTCAGGTCAATAGATCAAATGGTTTGTGAGCAACAGGTGATTGAAAATCCCTGACAGACAAATGAACAGCCACGGTAGCGTATTATATAAGAAGATGTCATGTACATTAAAGAACCATCAACACCAAATCAAATGAAATGAATAATATCCATCCATCCATTTTCCAACCCGCTGAATCCAAACACAGGGTCACGAGGGTCTGCTGGAGCCAATCCCAGCCAACACAGGGCACAAGGCAGGAACCAATCCCGGGCAAGGTGCCAACCCACTATAGGACACACACAAACACCCCCACACACCAAGCACACACTAGGGCCAATGTAGAATCGCCAATCCACCTAACCTGCATGTCTTTACACTGTGGGAGGAAACCGGAGCACCATAGTAATCCACAGTATAAGAATAATCTTCAATAGGGTAGAATGTAGATCAATTATTGTTGTGCCACATGCCCTGTTCCGGTGCTGACCGTGATTTATCGTGTTATAATTAAAAACATCTCAACCAAATGATCGATTGCTTTTTACTCCCCCAGGCAATTTTCCCGACGGTTTAAAATGCAACACAGAAGTGCGTCATAACTAAGAGCAAAGCAAACGTAATATGTTTCACTTAGCGGCTGTACCGAGTCTACTGCATTTGGATTGAAGATCACACTTTAATCAACCCAAACTGAATGTACAAAAATGACCAGTCATTGTCATAAGGTGGGACAAGGGACATCAAGAGTATAATAATCAACATCCATCCATCCATTATCCAACCGGCTATATCCTAAATACAGGGTCACGGGGGTCTGCTGGAGCCAATCCCAGCCAACACAGAGCGCAAGGCAGGAAACAAACCCTGGGTGGGGCGCCAGCCCACTGCTGGGCACACACACACACACTAAGCACACACTCGGGCCAATTTTAGAATCGCCAATCCACCTAACCTGCATGTCTTTGGACGGTGGGAGGAAACCGGAGCGCCTGGAGGAAACCCACACAGACACGGGGAGAACATGCAAACTCCACGCAGGGAGGACCCGGGAAGCGAACCCAGGTCCCCAGGTCTCCCAACTGCGAGGCAGCAGCGCTACCCACTGCGCCGCCCGTATGAATAATATATTGAACAATTATTATAAAAGTAAAGTTGAATAAATCGGACTCTGCAGCTGCAAAAATAAAAGGTAAAGTACAATTTCCAGTTAACGGAAATGGCCCATAAGTTGATAGAAATCTATGTTTTGTACTTAGTGTAAAATTTGGTTGAGGTAAGTGAAAGCATATTCAAGTTATCATGTTTACACACACACACAAACACAGACGGACATAATTCCAAAAATGGTATTTTCAGACTCAGGGAGGTCTAAAATGTCGAGATTCATCAAAATCTCAACATTGAATTTTTGGACAATTACAATACTTTCCCAATACGTCGTATACGAGAAAGTAAAAAAGAAATTTGCACTTATAAATTTTAAGACTGTGACGTTTATCAAATCCCCAGATATTTCTGTGTGCAAAAGTAAAACCCTTTTCAGTCAATAACTTGTGGCACCTCCTTTAGCATCAATAACTGCATGCTGGCAGGATTCTAGTTCAAAAATCTCCCAGATATTAGAATGCACACACGGATAAACTACCCACATAAATTTAACTAACTAGAAAACTGCAGGTACCTGGGGTCTTAAAATTTAACAAAAGCATTGCTCTCTTACAGTTATGCTTGAATGTTTGCAATCCCTTTGTCATTATTTTAAATATTATAAAAAACGGAACTCTTAATATAAAAAAAAATGAGTATCATAAATAAAAACTCTTCCACACATAAAAATTGGGAGTGGTCTCCCCAAGACTTTCTCGTATGCTCAGATATTTGGTGATGCTAAAATGACGCCAGTGTATGTGTGTGCTTATATTCACCTTGCGATGAGCTGATGCCCGATCCAAGGATTGTTTCCTCCTCGCACCCGATGCAAACTGAAATGGGCACATCCCTGGATTGATGGATATAATCATTAAACATCCATCCTTTTCAGAGATATTGTGGCCAGGTGTCCTGAATTTAATGGATGTTTTGGTACATCTTGCCTGAAGAAGGGGCCTGCATTGCCTCGAAAGCTTGCATATTGTAATCTGTTTAGTTAGTCAATAATAGCGGTCACTTTGCTTGACTTCTCACTACATGGATGTTTTGGGGCAACTCACAACACAAACGTTTTTTCTCACCATGATGATATTTCGCACTGCCACCTGGTGGAATCTTGCAGATTTACGTGAAATACGTGTGCAAGTATAAAGAGTACAATGCTTGCGTAGCAGTAGTGTCCTCGGGCACACGCGTCGCGTGAAGTATAAACTCAGCCTTAGAAGTTACTCCTGCTAAAGGAGGTCTGACCAGTTATTAAATCCAAGGATTCACTTACTTTTTCTACAGCACGCTGTGGATATTTGATGGGTGTCTTTAAAAAAAAGTCACGAAAGATTAAAATTGTGTTGTGTCCTACTGTGTTTGTCTATACTTGTGACTTTCGTGAAGATCAGATCACATTTTATAACCAAGTAATGACGAAAATCAAGTCACTCAAAACGGTTCACATGCTTTTTTTTTTTGCCACTGGTGGTTTAACTCAGCAATACATATTTATACATTTAGCGCGCTTTCCTCTAAACACATCTATGAAAAAATAAATGGTATGGACTGACAATGCGAAAATCAACCTGCGAGTCCCAAGATAAACGCTTTGCATTCAGTCGGCAGCCAAACATTTTCTTTCATCAAAATGCGTCTGCTTTAAGGTGCTGCTTGGAGAGATCAGATTACACACAAGGATCCAGTTACACAATCAAGTCTGACGGCACTGGAGAGGCAGGGAACGCTAATCCAGAAACCTGTTCTGGCGGAAAAAAAGGTGGAGAAATTGAAGAGCTTCGGAGAAAAGAGTGAGCAGAGAAATAGGACAAGAAAGGAGAAAACAAAACTGGGCACAAACAGATATTCTGTCTTTTGGGAAGGAAGGAAGGAAGGATAGATAAGAGGGAGAGATGGATTTCAGAATGGGCCTTACCTTTGATTGGGAGTGTAAAAATGACTGTTAATGGAACACCTTTATTGAAACCACCATTTATGGCACGGTGGGATTAGTGCTGCTCTCAGGCGGGTATGCAGAATCCTGAGTTCAAATCTCAGCCCAATCGCATCTGCATGAGCTTTTCTCCCACATCCCCGAAAATGGGCTTATTAACTGGCAATTCCAAACTGACCCCATGTGGGCACGAGTGTTGGTTTGTGCGGGGCCCCACAATGGGCTGGCAGCACATCTGTGGTTGATTTCCTGCCCTGTGCCCACTTATTGCTAGGACAGGCTCTAAACTGCATTGGGTACATTTGATATATTTTATTATAAAATGTGTGTGCTTGGTGTGTGGGTGTGTTTGTGTGTGTCCTGCGGTGGGTTGGCACCCTTGTGCCCTGTGTTGGCTGGGATTGGCTCCAGCAGACCCCGTGACCCTGTGTTCGGATTCAGCGGGTTGGATAATGGATGGATGGATGATTTCCGAGTCTGATCAGGGAACATTTTAACTCTGGTTTCGGTCTAAAAACCCTTATCTGTTAATGGCAGAACATACACACAAAAAAAAAAATACGCAAAAAGCGAATAAATGTGTCGCACGCAGCTTACAGCTTTTCATGAATGTGCTAAGAAGAAAAAAAAAAGAGCTCAAGAAAAATCTTATGATTTCAAATAACCATAAATACAATGAAAATTCCATTTTCTTCAGAAATGTGTAGCTGTATTGATAAAGAATGTTTGAATCATTTAGGAATCGTTTAGAATTGAATGCTTGATAAGCACTGCTCCCCCCCTGGCAACCCTGAACTGGTTTAAAAGGACTTGAGAATGCCACAGTAGTTAGTTTCTTCCTTACATTTAATAAAAATAGAACTATTTCTTCTTTTGTTGTCAAGAAAATACATGTCCAAATTGAGAAAAAGGGAAAAGCAGACATTGTAAAAACAGCTAAAAGTTGACAAAGTAAAAGATATTTTGAAATATAAAAAATACATTTTTTTTTTTTTTTTTTTAAGCACACAGAGAGCAAGGTAAAACCGGAGTCCAATTCCTTGTATGTGTACGTATACTTGGCCAATAAAGATGATTCTGATATTCTAATACTAGCCATCCTCCCTGCGGCTTCACCCGCGTATTAGTGAATAAGGACCCTGAGGAGGGCCCGGCCCGGCTCTCTACTCCTGACGTCACTCGTCCCCCTTCCCTCGGCCTGCAGCCTCGGTCTCGGATTAGAGAGAATACATCGCTGCTGCAAGTGAACTATACAGGTGCTGGTCATAAAATTAGAATATCATGACAAAGTTGATTTATTTCAGCAATTCCATTCAAAAAGTGAAGCTTGTATATTAGATTCATTCATTACACACAGACTGATGTATTTCAAATGTTTACAGTGATCCCTCGCTATATCGCGCTTCACCTTTCGCGGCTTCACTCTATCGCGGATTTTATATGTAAGCATATTTAAATATATATCGCGGATATTTTGCTGGTTCGCGGATTTCTGAGGACAATGGGTCTTTTAATTTCTGGTACATGCTTCCTCAGTTGGTTTGCCCAGTTGATTTCATACAAGGGACGCTATTGGCAGATGGCTGAGAAGCTACCCAACTTACTTCTCTCTCTCTCTCTTGCGCTGACTTTCTCTGATCCTGACGTAGGGGGTGTGAGCAGGGGGTCTGTTCGCACACCTAGACGATACGGATGCTCGTCTAAAAATGCTGAAAGATTATCTTCACGTTGCTACCTTCTGTGCAGCTGCTTAGTGAAGCGACATGCTGCACGGTGCTTCGCATACTTAAAAGCTCAAAGGGCACGTATTGATTTTTCACTCTTTGTTTTTCTCTCTCTCTCTGCTCCTGACGGAGGGGATGTGAGCTGCTGCCTTCAACAGCTTTGTGCCGCGGTGCTTCGCATACTTAAGCCAAACAGCCCTATTGATTTGTTTGCTTTGCTCTCTGTTTCTGACAGCCTATGCTCCTGACGCGCACTCCTTTGAAGAGGAAGATATGTTTGCATTCTTTTAATTGTGAGACAGAACTGTCATCTCTGTCTTGTCATGGGGCACAGTTTAAACTTTTGAAAAAGAGACAAATGTTTGTTTGCAGTGTTTGAATAACGTTCCTGTCTCTCTACAACCTCCTGTGTTTCTGCGCAAATCTGTGACCCAAGCATGACAATATAAAAATAACCATATAAACATATGGTTTCTACTTCGCGGATTTTCTTATTTCGCGGGTGGCTCTGGAACGCAACCCCCGCGATGGAGGAGGGATTACTGTATTTCTTTTAATGTTGATGATTATAACTGACAACTAATGAAAGTCCCAAATTCAGTATCTTGGAAAATTAGAATATTGTGAAAAGGTTCAATATTGAAGACACCTAGTGCCACACTCTAATCAGCTAATTAACTCCAAACACCTGCAAAAGCCTTCAAATGGTCTCTCAGTCTAGTTCTGTAGGCTACACAATCATGGGGAAGACTGCTGACGTGACAGTTGTCCAAAAGACGACCATTGACACCTTGCACAAGGAGGGCATGACACAAAAGGTCATTGCTAAAGAGGCTGGCTGTTCACAGAGCTCTGTGTCCAAGCACATTAATAGAGAGGCGAAGGGAAGGACAAGAAGTAAAAAGTACGTGAACCCCTAGGAATGATCCATATTTATGTCTAATTCCCCTATAAAACATGGTCGTATCTTCATGTCAGTCACAATCATGAATAAACACAGTCTCCTATAACTAAAGACACACAGATTTTCAGAGAAGTTTTGACCATATTGAATAAATCATTCAAACTGTGAAACTGAAGGTTGGAAAAAGTAAGTGAACCCTAAGCTAATGACTTTTTAAAAAGCTCATTGCAGTCCAAATTTCACACACCTGGAGTCCATTTAATAAAATGAGTTCAGAGGTGTGGCCCAGAATGACTTTGATTGATCAAAAACACTATAACGTTTTGAGTTTTTGACAAGAAGCATATCCAGATGGGAATCATGCCTCGCACAAAAGAGCTACGATCGAGAATTGTTCATCTACATAAGGCTGGAAAGGGTTACAAAGTCATCTCAAAGATTTGACATATTCATCAGTCTACTGTTAGGCAAGTTGTCTATAAATGGAGACAATTTGGTATTGTGGCTACTCTGCTTTGAAGTAGGTGCCCTGCCAAGATGACCCCAAGAGCACAACAACAAAGTCAGTAATGAGGTAAAGAAGAACCCTAGAGTGACAGCAAAGGACTTGAAGAAGTCATCAGAAATGGCTAACATCTCTGTTCATGAGTCAACTATACGCAAAACATTGAACAAGAAAGGAGTCCATGGCAGGACACCAAGAAGGAAGCCACTGCTATCAAAAAAGAACACTGCTGAACACCTGAAGTTTGTGAAAGAGCACTTGGACCACTCCACCATGGTACTGAGAAAATGTTTTGTGGAGTGATGAAACCAAAATTGAACTTTTTGAGAGGAACAAGCAGAACTTCATTTGGCGTAAAAAGGGCACTGCATATCAATATCAAAACATCATCCCTACAGTAAAGTATGGTGGAGTGGACATCATGATTTGGGCCTGCTTTGCTGCATCAGGACCTGGACAGCTTGCCACCATTGAGGGGAAAATGAATTCACAGGTTTATCACCAAATTCTCCAGGATAATGTGAAGGTGTCTGTCCATCAACTTAAGCTCAGAAGAGTCTGGGTGATGCAACAGGACAATGACCCCAAACATCGCAGCAAATCCACAGCACAATGGCTTCAGAAGAACAAACTCGGCCTTTTGGAGTGGCCCAGTCAGAACCCAGATCTCAATCCTATTGAGATGCTGTGGAATGACTTGAAGAGAGCCATACACAGAAGACAACCGAACAATATGGAAGAGTTAAGGCAGTTCTGCAG
Organism: Erpetoichthys calabaricus; assembly: GCF_900747795.2. Lineage (NCBI taxonomy): Eukaryota > Metazoa > Chordata > Cladistia > Polypteriformes > Polypteridae > Erpetoichthys > Erpetoichthys calabaricus. The sequence continues at coordinate 188,006,688 of NC_041402.2, read as the reverse complement.
GGAACAATTGGCTCAAATTCCCCCCCACACGATGTGCAGGTCTGATCTGCAGTTACAGGAAGCGCCTGGTTGAGGTCATTGCTGCCAATGGAGGGTCAACCAGTTATTAAATCCCAAGGTTCACTTACTTTTTCCACTACCACTGTGAACGCTGAATGCGTTTGTGAAATAAAGACATGAAAGAGTAGAATTTTTTGTGTGTCATTGACTTAAGCTCATTGTGTATATCAGTACCTGTGACTTGGATGAAGATCAGATCACTCTTTATGACCAATTCATGCAGTAAACCAGATCATTCCAAAGGGTTCACATACTTTTTACTTTGACTGTAGATTTGGTTTTGTGTGGGAAACCATTTGTTTCGGACACATAAAGAATGTAAGAAACGTTGGTTTTAGTAGTTTCTTGCGCTTTCACTGGTTGTGCAAAACACCAGCTTATAATGTCCTTCCATTATACAATACAATTTATTTTAGTATAGCTCAAAATCACACAAGGAGTGCCACAATGGGCTCTTGACAGCCCCCCAGGCTTGACTAACTAAGACGACAAGGAAAAACTCCCTTGTAGGGAAAAACAAAAATGGAAGAAACCTCGGGAAAGGCAGTTCAAAGAGAGACCCCTTTCCAGGTAGGTTGGGCGAGCAGTGGGTGTCAAAGAGAAGGGGGACAATACAATAAACAGAACAATACAGTATAATTAATAATAATTATTATATGAACAAACCAATGTTTGATGGTGAACAGTTTACATAACTAACATGTTATTTTAAAATGAGTTCATCAAGAACACGGGGACACAGTTGGCAACTTGTTAAGAGTAAATTTCGCACAAACATTAGGAAGTTTTTCTTTACACAAAGAACGATAGAAACTTGAAATAAGCAACCCAGTAGTGTGGTAGACAGTAAGATGTTAGGGACTTTCAAAACTCGGCTTGATGTTTTTTTGGAAGAGTGTTCTAATGTTCTTTCTTCTAATGATTTATTTATTGAGTGTGTAATGGATTGACTTCATGCTCATTCCAAGATGTGCTATTAAATGAAATCTGTCCCGCTCGGTTTGTAAGTCTCAGCTCGTCTTCCTTGCTTACGACTCAAAGTCAGTTACCCAGTACCCCCCACCCTGCCAGCTCGCTCGCTCATGCACACGCGCACACACACACACGCACGCACTTCCCTCCACACACACAGTCAGGCTTCCCAGCACTCCTCCCTGCCCTGCCTGTCGGTGACAGCGGTACCTCTGTTTCTTTGTGAAGCCGTGACCCAGGCAGGAAGTCTCTGCTCGTTTCCTTTCTCAAAATCCCAGAGCAGGGTGGAAGTACTGGAGACGGGGGGCTCCATTCTCCCCCTCTGTGCTGGTGGAGGAAGGCCTCTCATAGGATCAGGGATCACAGAGTTAAAAAACCGAGGTGAAAGGTCTAAGCCTGGGTGGAATGCATGGAGATGATTGTGGGGGGTTGGAGGGAAGGGAAAGGGGGGGGGTGGTGGTGGTGTGGGGGAAGTTAGCTTCAAGAACAGCAATACTTTGCCTAGGCGTTGACTCTGCTGAGAATGAAAAGCACAAGCTAACCAACTGCTTGGTTCCACTTTGGTTAATGCAGCGCAAGGCACCACAGTGTACGCCTAGAGAGTTGAAAATACATTCAGGAAACAAAATGTATATTCATAGAATACATGTGACATGCCTCCTCTTCCTCCACGTTTACACAGTTGATAATAATCTCTGAAAAATGTGAAGACTTCTGAATTTAGGCGTTATATCTTAGGCTAGAAGGCAAGTCTAACTTGGTCCTCCCATGAGCACTAGTGTAGGGCTTGGGATGGACTGATGTCCTGTCTGGGGACAGTTCCTGCCTACGTCCACTGATGCAATTAGATAGATAGATAGATAGATAGATAGATAGATAGATAGATAGATAGATAGATAGATAGATAGATAGATAGATAGATAGATAGATAGATAGATAGATAGATAGATAGATAGATAGATAGATAGATAGATAGATAGATAGATAGATAGATAGATAGATAGATAGAAATTGTTCTTAGTATAGTCGGCAGGATTAACATTACTTAGATAGATAGATAGACAGATAGATAGATAGATACAGTGGTGTGAAAAACTATTTGCCCCCTTCCTGATTTCTTATTCTTTTGCATGTTTGTCACACAAAATGTTTCTGATCATCAAACACATTTAACCATTAGTGAAATATAACACAAGTAAACACAAAATGCAGTTTTTAAATGATGGTGTTTATTATTTAGGGAGAAAAAAAATCCAAACCTACATGGCCCTGTGTGAAAAAGTAATTGCCCCCTTGTTAAAAAATAACCTAACTGTGGTGTATCACACCTGAGTTCAATTTCCGTAGCCACCCCCAAGCCTGATTACTGCCACACTTGTTTCAATCAAGAAATCACTTAAATAGGAGGTGCCTGACACAGAGAAGTAGACCAAAAGCACCTCAAAAGCTAGACATCATGCCAAGATCCAAAGAAATTCAGGAACAAATGAGAACAGAAGTAATTGAGATCTATCAGTCTGGTAAAGGTTATAAAGCCATTTCTAAAGCTTTGGGACTCCAGCGAACCACAGTGAGAGCCATTATCCACAAATGGCAAAAACATGGAACAGTGGTGAACCTTCCCAGGAGTGGCCGGCCGACCAAAATTACCCCAAGAGCGCAGAGACGACTCATCCGAGAGATCACAAAAGACCCCAGGACAACGTCTAAAGAACTGCAGGCCTCACTTGCCTCAATTAAGGTCAGTGTTCACGACTCCACCATAAGAAAGAGACTGGGCAAAAACGGCCTGCATGGCAGATTTCCAAGACGCAAACCACTGTTAAGTAAAAAGAACATTAGGGCTCGTCTCAATTTTGCTAAGAAACATCTCAATGATTGCCAAGACTTTTGGGAAAATACCTTGTGGACTGATGAGTCAAAAGTTGAACTTTTTGGAAGGCAAATGTCCCGTTACATCTGGCGTAAAAGGAACACAGCATGTCAGAAAAAGAACATCATACCAACAGTAAAATATGGTGGTGGTAGTGTGATGGTCTGGGGTTGTTTTGCTGCTTCAGGACCTGGAAGGCTTGCTGTGATAGATGGAACCATGAATTCTACTGTCTACCAAAAAATCCTGAAGGAGAATGTCCGGCCATCTGTTCGTCAACTCAAGCTGAAGCGATCTTGGGTGCTGCAACAGGACAATGACCCAAAACACACCAGCAAATCCACCTCTGAATGGCTGAAGAAAAACAAAATGAAGACTTTGGAGTGGCCTAGTCAAAGTCCTGACCTGAATCCAATTGAGATGCTATGGCATGACCTTAAAAAGGCGGTTCATGCTAGAAAACCCTCAAATAAAGCTGAATTACAACAATTTTGCAAAGATGAATGGGCCAAAATTCCTCCAGAGCGCTGTAAAAGACTCATTGCAAGTTATCGCAAACGCTTGATTGCAGTTATTGCTGCTAAGGGTGGCCCAACCAGTTATTAGGTTCAGGGGGCAATTACTTTTCACACAGGGCCATGTAGGTTTGGATTTTTTTTCTCCCTAAATAATAAAAACCACCATTTACAAACTGCATTTTGTGTTTACTTGTGTTATATTTGACTAATGGTTAAATGTGTTTGATGATCAGAAACATTTTGTGTGACAAACATGCAAAAGAATAAGAAATCAGGAAGGGGGCAAATAGTTTTTCACACCACTGTAGATACTTTATTAATCCCAATGGGAAATTCACATTCTCCAGCAGCAGCATACTGATACAATAAATAATATTAAACAGTGATAATAATGCAAGTGAAAAACAGAAAAACAGACAACAACTTTGTATAATGTTAAATGTTAACGTTTACCCCCCCGGGTGGAATTGAAGAGTCGCATAGTTTGGGGGAGGAATGATCTCCTCAGTTTGTCAGTGGAGCAGAACGGTGACAGCAGTCTGTCGCTGAAGCTGCTCCTCTGTCTGGAGATGATCCTGTTTAGTGGATGCAGTGGATTCTCCATTATTGACAGGAGTCTGCTCAGCGCCCTTCGCTCTGCCACAGATGTCATACCGTCCAGCTCCGTGCCTACAATAGAGCCTGCCTTCCTCACCAGTTTGTCCAGGCGTGAGGCGTCCCTCTTCTTAATGCTGCCTCCCCAGCACACACCGCGTAGAAGAGGGCACTCGCCACAACCGTCTGGTAGAACATCTGCTGCATCTTATTGCAGATGTTGAAGGACGCCAGCCTTCTAAGGAAGTATAGTCGGCTCTGTCCCTTCTTGCACAGAGCATCAGTATTGGCAGTCCAGTCTAATTTATCATCCAGCTGCACTCCCAGATATATACAGAGTCTGAGCCCCTGCAGCCCTGAGATGTAGTCTGACAATTGTTATCTCTCTATTATAAAAAAAACAATCTTGCGACGAGACGAGACTTTTTTTTCCTGTGACGAGACGTGATCTTTGGAAGAGAGACAGAGAAGACACTTTCAAGTCCCGCGAGACGGACAAGTCACGTCATACTTGCAAACCTTTGGAAGCAAGTCCTGTGATACACACACCGAGCAGGTTAGAGATAATGGAAGTAGGAAAATGTGAAAGTCTCAAAAAATGACAGTAAAGATTGCATTAGCGCAAACAAGCGTAAAATATTACTCGGTGAAATAACGGAACAGACGAAAAGAGATCGAATAGTGTTTGAGGATGTCAGTGGGGAGAAGAGAGACAAGGCAGTGAGACAAAGACAGGTGCTGTACAGGCATTTAAACGTTCAAAGCACCGCACGAAATTCAGGTCACGAAGCACGGCAGAAGCAGCAAGCAAGCAGCTGATTGAGCAAAGAGGAGGTAAAAAAAACCAAAAAAAAACAACTGTTACTTGTTTCCCATTGTATCACCATTTAAGAGGGGTTTCAGAGGAGCAACCGCGTCTCCTTGGGGTGCATTCAGCCCCCCTCTTCACAATGGCGCGTAGCAATGGCTTTGGTGAATGGAGTATGCAAGCGAAGCTCAGATCATGCAGCAAGGCAGAAGCAGCAGTAGCAATAAATCAGGTGATCGAGCAAAGAGGAGGTAAAAAGAAAAATGTATTTGGTTCCCATTGTATCACTGTTTAAGAGGGGTTTCGGAGGAGCAACTGCGTCTCCGTGGGGTGCGTTCAGCCCCCCTCTTCACAATGGCGCGTAGCAATGGCTTTGCTGAATGTGGTATGCAAGCAAAGTTCAGATCATGCAGCATGGTGGCAGTAGCAATACAGCAGGTGATCAATGGCTTTGGTGAATGGAGTATGCAAGCGAAGCTCAGATCATGCAGCAAGGCAGAAGCAGCAATACAGCAGGTGATCGAGCAAAGAGGAGGTAAAAAGAAAAATGTATTTGGTTCCCATTGTATCACCGTTTAAGAGGGGGTTTCAGAGGAGCAACCGCGTCTCCTTGGGGTGCGTTCAGCCCCCCTGTTCACAATGGAGAGTAGCAATGGCTTTGCTGAATGGGGTATGCAAGCGAAGCTCAGATCATGCAGCATGGCGGCAGCAGCAATACAGCAGGTGATCGAGCAAAGAGGAGGTAAAAAGAAAGATGTATTTGTTTTCCACTGTATCACCGTTTAAGAGGGGGTTTTAGAGGAGCAACTGCGTCTCCTTGGGGTGCGTTCAGCCCCCCTCTTAACAACGGCGCGTATCAATTGCTTTGGTGAATGGAGTATGCGAGCGAAGTTCAGATCATGCAGCATGGCGGCAGTAGCAATAAATCAGGTGATCGAGCAAAGAGGAGGTAAAAAGAAAAATGTATTTGGTTCCCATTGTATCACCATTTAAGAGGGGGCTTCGGAGGAGCGGCCGCTTCTCATTGGGGTGTGTTCAGCCCCCATCTTCGTAGCGCTGGTGGAGAGGGAAAGGGGTTGGCAAGCGAAGCCCCCAAGTGTTTCCAAAAGAACGACCCTGCCTTTATATTATATACACACACATTGTTACCCATTCAAATCCTGATCTACCCAGTTTTGATGTATCCAATGGCAGATCTAAATTGCAAGCTCCTTCCATTGCAGTAAGGATAAACTGTCTTTTATTTATTCACCACCCCTCCAGAAATGCTAGCAAAAAATCACACAGGCAGGCAAGTGTGGCCTAGTGGGCAACACAGTAGGACAGTAAAATGCAAGGCTGCCTGTTCATTCTGTGCCACTGACTCATAGTGTGACGTTTGTGAGTCGTGATACCTGGCATTACCAATACCAATGCCAATAGGGATTCTGCTCTGTTGGGCCCTTGAGCAGGGTCCGTAACCTGCAATTGCTGAGCGCTTTGAGTAGTGAGAAAAGCGCTATGTACATGCAAAGAATTATTATTACTCACTCTGAAGAGTTAACACTCAAAACCAGGGTAAGAAGATGAACCACCCGGGTAGGGCAGAAAATGATGGAGTTCTCCCTTAGCCAAAACGCTCCAATGTCATAATAATGCACACTAGATTGTATACTTTTTTTTTTTTAAAATTCAAGCAGATTGTTGCTCATGATAATGAGAACACACTGTGAAATAAATGAAATCAAAAGAGAATGATGATTAATAATTCAAAAATGTTATGCGTATTGTAAGACACAGAACGCCTTGCTACACATGCAAATAAATAAACAGTTCTATAAAAAAAATGCTGGCAAAAATGAGACAAACATACAAACTCAACACTTAACACATCTTGCCAAATTTCATTAGTTTCTTTGACGTCAAGTATGCAGTTTGACACCCGTTTAGTACTTTTCGGGGTCAAGGGGCTACAGCCTGTTTCTGGATGAAACACCAGTTAGGTCCAAATGTGAAGCCTTCTCAAACCTGCTAAATCCTGGCCAGGGGTGCCGGGACTGGAGCCTGTTTTAACAGCAATGGGTGCAAGGCCAGAAACCCACCTTGAGTGGGACACAATTCCATCTAGAGTGGGGGAAATACGTTTTTGATCCCCTGCTGTAGTTGTAAGTTTGCTCACTTACAAAGAATTGAAATGTGGCCTAGTGGGCAAGACCTTAGGGCAGTAGAAATGCAAGATTGCCTGTTCGTTCTATGCCACTGACTCATAGTGGGACTTTTGTGAGTCATGATACCCGTCATGACTCACTGTGAAGAGTTAACGCACAAAACCAGGATAAGAAGAACCACCACCCGAGTAGGGCAGAAAATGATGGAGTTGTCCCTTAGCCAAAATGCTACAATGTCATAAAAATGCACAAAAACTTAAAAAAATAAATAAATAAAAATCATCAATGGCTGCTGAGAATTCAAAAGACGCTATACAAATAAAATGTGTTATTAACCCAAAATCAGGTATTGAGCCCATGTGGCCCAAGATTGTGCTGCTGAGTTAAGTACATGTACAGTGCATCCGGAAAGTATTCACAGCGCTTCATCACTTTTTCCACATTTTATTATGTTACAGCCTTATTCCAAAATGGATTAAATTCATTTTTTTCCTAAGAATTCTACACACAACACCCCATAATGACAACGTGAAAAAAGTTTACTTGAGGTTTTTTCAAATTTATTAAAAATAAAAAAATTGAGAAATCCCATGTCCATAAGTATTCACAGCCTTTGCTCAATACTTTGTCGATTGAGACAGACAGACAGACAGATAGATACTTTATTAATCCCAAGAGGAAATTCACACACTCCAGCAGCACCTTTCTGATACAAAAAACAATATTAAAGATTGGTAATAATGCAGGTAAAAACAGACAATAACTTTATATAATGTTAACGTTTACCCCCCCGGGTGGAATTGAAGAGTCGCATAGTTTGGGGGAGGAACGATCTTCTCAGTCTGTCAGTGGAGCAGGACGGTGACAGCAGTCTGTCGCTGAAGCTGCTCTTCTGTCTGGAGATGACACTGTTTAGTGGATGCACTGGATTTTCCATAATTGATAGGAGCCTGCTGAGCACCCGTCGCTCTGCCACAGATGTCAAACTGTCTAGCTCCATGCCAACAATAGAGCCTGCTTTCCTCACCAGTTTGTCCAAGCGTGTGGCGTCTTTCTTCTTAATGCTGCCTCCCCAGCACACCACCGCGTAGAAGAGGGCCCTCGCCACAACCGTCTGATAGAACATCTGCAGCATCTTATTGTAGATGTTGAAGGACGCCAGCCTTCTAAGGAAGTATAACTTAAGAAATAACTTTCTTAAGTATTAACTTAAGAAAGCACATGTACATAAGTATTCACAGCCTTTGCCATGAAGCTCCAAATTGAGCGCAGGTGCATCCTGTTTCCACTGATCATCCTTGAGATGTTTCTGCAGCTTCATTGGAGTCCACCTGTGGTAAATTCAGTTGACTGGACAGGATTTAGAAAGGCACACACCTGTCTATATAAGGTCCCACAGTTGACAGTTCATGTCAGAGCACAAACCAAGCATGAAGTCAAAGGAATTGTCTGTAGACCTCCGAGACAGGATTGTCTCGAGGCACAAATCTGGTGAAGGTTACAGAAAAATTGAAGGTCCCAATGAGCACAGTGACCTCAATCATCCGTAAGTGGAAGAAGTTCGAAACCACCAGGACTCTTCCTAGAGCTGGCCGGCCATCTAAACTGAGCGATCGGGGGAGAAGGGCCTTAGTCAGGGAGGTGACCAAGAACCCGAATGTCACTCTGTCAGAGCTCCAGAGGTCCTCTGTAGAGAGAGGAGAACCTTCCAGAAGGACAACCATCTCTGCAGCAATCCACCAATCAGGCCTGTATGGTAGAGTGGCCAGACGGAAGCCACTCCTTAGTAAAAGGCACATGGCAGCCCGCCTGGAGTTTGCCAAAAGGCACCTGAAGGACTCTCAGACCATGAGAAAGAAAATTCTCTGGTCTGATGAGACAAAGATTGAACTCTTTGGTGTGAATGCCAGGCGTCATGTTTGGAGGAAACCAGGCACCGCTCATCACCAGGCCAATACCATCCCTACAGTGAAGCATTGTGGTGGCAGTATCATGCTGTGGGGATGTTTTTCAGTGGCAGGGACTGGGAGACTAGTCAGGATAAAGGGAAAGATGACTGCAGCAATGTACAGAGACATCCTGGATGAAAACCTGCTCCAGAGCGCTCTTGACCTCAGACTGGGGTGACGGTTCATCTTTCAGCAGGACAACGACCCTAAGCACACAGCCAAGATATCAAAGGAGTGACTTCAGGACAACTCTGTGAATGTCCTTGAGTGGCCCAGCCAGCGCACTGACTTGAATCTGATTGAACATCTCTGGAGAGATCTTAAAATGGCTGTGCACCGACGCTTCCCATCCAACCTGATGGAGCTTGAGAGGTGCTGCAAAGAGGAATCGGCCAAACTGGCCAAGGATAGGTGTGCCAAGCTTGTGGCATCATATTCAACAAGACTTGAGGCTGGAATTGCTGCCAAAGGGGCATCGACAAAGTATTGAGCAAAGGCTGTGAATACTTATGCACATGGGATTTCTCTGTTTTTTTATTTTTAATAAATTTGCAAAAACCTCAAGTAAACTTTTTTCATGTTGTCATTATGGGGTGTTGTGTGTAGAATTCTGAGGAAAAAAATGAATTCAATCCATTTTGGAATAAGGCTGTAACATCACAAAATGTGGAAAAAGTGAAGTGCTGTGAATACTTTCCGGATGCACTGTACATTTAGCTCATCAACATGAATTTAGTGATTTCTGAAAATATTAGGACAGATTACGTTAACCAGGAGGAGGAATAATCCTCTGGTGCACACTTTTTCCTGATGACTTTGTGTTGTGTAGCACCAGAAAAGAGGAATTTGGGAGAATGGAGAAGGGATTTGCAGGATTTAAGATGAACAGGAAGACAATAGAGTATGTGAGGTTTAATGAAGATCAGGATTCAGAAGTTAGCCTGCAAGAAGAGCTTTTGAAAAGAGTGGAGAAGTTTAAATATCGGGGATCAGTGGTAGCCCAAGATGGCAAACTACATGCAGAGATAACCCATACAAGTTCAGTGTGGATGAAACAAATCAGAAGAAGGCATTAGGAGTGTGATAGTGTGTGATCAAAGAATTAAGATGAAGGTTAAAGAGAAGGTTTGTCAGACCAGCGATGATGTATGGAGCGGAGACATGGGCTGTAAAAGGAAGCGCAGGAGAAGAAATACCGCCACTCCGCCCACTAAACTAGAGCCGGGTGATAAATCGATTTCATTGATTCATTTGTTTGGACAATCTGCAAAATGAAAATCGTGATTCACTATAAACTAGGCTAAATAACACAGAGTGTGTGAAGTTCATGGGATAATCTTTATAGCCTATGCACAAGTTTTTATCTTACTTCATGGCCTGTGTAAATTCTCTCCGGTGCTGGCATCCTGCCCAAGGACGGTTCTTGCCTCAAGCTCGTTGTTCCAGGATTGGCTCCACTACCCGTGACTTACAGTGGGAGAAAATAAGTATTTGATCCTGCTAAATTTGTACGTTTGCTCACTTACAAAGAAATGAATACTCTCTAATTTTAATGGTAGTTTCATTTTAATGAAGAAAGACAGAATATCAACCAAAAATCCAGAAAAAACAAATTACATAAAAGTTATAAATTGATTTGTATATCATTTAAGAGAAATAAGGATTTAATCCCCTACAACCCAGCCAGAATTCTGGCTCTCACAGAATGGCTGCGTGATTACAATCAATCAATCCCAGATACAGTAATCCCTCCTCCATCGCGGGGGTTGCGTTCCAGAGCCACCCGCGAAATAAGAAAATCCGCGAAGTAGAAACCATTATGTTTATATGGTTATTTTTATATTGTCATGCTTGGGTCACAGATTTGTGCAGAAACACAGGAGGTTGTAGAGAGACAGGAACGTTATTCAAACACTGCAAACAAACATTTGTCTCTTTTTCAAAAGTTTAAACTGTGCTCCATGACAAGACAGAGATGACAGTTCTGTCTCACAATTAAAAGAATGCAAACATATCTTCCTCTTCAAAGGAGTGCGCATCAGGAGCACAGACTGTCAGAAACAGAGAGGAAAGCAAACAAATCAATAGGGCTGTTTGGCTTTTAAGTATGCGAAGCACCGTGGCACAAAGCTGTTGAAGGCGGCAGCTCACACCCCCTCCGTCAGGAGCATAGAGATAGAGAGAGATAGAGAAAAACAAACAGTGAAAAATCAATACGTGCCCATTGAGCTTTTAAGTATGCGAAGCACCGTGCAGCATGTCGTTTCAGGAAGCAGCTGCACAAAAGATAGCAATGTGAAGATAATCTTTCAGCATTTTTAGACGAGCGTCCGTATCATCTAGGTGTGCGAACAGCCCCCCTGCTCAATCCCCCTACGTCAGGATCAGAGAAAGTCAGCACAAGAGAGAGAGAAAGAAAAGTAAGTTGGGTAGCTTCTCAGCCATCTGCTAATAGCTTCCCTTGTATGAAATCAACTGGGCAAACCAACTGAGGAAGCATGTACCAGAAATTAAAAGATCCATTGTCCTCAGAAATCCACGAACCAGCAAAAAATCCGCGATATATATTTAAATATGCTTACATATAAAATCCGCGATAGAGTGAAGCCATGAAAGGCGAAGCGCGATATAGCGAGGGATCACTGTACTCCTGATCTCAACTCGTGATGTGTATAAAGCCCACCTGTCCACAGAATCAATTTCTTCCATTCCAACCTCTCCACCACCACGGGCAACACCAAAGAGCTGCCTTGCAGTTAGGAGACCCGGGTTCGCTTCCCGGGTCCTCCTTGCATGGAGTTTGCATGTTCTAACCCGTGTCTGCGTGGGTTTCCTCCCACTGTCCAAAAACATGCAGGTTAGATGCATTGGCGATCCTAAATTGTCCCTAGTGTGTGGGTGTGTGTGTGCCCTGCGGTGGGCTGGCACCCTGCCCGGGGGTTTGTTTCCTGCCTTGAGCCCCGTGTTAGCTGGGATTGGCTCCAGCAGACCCCCCATGACCCTGTAGTTAGGATATAGCGGGTTGGATAGTGGATAGATGGATGGAAATAATGCATCAGGAGCTACTGTAAAAAATTACATAAGGCATTGATATTCTGAAAGAGAGACTGGCAAAGACCCCCAGAAAGAGAAAAGCTGCTCAGCGGCCGGTTTGGTTATTAAAGCAGAAGTTTTAAAAAAAAAGAGGCACATTCAAGGCCTGCATGTGGGCAGCTTTGTCTATTTTTAGATTGATTCCTCCAATCCTTGCAGTTTTTTCTCTGCTCACATACTCCCCCCCCCCCCAACAGTAAATACAGGACATGACACTTGAAAAAGTGCTGCGTCCCACCCTACGACTTCCTGCAGATGAAGTCCTCTTTCCAAAGCAAGCTGTGGACCATGCCTCAAACAGCTGAGGGGCCATGTGGTTAGAGACGGAGGGAGTCAACATCCTGTGCAGGGTCTGGTTAGGAAATATCAATAAGGAAATCGGCAAAGTATGACAAAGACAAAAAAAAAAAAAATCTTTTGCCTTTGGCAAACTAGCAAGTCAAAAACAATTTTAAATTTTAACAGTTTACCATTAAAAGACACAACAAACCTATCGCTCTGAAAACCTACAGCTTGAATGCAGGCCCAACAAAACGACAAGTACAAGTGCCACTGTGGATATTTAGGTTTTAAAAAATGGTGCATTTGACTAGAAAAGGGGGCTGACCCCCCCAAATAACCAAACAATAACTTAAAGATTTCAAGCTGTAGAAGGTTCTTGGTAAATGCGACCTCTCAATTGCTGCTCGGGAAACTCCATATACAAACATATGAAAAAGTTTGTTCACCCCATTAAATGTGTATTATTCTTTTCTAACATACAGTGGAGCAAAAAAGTATTTAGTCAGCCACCAATTGTGCAAGTTCTCCCACTTAAAAAGATGAGAGAGGCCTGTAATTTTCATCACAGGTACACCTCAACACAAGCCAGGTTTCCATCCAAGGAGTTTTTGCGAAAAAATATTTAGCGCTTCAAATTTTTTTACCGATATAGCTGATGGAAATGCTAATTATCGATAAAATGTTGTACATGTCGACATAATATTTTTCCGTTTAACTTTAGCGCATAAATTCCATATCGATACTTCAGATGTCGCAAAAACTACATTGGAAACAGTTTTTGTCGGAAAAAAGGGCTTTAACGCAAATAAATGTGTCACACTTTCATCACGTGCAATCAAAACGAGAATGGCGGAGCGGTTCGCATGGTCTGATGAAGAGAGTTTTTTTTTTGATTAAACGTCGTTATTTTGTATTAATTCAAATTTCAGTTTTAATTAAAAACCTTAAGGGAAGCAGGTTAATTCAGTTGTTATCGCACTGTGAAGGGATGTTGAAAGGTAGGCTCACCTGTACAGATCCGATGCTGCAAACACAGCTGCATCATGGGCACTTCCAGGAGTGCCAACGCAAATGTCTCGTATCATGCACCTGTCATCAACAAGGGCCTGGAGAACAATAGATGGCCACCCTTTGCAATTAATGTAATCGCGGTAGCCTTCCGTCGGGGAAGAATAGGCACATGCGTGCCATCCAGTGCACCGTAAATCTGTGGCACAAGATGCACCAAGGAATTGCGGTATGCAATTTCATTGGCCTCCGCTACAGTCGGAAGTCTGATATAACGCCGCATTAATTTTTCTTTAATAGCGGTGCACACAGCATATACACATCGATGGACGGTAGTTTTACTAACCCCGAAAGTTTCTCCAACTACTCTATACTCGGCGCAGGTTGCCAGCTTGTAAATGGCGATGGCAATCCGCTTTTGGGTTGGAACCGGTGGTCGGTGGCAACCTGTGATGGGCGCAACATCAGGACTGATGAATCCACACAACATCTCAAACGTCGGCCGTGTCATTATAAAATGTTGCAGCCAGAGATTTTCTGTTAAGTGTCTCTCCACCACCTCCTCCCAGAAGGTCTTATTCCGTCGTCTCTCCCATACCCGTGGGTTTCGTCGCACTGGAGTACTTTCTTCGAGCTCTAGGGCTATCAGACAAGCAACTGCTTCATTCTGCTGTCGTCTTCGGATATTATGTACAAGTCCAATTATTTGTGAAACTGAAATAACAGTAAGCTGGTCTGAATAATCTCTCCATTTCTTTGTTTCTTTGTTTAGTGGAGGGGGTGTAACGTGGAAAACAAAAGGTAGATAATTTGTGACATACACAAAATTATGTATGGAAACGGCTCAAGGGCAGATTTTTTTCGCGATACAACAAAAGTTACGCGACAGTTCGTTTTGGGGGGGGATGACGTCATCACGCACACCATTTTATCGATAAAAAGCCAGTTGGATGGAAACAGGCTGGAGACAGCAAATTTCGCACATTTTTTTTACGTATATTCTGTTTGTCGATAACAAAACGTCGCAAAAAACTGGATGGAAACTTAGCTTATGAGAGACAAAATGAGAAAAAAAAAATCCAGAAAATCACATTGTCTGATTTTTAAAGAATTTATTTCCAAATTATAGTGGAAAATAAGTATTTGGTCACCTACAAACAAACAAGATTTCTGGCTCTCACAGACCTGTAACTTCTTCTGTAAGAGGCTCCTCTGTCCTCCACTCGTCACCTGTATTAATGGCACCTGTTTGAACTCATTATCAATATAAAAGACTCCTGTCCACAACCTCAAACAGTCACACTCCAAACTCCACTATGGCCAAGACCAAAGAGCTGTCAAAGGACACCAGAAACAAAATTGTAGACCTGCACCAGGCTGGGAAGACTGAATCTGCAATAGATAAGCAGCTTGGTGTGAAGAAATCAACTGTGGGAGCAATTATTAGAAAATGGAAGACATACAAGACCACTGATCATCTCCCTCGATCTGGGGCTCCACGCAAGATCTCACCCCGTGGGTTCAAAATGATCACAAGAACGGTGAGCAAAAATCCCAGAACCACACGGGGGGGACCTAGTGAATGACCTGCAGAGAGCTGGGACCAAAGTAACAAAGCCTACCATCAGTAACACACTACGCCGCCAGGGACTCAAAGCCTGCAGTGCCAGACGTGTCCCCCTGCTTAAGCCAGTACGTGTGCAGGCCCGTCTGAAGTTTGCTAGAGAGCATTTGGATGATCCAGAAGAGGACTGGGAGAATGTCATATGGTCAGATGAAACCAAAATAGAACTTATTGGTAAAAACTCTACTCGTCGTGTTTGGAGGAGAAAGAATGCTGAGTTGCATCCAAAGAACACCATACCTACTGTAAAGCATGGGGGTGGACACATCATGCTTTGGGGCTGTTTTTCTGCAAAGGGACCAGGACGACTGATCCGTGTAAAGGAAGGAATGAATGGGGCCATGTATCGTCAGATTTTGAGTGAAAACCTCCTTCCATCAGCAAGGGCATTGAAGATGAAACGTGGCTGGGTCTTTCAGCGTGACAATGATCCCAAACACACCGCCCGGGTAACGAAGGAGTGACTTCGTAAGAAGCATTTCAAGGTCCTGGAGTGGCCTAGCCAGTCTCCAGATCTCAACCCCATAGAAAATCTTTGGAGGGAGTTGAAAGTCCATGTTGCCCAGCGACAGCCCCAAAACATCACTGCTCTAGAGGAGATCTGCATGGAGGAATGGGCCAAAATACCAGCAACAGTGTGTGAAAACCTTGTGAAGACTTACAGAAAACGTTTGACCTCTGTCATTGCCAACAAACGGTATATAACAAAGTACTGAGATGAACTTTTGTTATTGACCAAATACTTTTTTTCCCACCATAATTTGCAAATAAATTCTTTAAAAATCAGACAATGTGATTTTTTGGATTTTTTTTCTCATTTTGTCTCTCATAGTTGAGGTATACCTGTGATGAAAATTACAGGCCTCACTCATCTTTTTAAGTGGGAGAACTTGCACAATTGGTGGCTGACTAAATACTTTTTTGCCCCACTGTATGTGGACATGTCAAGATTGAAAAAAATTAAAACAGTATATTTAGATAAAGGTGACGAAAGTAAAAAAAAAAAAAAAACAACAAAAATTTGACTTTGCAATAATTGAATCAACGCGCCAGCTGACAAAGCTGGTGGTGTACAAATACTTTTCTGGTACGCTGAGTTCAGCCACAATCTCAGCCTCCCACTCCTCCATTCTGTTGTGGTATGCAAGACTCAAGATATCAGACAGAGCAGACTGGCTTCTCTTTGTGAGGTCCGTAACACCCGCATTCCTTATTCCTCGTCGCTATTGTACACATACACACAAGCCCGCCCTTACGAGACTAACTGAGCTGAGTGTTCTGGGTATGTCAGACTACACGCCTGCCTGCAACTCATTAAACTTTTGTAAGTGAAGTCTGTGACTGAAAATAGCTGGAAAGGTTGTGTCACGTGACAGGGCCCGGAACTTGTTACACTTTGTGGGTCTATGTTTTCCATACTGTTTGTTATTAAGTCCACATCGGTGTGCGAGTTGCAAAGAATACCATTATGGCTTATACGTGTTACAGAAGACAAAACTTTATGATAGTGCAATCTTTAAAGACCACCATTTAAAAACAGACTTAAATACGCTTGCAATTACTGTTATTATAATCAGAAATTCAAAATGGGGAACTATAAGCTACAAAAAAATCAAAGTCTGCAAATTAAAATGATCAAGAATGTATATTGGAAAAACATCCTATTTTACTAGGCAAATAAAAAGTTAGGGTACATTTTATTAAAAAAACAAACCGTGAAGACATGTATGATATTTTAGAACAATAGAAACCATTCTGCCCAAAAAAGCTCACCAGTCCTAACCAAAGCAAAGGCACTGTCTGTCTCCTTTGGGCCATGAAGATTTTACTACCAGCTGAGGTTGGCTAATTCGCTTTCGGGATTGTTTTGGAATTGCAGCCAAAACAATCTGTGAAGAAGAACATTAGAACACTCCAGACGAGAACAGGCCATTCAGCCCAACAAAGCTCGCCAGTCCTGTCCACTTATTTCTTCCAAAAAAACATCAAGTCCAATTTTGAAAGTCCCTAACATCTTACTGTCTACCACACTACTTGGGCGCTTATTCCAAGTGTTTATCGTTCTTTGTGTAAAGAAAAACTTCCTAATGTTTGTGCGAAATTTCCCCTTAAGTTTCCAACTGTGTCCCCGTGTTCTTGATGAACTCATTTTAAAATAACCATCTCGATCCACTGGACTAATTCCCTTCATCATTTTAAACACTTCACTCATGTCACCTCTTAATCTTCTTTTGCTTAAACTGTAAAGGCTCAGCTCTTAAATCTTTCCTCATAACTCATCCCCTGTAGCCCTGAATCAGCCGAGTCGCTCTTCTCTGGACCTTCTCTAGTGCTGTTATGTCTTTTTAGTAGCCTGGAGACCAAAACTGCACACAGGACTCCAGATGAGGCCTCACCAGTGTGTTATAAAGCTTCACCATGACCTCCTTGGACTTGTACTGCACGCTTCAAGGTGCTATATAACAACATTCTGTTAGCCTTCTTAACGGCTACTGAACACTGTCTGGTAGTCGATAGCTTAGAGTCCACTACGACTCCTAAATCCTTCTCATAAGGTGGACTCTCAATTTCCCGACCGCCCATTGTGTATTCACACCTCACATTTTTACTTCCTATGTGTAATTCTTTACATTTACTGACATTAAATTTCATCGGCCACAAATCTGCCCAAGCCCATTTGCTATCCAAGTTCTTCTGTAATGATAACGGATTCTAAATTATCTGCTAATCCACCTGTCTTGGTATCGTCTGCAAACTTAACCAGCTTGTTACTTATATTCCTATCTGAATCATTTATATATATTAAAAATAGTAGCAGCCCCCGTACTGACCCCTGCTGGTCACCACTCTTAACATCAGCCAATTCTGATGAGGTTCCTCACACTATCACCCCCTGCTTCCTGTGTGTGAGCCAATTCTGCACCCACCTAAAAACATCACCCTGAACTACCACTTCTTTGAGTTTGATGCCCACCCTCTCATGTGGCACCTTATCAGTATGCTTTCTGAACGTCAAGATAAATAATCTCATCTGTTCCACTTTGATCATATCACTTTGTTGATTCCTCCTAGAATTCCAGCCTGTTAGTAAATCACGACCTCCCTCTTCTGACCCCACGCTGACTGTCCTGTACTTGCCAGGTGTTGCTCAATCTTATCCTTAATAATTCCTTCCATTAATTTTCCTGTGATGCACGTTAAGCTTACTGGTTGCTTGGATCTGCCCTGTCACCCTTTTTATATAACGGGATGATATTTGCCTTTTTCAAGTCTTTTGGAATCTCTCCAGTGCGCAGTGACTTCCTAAAAATATCTGTCAAGGGTTTCTATCTGCACTCTCTAGCCCCCTTAAGAACTCAAGGGTAAATATGATCTGCTCCTGGTGATTTGTTTGATTTCAGCCTATTTAATCTGAGCAGCTCTTCTCTCTCTACAATTTCCAAATCCCTCAGCACCTCCTTAGTAGTCCCTGTTACCACTCAGCGGTTATCAATTTGCTCACTTGTGAAGACGTCAGAAAAATGTAAGTTTAGGGTGCTTGCTATTTGATTGTATCTTTTAATTCCCTTTACTATTCCTGATGCATTTCACCTCCTCCTTGACTGTTCTTTTACTACTAAAATACTGAAAGAATCTCTTAGGGTTGTCTCTCACCTTATCTGCTACTAGCAAAATACCCGCGCTTCGCAGTGGAGAAGTAGTGTGTTAAAGAGGTTATGAAAAAAAAAGGAAACATTTTAAAAATAACGTAACATGATTGTCAATGTAATTGTGTTGTCATTGTTATAACTGTTGCTGTCTTTTTATATATATATATATATATATATATATAAATATATATATATATATATATATATATATATATATATATATATATATATATATATATTATATATATAATATACACACACACATAAACATTTATATACATATACATATATATACATATCTACATATACACATCTACATATATATATATACACACATACATAAACACACACATAAGACTTACTGACTGAAACGGGCTTTCATTGAAAATCATGTTACGTTATTTTTAAAATGTTTCCTTTTCTTTTCATAACCTCTTTAACACAGTACTTCTCCGCTGCAAAGCGCGGGTATTTTGCTAGTATATATATATATATATATATATATATATATATATATATATATATATATATATATATATATACATATACACACATACATGCAGTTTTAATAACACAGAAATCAATATAAACATTAACATCATTATCATATGAGAATATGAAGTAATATATAAGAAGCAGATTTCATATAAATATAAATTATTAAACAGTAAAATCTTCTTCTGTAATTTGCTACCGTGGCAATTTGTGTGTCTGTCCAGGATTTTAAATGACCTGTAGGTCGCAAACCGTTTCACCTATACACTTGAAATGTGGTACACATATAGTACGTCACGTCTACTATCCGCTTTATGGGTGATGATCGTTTTAGTCTTTTTATCTTTATTTTATTTTATTGTAGAATGAACTCCTATCTGCGCACAGCAGGGCAGCCGTGGGCGGATGCGTATGGTGTATTCACTCCATGTTATCGTGCATTGCGCTGTCAGTGGTATTTTGATAAAAGAATTTGAACAACATATAAGAAGCGTATAAATTATTAAACAGTAAAACATTAACATTTAAGAAGTAAAGTTACATTAAGTACTACTGCAGTGCCTTCGGGTATACCTCATTTTTTGTTTGCCCATTACATGCTTAAATGTATACATTTGTTGGTGTACCTACCCGAGAACACGCGACATATAACCGAGCGTGGGAGAAGCATGGATTTTAAACACGCGTTGAGTTGATCTGCTGGTCTCCCTTGTGGAATAACTGTTAATGTTTGACTAAAATGTACAGCGAGTAAAACGACATTACCTCCTATTTTTTTTTTTTTACGATCTCTGAGATCTTGCTTTTTTCGGTTCAAGGCTTCATAAGCTCTTTTATGTTGTATGGTGTACTTATCCCAAACCATCATCTTTGAATGTTGCAAGACTTTCGCCTTGTATGTAGATCGGGGTAATTACATTCATTGCATTCCTAGTCTGAATCACAATGTGATTGTATGGGTGGTTACCTGGCACTGTACGGTTGCCACCCGTCCTTTAAAATACGGAATGGTGCCGCGTTTGAGAATGAAATTGCGCGTCCCGTTTTGAATCAATACTGGACGGGATTTATCCCGTATTTTTTTTATCATTTTTTTTTTTAAAGCAGCGTCTCATGCAAATCATCCCACACACATTTTATGAAGATGCCTCCTTTCCTACTTTTGATTGGGTAATACTTGATGTCATCGTTACTTTGATTGGTCTTTTTAACTGTCCAGTGAGGAGGGCGTGTCTTTTAAGTACAGTCTGCAAAGTGTTGGCACTGAGATGTGGCGTCAGCGCCAGAGTTGAAGCCCCTAACGTTGCGGTCAGCAAGTCGGCTAACATCCGCCATGTGCCGTCTTTCAGTTGCGAGAAGCAGATCATAGAATGGTTGAAACTGTTGCCCCTAACGTTGCGCCACGGCGTGTGGTTCGTTTATACCTCGTGTCTTCTCATGAAAGTTTTATCTCGCGAATATGTTATTGCAATCCGCAGCGGGAGCGTTTCTATAAACTTAATTTAAACTTACGTTTTACACCGTGCTTTGTTTCCCTTATGAACATGCTTGTATGCTTAAGTCGCTCCGTTCTCAATTGTTTAATTAATTTTTTGCTGTTTGCGGCTCTTCCTCCATTTCCCCCTACTTCGTTCTTTTATCTCGCGAATATGTTATTGCAATCCTTAACGGGAGCGTTTCAATAAACTGATTGAAAATAGTTTTGCATTTACCTTTTTAGTAAAAGGCGAGCTTTTAAGCCTGAGAAATCACCCCGTAAATGCACACGTTTAATTGCACATGTGTTAATATGTATGGTTACACAGTATTAAAAGACAGTGAACAACGTCAGTTACCTTTGTTCCCGCGTTTGATAAAAGGTGAGCTTTTAAGCCTGAGAAATCACCCCGTAAATGCACACGTTTAATTGCACGTGTTAATATGTATGCTTACACAGTATTAAAAGACAGTCAAAAATTAACGTCATTTACCTTCGTTCCCGCGTGTGACTCATGCTGTAAATCTCTTCCTTGTTTTTAGTTCACGTGATTACGTAGAAGGCGTGATGACGCGATACGTGACTCCGCCTCCTCCATTACAGTGTATGGACAAAAAATATGTTCCAGTTATGACCATTACGCTTTGAATTTCGAAATGAAACCTGCCTAACTTTTGTAAGTAAGCTGTAAGGAATGAGCCTGCCAAATTTCAGCCTTCCACCTACACGGGAAGTTGGAGAATTAGTGATGAGTGAGTCAGTCAGTCAGTCAGTCAGTCAGTGAGGGCTTTGCCTTTTATTATTATAGATACTAGGCTCACCCACCTTTTAAGGCGACCGACTTTTATCCTCAGTTTGTGTGCGCTCCATGTGTACATCAGGCATGTAAGTGTAGGGAATGAGAACATCAAAGTGCCCATTCACAACATCTCCCGAAAACGTTTTTTTTTATCCCCTCGACTGCCTGTCCAAACTTGGAGTGTAGGACTCCATAATAATATACTTGAAACTCATAGGGGAACAACTCTCCCGCTGCCATTAGCTCAGAAATGGTACCATAAGTTTGAGACTTTGACATTTCAGTGAGATGCTGAAGCTCATTTGTATAAGAGATTCCTGACGGCATCATTGTAAATGGCTGAAACCTTGACCAATTACTTAAAACATGTCGTACAATGTCAGCCCGAATCTGTACTGCTAAAGACGGAGTTTGATGCACTAAATATGCTATAGATGAGAATAAGCAAGCACCATCTCCCCTGATATTTACTGCGCGGTGAGGCATTTGTACTCCATCGACATTAATTATTTCCAGAGACATAATTTTGTCTATTTTTCCAGTGCATCGCGCACAAAAGCAAGGGAATGATGGGAGCACCAGAACTCTGCTCACATCACGTCGCTTTGTACCGCAAGTAGTAAGTCTGTGATAAGCGGAATACCGCTACGCTTTGCACTCACGGGACGGAAGGACAATCCCGATCGCTTTTATATAGTAGATATATCGCACAGACTGGAGTAGAAAATCATCTTTTACCTGGAAAAATGAAACTACAAGTCCCATTGTGCATTGCAAAGTGGACGGGGCGTGCGTGAAACTCCGCGCCCGCGTAGCACTCATGGGACGGAAGGACAATCCCGACCGCTTTTATATAGTAGATTCCTCTCCAACTGTCTTTTAGCCTCCCTGATATCCTTGTTAATGGTTGCCCTCATGTTCTCATACGCTCTACAATTCACTTTGCAGTCATTAGTCTTATATGCCTTATAAAGCAGTTTTTTCCTTTGCAGCTTCTTTTTAAAATCTTTATTAATCCACTGTGAAGTTTTTTTTTTAATTTCCTATTAATTCCAAATTTAGGTATCTATCTGTCCTGCATTACATGCAAAACATTTTTAAACCTGTTCCACTGCTCCTCGACTGTCTCCACACTTAAAAGCTTATCCCAGTCTATCCTCATTACACTTTGTCGCATCTGCACAAAAATTGCCCTACCAACTTAACAATTTTAGTCTTTGCATCTGCACTTTTACAAAATACTGAGAACTGTATTCTATTATGGTTACTTGACCCTAGTAGTTCAATCACCTGTACACCCTCAATTCTATCCTGATTATTACAAAATACTAAATTCAGACAGGCTTCACCCCGTGTTGGTGTTTAACATGCTGTGTCACTGATTCCTTCTAAAAACTTAATATTTGGATAAGTAAAGTCCTACATGACTATATCACCACCCTGTAAACTTGCATTTTTGATATTACTAAAAAGATGTGTGCTGAAATTACTGTCAGAATTGGGTGGTCTATAACACACTCCTAAAATAAAACTTCTTTCCCAAATGCTTTCCAGGCGAAGCCACATGTCCTCACTAAGATGGGGCTCATTGGCCAACTGAAGAGGATTTACATTTAAATTCTCTTTGACATAAACAGCAACACCACCTCTCTTTCTGTTAATAATTTTTTTAAAATAATTTTTTAATAATTTTTTGCATTTATATAGCGCTTTTCTCACTACTCAAAGCGCTTAGCAATTGCAAGTTAAGGGCCTTGCTTAAGGGCCCAACAGAGCAGAGTCCCTTTTGGCATTTACAGGATTCGAACCGGCAACCTTCCGATTGCCAGTGCAGATCCCTAGCCTCAGAGCCACCACTCCGCCTGTTCTGTCTATCCTTCCTAAAAAATGTGTTTCCCTCTATTTTAGTAGACAGATGAATGGATAGATAGACAGACAGACTCACTCACTACCAGTGAAAAGTTTTAGAACACTTCTGTTGTTCTGCAAACTTAATCAGCTGAAATGCAATGAATGGCCTAAAAAGGTGAAAAGTTAGGCAGTAAACTGCCAGAATGTTTCCATTGAAAGTTTAGGTTAGTAAAAACTGAAAAAAAAGAAAATTTCAGAATACAGTGGAACCTCGGTTCATGACCATAATTCGTTCCAAAACTCTGGTTGTAAACCGATTTGGTCGTGAACCGAAGCAATTTCCCCCATAGGATTGTATGTAAATACAATTAATCTGTTCCTGACTGTACAAACTGTATGTAAATATATATATTTTTTTTAATTTTTAAGCACAAATATAGTTAATGTACCACAGAATGCACAGCGTAATAGTAAACTAAATGTAAAAACATTGAATAACACTGAGAAAACCTTGAGCAACAGAGAAAACTAACACTGCAATAGTTCGCACTATAGTGCTAGGAACCGCTCGCTAAAAACACTTTTTTTTTAATGAGTTTTAAGCACAGGGGAAAAAATGAACATTTGAAAAATCCGTAATTTAATAAACCACCAAGAAAAGTAACATTGCAACAATGCAGGCTACGAACCGATCGCTGTAAACAGAAGTGAAAACAAAAACAAGTCTTCTCTACCTTATGCGTCCCTCCCTCTCTCGCTCACTCTTTATCTATCTCTCTCTCTTTTGCGAGCCTGGAGCGCCTGTGTGTGTGTGTGTGTGTGTCTCTCTAGCGCGCTCCTGTGTGTGTGTGTGTCTCTCTCTAGCACGCTCCTGTGTGTGTGCGCGCCTCTCCCTCGTGCTCCTGTGTGTGTGCGCGGCTCTCTCGTGTGCGGCGCTCTCTCTCGCTGCTTGTGTGTGTGCTGCCTGTGTGTGTGTGCGCGCCTCTCCCTCGCGCTCCTGTGTGTGTGTGCGGGTCTGTCTCTCTCACGCTGCCTGTGTGTGTGCGTGGCTCTCCTTCTCTCTGCCTGTGTGTGTGCGGCTCTCTCGCTTGCTCCACAGGGAGAGACTGAACATGTACAAACCGAAAGGGAACCTGGCTTGTTCGTATACCGAGTGTGTAGTCATGAACCGATGCAAAAGTTTGGCAAACTTTTTGAATATAAACCAATTTGTATGTGTACCGAGACATTCGTGAACCGAGGTTCCACTGTATTACAAATGGGCCTTCTTCAGGGAACAACTAATGGGTCACAACCTGCAGATGTTCTGCAACGATTCAAGCAAATTAAGCCTTGCAAACAATCTGCACAGGTGTCCCAAATTCTACTGATTATTTAAACCCCCTCCTCTGTGTGTCTTAGGTGAAACAGACTGTGTAAACTACACCCTCTGACGTACGACTTGGGCAATATTACACTGTAGAAAGTTGTAAATTCCAGTGATGATGGCAAGACAACAGCATTTAACAAACCCTTATTATTACCCTTAGATGCGTAGGCCTTTCATTTAGAGAAAGTGCAAAAAATAAAAGTGTCAGTGAGTCCAGTGGTGTCCTACACCAGAGGTCGCCAACTCCCTAACCCTGAAGGACCACCGCGGCTGCAGGTTTTCATTCTAACCCTTTTCTTAATGAATGACCTGTTTTTCCTGCTAATTAACTTCTTTTGAATTAATTTTAATTAACTTGCGTTTGAAGACACAGAACCCTTAACTCACAGGTGACGAACTCCGGTCCTGGAGGTCTGCAGTGGCAGCAGGTTTTCATTCTATCCTTCTTCTTCTTCTTCATTTGTGACATGTTTTTTCTGCTAATTAACTTCTTTTGCCTTAGTTTTAATTAACTTGACTCAGACCCCTTAGTCGTCTCTTTTTCTTTAATTAGCAGCCAAACAATAATGAGACACAAAATAAGCCGCCACATGACCAGCTCACCTGTGCACATCACATAATATCTGAAAATAATGAAAGGTGAAGGTCTCAGTAAGGCCGATCTCTCAGGTCACCAAAACATTTTGATGATGTTCTTAGAAAAAACAGAAAATCAACAGTTTTAGAAATGTCTGCCGTGGCAGAATGAGAGCAGCAACAAGCTATGGAATTAAATAACGAGTTTAATTAACAGCAAGAATCAGCTTTTCATTAACTCTTTCAGGGCTGATGTCGACTTTTGTCAAAAGGAGGAGTTGACGATGGTAATCAGCTCTAAACTGTGACAAAACCAACCGTTACATTGGACTCTCGTTGCTAGAAGGAAAGTTAGAAGCTAGATTTGACCGAGATTCCCTGCACTCACGTGAGTAGCAAGGCGCACACAACGGCAAAAATGGCACTGATATTTGGCGAGAAATCCAAGCGAATGCGAAAAGCAAAATACTCCGTGTCTATTATCTCTGAACTGAACTATGACTCGTCGGACTCCAATTTTGATACAAGTGATCGAAAACGAATGTGAGGTTCCAGCTTCAGCTGATCAGTCCCCAGCTAGCCGTGGTACTGACAATGTTCGCCAGGGTGGACTGCCACTTAACAATGATAAGAGGTAGAAACCAGATTGCAATGCACTGTGACCGTGACCGCCGCTGCTGCTGTCCCAGCCATGTGAAGATAGCCTGGCAGCAAGCCTGCCACTCATTCTTGGCAAACTGTCAGGCACAGCATGCAGCAACAGGCATTTTACGTTGGTTTCTGTGTGAAACCATCCTTTCTTGGAAAAAACATTCAGCCCTCAAAGAGCTAAGAGACTAGTTGGAGTGAAAATTGGTTGGAGTTTGGAATCCCAATTTAGCTGGTCATCTGTCGGCTTGTTGCACATCTCATTTCTGTTTGGCTCTCATTTAATGAAGGAATAAATTCAGAGGACTGAATCCTTAAAAACAGGGCTATTAAAATGAAGGGAAGGGAAAATTAGTTAATTTGCAATGAAAACTGGTCAGTGATTAGGAAAAGGGTTAGAATGAAAACTAGCAGCCACTGTGGCCCACCAGGACCGGAGTTCGACACCCCTGCCTTAACTGTTCCTTTATCCTTAATTAGCAGCCAAACAATAATGAGATACAAAATGAGCCAAAACAACTGGTGTCCATCATACAATATCTGAAAATAAAGAAAGGTGAAGTTCTCAGGAATGTTGATCTGCTCAGTTGCCCACCAGAAGTTTTAGAAAGAGAAAATGAGCAATTTCAGAAATGTCTGCTATGGCACAATGAGAGCAGCAACAAGCCACGGAATTAAAGAACGAGTTTAATTAATAACAAGAATCAGCGCCTAATTAAGCAACTGGTTGGAGTTTGAGGCCCTGACTTAGTTGGTCTTCTGTTGGCTGACTCGCTTCACATTTCAGTTCTGTTTGGGTGCCATTTAAGGAAAGAAATGAAGCAAATCAGAGGAACGATGAAGAAATTCAGGGGAACAAATCTTAAAAAATAAGTCAATTAAAATGAATTTACAAGACGTTAACTAGCAGCACAAACAGGGCACTCATTAAAAAAAAAAGGGTTAGAACGAAAACCTGCAGCCATGGTGGTCCTCCAGGACCGGAGTTGGGGACCCCTGTCCTACATAACCCAAAGGCAACTGGAAACTGGAAGAAACTCTGACAGGAAGAGATCTGGCAGATCCAAAGTCCCCAGCCAATCAGATGACACGTTTCTGAGAGTCACCAGCTTACGTGATCACAGACCCCTCATGGCACAAAAAGCTTTGAGCACAACTTAACAGTGCAGGTCAAAATAAAGCAAGTGTCAGTTTGTACTGTGAAGAGGAGACTTTGTGCCGCAGGTTTTACAGATCGAGTGGCTGGAAGAAAGCCATTCCTTAAAAGTCAAAATAGGGCCTTGAAACAGCGGCTGTGGACTACTGAAGACTGTTAAGAAAATCTCATGGGCCGATGAATCAAACTTTGAAATCTTCGGTTCATCACGCAGGGTGTTTGCACGCCATCAAGTTGGTGAAAGGAAGGTTCCTCAGTGTGTGACACCAACTGTCAAACATGGAGGAGGAAGTGTGATGGTCTGGTGGCAGAGTTGGTGATCTGCACAGGGTGACTTGCATTCTGAATCAAAACGATTACAACAGTTTGGCTGTTGTATCAGCAAAAGGTGTAGGCTATAAAGAGGAGACCCACCACATGACAAACCAACTCAATAATAATAATAATAAATAAATAATTTTTGCATTTATATAACACTTTTCTCACTACTCAAAGCGCTCAGCAATTGCAGGTTAAGGGCCTTCTTGCTCAAGGGCCCAACAGAGCAGAGTCCCTATTGGCATTTACGGGATTCGAACCGGCAACCTTCCGATTACCAGTGCAGATCCTTAGCCTCAGAGCCACCACTCTGCCTAATTCAGGATCCAGATTAGGACCACGAGTGCAGCCATGCAGTGGGTGACACCTCAGCACCACATCAGATGGAATGGAACAGTGTGAGGTTTTGTATGGTGGCTGGAATGCCAATTCTGCCACCAACCCCCATGTTTTTCCCTACAGGCTACAAAGATGAATCAAAAATATGAATAAAACTTATTAATATTATAATAAAATATTAATAAAACACTTAATGATTCCTTAATTTTTTTTTGCCATTGGTTATTTGCTCCATGCCTTGATTTTGTGAAACATCCATCCATCCATCCATTTTCCAACCCGCTGAATCCGAACACAGGGTCACGGGGGTCTGCTGGAGCCAATCCCAGCCAACACAGGGCACAAGGCAGGAACCAATCCCGGACAGGGTGCCAACCCACCGCAGGACACACACAAACACACCCACACACCAAGCACACACTAGGGCCAGTTTAGAATCGCCAATCCACCTAACCTGCATGTCTTTGGACTGTGGGAGGAAACCGGAGCGCCCGGAGGAATCCCACGCAGACACGGGGAGAACATGCAAACTCCACGCAGGGAGGACACGGGAAGCGAACCACAGGTCCCCAGGTCTCCCAAGTGCGAGGCAGCAGTGCTACCCACTGCGCCACCGTGTTGTGAAACATTAAGAAATTAAACTGTGTGCATTTCCATAAAAACTGACGTGTTCTAAATGTTTTGGCACTAGTGCATAGAGATTTGTTCCAAAGGGGAGATCACATTTTTTAATTTTATAGCAGTTCCAAAAAAAAAATAAAATAAAAACTAACAACAACGTCACAAACATTTAAAAACTTCTGGTTTGGATAACAGAGAGCTGCTACTGTCAAATGTGGCCTACGATTGACTGCCACTGTGTAAGACTGGTTTCTGCTATGTGCCCAATGATGCTGCAATAGGCTTCTGCCCTCCATAATCCTACAGTGCATCCAGAAAGTATTCACAGCACATCACTTTTTCCACATTTTCTTATGTTACAGTCTTATTCCAAAATGGATTAAATTCATTTATTTCCTCAGAATTCTACACACAACACCCCATAATGATAACGTGAAAACAGTTTGAGGTTTTTGCAAATTTATTAAAAATACAAAAACTGAGAAATCCCATGTCCATAAGTATTCACAGCCTTTGCTCAATACTTTGTTGATGCACCTTTGGCAGCAATTACAGCCTCAAGTCTTTTTGAATATGATGCCACAAGCTTGGCACACCTATCCTTGGCCAGTTTCGCCCATTCCTCTTTGCAGCACCTCTCAAGCTCCATCAGGTTGGATGGGAAGCGTCGGTGCACAGCCATTTTAAGATCTCTCCAGAGATGTTCAATCAGATTCAAGTCTGGGCTCTGGCTGGGCCACTCAAGGACATTCACAGAGTTGTCCTGAAGCCACTCCTTTGATATCTTGGCTGTGTGCTTAGGGTCGTTGTCCTGCTGAAAGATGAACCGTCGCCCCAGTCTGAGGTCAAGAGCGCTCTGGAGCAGGTTTTCATCCAGGATGTCTCTGTACATTGCTGCAGTCATCTTTCCCTTTATCCTGACTAGTCTCCCAGTCCCTGCCGCTGAAAAACATCCCCACAGCATGATGATGCTGCCACCACCATACTTCACTGTAGGGATGGTATTGGCCTGGTGATGAGCGGTGCCAGGTTTCCTCCAAACGTGACGCCTGACATTCACACCAAAGAGTTCAATCTTTGTCACATCAGACCAGAGAATTTTCTTTCTCATGGTCTGAGAGTCCTTCAGGTGCCTTTTGGCAAACTCCAGGCGGGCTGCCATGTGCCGTTTACTAAGGAGTGGCTTCCGTCTGGCCACTCTACCACACAGGCCTGATTGGTGGATTGCTGCAGAGATGGTTGTCCTTCTGGAAGGTTCTCCTCTCTCCACAGAGGACCTCTGGAGCTCTGACAGAGTGACCATCAGGTTCTTGGTCACCTCCCTGACTAAGGCCCTTCTCCCCCGATCGCTCAGTTTAGATGGCCGGCCAGCTCTAGGAAGAGTCCTGGTGGTTTCAAACTTCTTCCACTTACAGATGATGGAGGCCACTGTGCTCATTGGGACCTTCCAAGCAGCAGAAATTTTTCTGTAATCTTCCCCAGATTTGTGCCTCGAGACAATCCTGTCTCGGAGGTCTACAGACAATTCCTTTGACTTCATGCTTGGCTTGTGCTCTGACATGAACTGTCAACTGTGGGACCTTATATAGACTGGTGTGTGCCTTTCCAAATCATGTCCAGTCAACTGAATTTACCACAGGTGGACTCCAATGAAGCTGCAGAAACATCTCAAGGATGATCAGGGGAAACAGGATGCACCTGAGCTCAATTTTGAGCTTCACGGCAAAGGCTGTCAATACTTATGTACATGTGATTTCTCAATTTTTTTTATTTTTAATAAATTTGCAAAAATCTCAAGTAAACTTTTTTCACGTTGTCATTATGGGGTGTTGTGTGTAGAATTTTGAGGAAGAAAATGAATTTAATCCATTTTGGAATAAGGCTGTAACATAAGAAAATGTGGAAAAAGTGATGCGCTGGGAATACTTTCCGGATGCACTGTATATAATAAATTGATAGAAGACAAATCAACGAACATTCTGTTCAAACTATACACAGCACATTTGGATTTCTTGGCATTTCAACACTACGTGGAACACAAGAGAATAAGAAAAAAAAAAAAAACAAAAACCAAAAATGCATCCCTGAATATGGCCTACTCTCACCGGACAAGGGGGCTGAACCTCTCCTGTCTTGAACAAAGCCAGCAGATTTAGAACTCTAATTCTCAAAGGCATCGAAATGGAAATTCTTCCAGTTGCACAGTAAGACACAGTCTCTAATATGCGCTTTCGTGTTAAGAGGAACTGCAATGAGGATGGAAACAAGGAAGCACTTCAGGGCAGAAAGGCCACGGAAAGTGGAACAATATGCAGACGAAAGAGAGACTCGGGCAGCATTCAGGAGCTGACTGGATAAAAGTTAGCTGTGAGAAATGTGTAACTTGTATATGTTTATGTATTTGTATTTGCTGAGTATGAGCCACCAGAATGATTCCAATTTGATAAGTGAAAGATTTTGTAACATATTTCTTATTTAAAACCCGTTCTTCTGTACAAACTGCTCAAAAAATATTAATGGAACACATCAGATCTCAATGGGAAAAGAAATCCTGCTGGCTCTCTCTACTGCTATGGACTGATATGGTGATGTGTTAGGAACGAAAGGATGGAAATGAAAATGATCAACCGACAGAGGGACACCCCGAAAATCAAAGGGAAGAAATGATGCGGCAGACTGGCGAGTCCATTTTGACGACATTTCATTGCAGGAACACCAAATTGTACTCAGTAGTTTGTATGGCCCCACGTGCCTGTATGCCCGCCTGACAACGTCCTAATGAGATGATGGATGGTGTCCTAGGGGGTTCTCCTCCCAGATCTGGACCAGGGCATCACTGACCTCCTAGACAGGCTGAAGCGTCGGATGGACCGAAACATAATGTCCCACCCAGAGGTGTTCTATTGGATTGAGGTCAGGCAAGTGAGTGTAGTGGGGGGCCAGTCAGTGGTATGAATTTCTTCATCCTCTCGCCACATGAGGCTGGGCATTGTTGTGCACCAGGAGGAACCAGCATAGGGTCTGACAATGGGGTCCAAGGATTTCATCCCGATACCTAATGGCAGTCCAGGTGCCGTTGTTTAGCTTGTAGAGGTCTGTGCGTCCCTCCATGGATATGCCTCCCCAGACCATCACTGACACCCCACCAAACCGGTCATGCTGAACAATGTTACAGGCAGCATAACGTTCTCCACGTCATCTCCAGACCCTTTCACTTCTGTCAACCTCTGCTCAGGGTGAACCTGCTCTCATCTGTGAAAAGCACAGGGCACCAGTGGTGAACCTGCCAATTCTGGTATTTTATGGCAAATGCCAATCGAGCTCCATGGTGCCCACTAGAGGACATTGTTGGGCCCTCAGGACACCCTCATGAAGTCTGTTTCTGATTGTTTGCTCAGAGACATTCACACCAGTGGCCTGCCTGCCTGCCTGCTGGAGGTCATTTTGTAGGCTCTGGCAGTTGTGATCCTGGTCCTCTGGTCCTGCTGATGGGTTAAGGACCTTCTATGAGGGGCCCTGTCTAGCTCTCCTAGACCCACGGTTTTCAAACTGTGGTACGCGTACCACTGGTGGTACTTCAAGTCATGCCAAGTGGTACTCGTGTGGTCCTTTATTTTCCACGAATCGATGTTGCTAGAATGCCAATATGTTGCATATAATCATATATAAGTATACTACTGTAAAAGTGTGGAAGACTCCAAGCCGGCTTTTATTAGCGCGGGCACCCATTTCCTTAATTAGTTTAATATCACTTTAACGTCATAATTATAGTCATTATAGTGATTATAGTGACTTTTTCTTCAAAACAACACGGGCGTAAATTAACGATTCATTGACAGTGGTACTTCAGTTTACTGGTCCTCGCAGAGTGGTACTTGTTCAAAAAAGTTTGTAAACCATGGTCCTAGACTAACTGCCTGTCTCCTGGAATCTCCTCCATGCCCTTGAGACTGTGGTGGGAGACAGAGCAAACCTGGCAATGGCCCGTGGTATTGATCTGCCTGCCATCCTGGAGAAGTTGGACTACCTGTGCCACCTCTGTAGGGTCCAGGTATCACCCACCAGTAGTGACACTGACTGTAGCCAAATGCAAAATGAGTGAAAAAACAGATGAGGAGGGAAAAATCTCAGTGGCCTCCCTCCAGCTGTTAAACCATTCATTCCTGTTTTGGGAGGTCCTCTCATTGTTGCCCCTCTAGATCACCAAAGCAGCTGAAACTGATGAACAAGCCCCTCTGCTACTTAACTGAGCAGATCAATAGCCCACAAGTTTGACTGACTTGATGCTATATACTCTCATTACAAAGCGGTCCTTTAATTTTTTTGAGCAGTATATTTTATATAGCCCTGCCGCTAGGCCCCCATATCAAACACAAGCACTTACACTGTGGAACAAAGCAGGACCTCATAGGCGTCTTTCTAGTATTATGCTGTACTATTTTTCTCATGGCCTTTCGGGTACATGTTACACATGACTAAAAAGCAGGCTGGAGTGGCTCTGCCACATACCTGTGGCCATGGCGTGCCTGTAATGAAACAACAACGGTGATTTATGTTTCAAAACCATGTGCTGTGCTGTCAATGGTATGCAGAGGAACTTTTAAATCATCGGGTACATTAGGCAGTTCCAGTGACAAACAACTTTTGTCATCATCTTCTGTAATTTAGCATAACACCATGGCCAGATGAATCCAATTGGATTCATCTCAGGGCCTCCTATGCCCACCCTACCCCATTTGGGTGAAAAGTAAAAATGGGATTGAAAAATAAAGACCACTGAATAAAAAAATGGTATCACAAATGTAAAAGAAACCTAGAAAATCTCGAGCGCAGACCTGAACAAAACAAAACATACTGTTTTTTGCTTTGCAAGATACAGTGGGGCAAAAAAGTATTTAGTCAGCCACCAATTGTGCAAGTTCTCCCACTTAAAAAGATGAGAGAGGCCTGTAATTTTCATCATAGCTATACCTCAACTATGAGAGACAAAATGAGAAAAAAAAATCCAGAAAATCACATTGTCTGATTTTTAAAGAATTTATTTGCAAATTATGGTGGAAAATAAGTATTTGGTCACCTACAAACAAGCAAGATTTCTGGCTCTCACAGACCTGTAACTTCTTCTGTAAGAGGCTCCTCTGTCCTCCACTCGTTACCTGTATTAATGGCATCTGTTTGAACTCGTTATCAATATAAAAGACACCTGTCCACAACCTCAAACAGTCACACTCCAAACTCCACTATGGCCAAGACCAAAGAGCTGTCAAAGGACACCAGAAACAAAATTGTAGACCTGCACCAGGCTGGGAAGACTGAATCTGCAATAGGTAAGCAGCTTGGTGTGAAGAAATCAACTGTGGGAGCAATTATTAGAAAATGGAAGACATACAAGACCACTGATCATCTCCCTCGATCTGGGGCTCCACGCAAGATCTCACCCCGTGGGTTCAAAATGATCACAAGAAGGGTGAGCAAAAATCCCAGAACCACACAGGGGGACCTAGTGAATGACCTGCAGAGAGCTGGGACCAAAGTAACAAAGGCTACCATCAGTAACACACTACGCCACCAGGGACTCAAAGCCTGCAGTGCCAGACGTGTCCCCCTGCTTAAGCCAGTACATGTGCAGGCCCATCTGAAGTTTGCTAGAGAGCATTTGGATGATCCAGAAGAGGACTGGGAGAATGTCATATGGTCAGATGAAACCAAAATAGAACTTTTTGGTAAAAACTCTACTCGTCATGTTTGGAGGAAAAAGAATGCTGAGTTGCATCCAAAGAACACCATACCTACTGTAAAGCATGGGGGTGGACACATCACGCTTTGGGGCTGTTTTTCTGCAAAGGGACCAGGACGACTGATCCGTGTAAAGGAAAGAATGAATGGGGCCATGTATCGTCAGATTTTGAGTGAAAACCTCCTTCCATCAGCAAGGACATTGAAGATGAAACGTGGCTGGGTCTTTCAGCATGACAATGATCCCAAACACACCGCCCGGGTAACGAAGGAGTGGCTTCGTAAGAAGCATTTCAAGGTCCTGGAGTGGCCTAGCCAGTCTCCAGATCTCAACCCCATAGAAAATCTTTGGAGGGAGTTGAAAGTCCGTGTTGCCCAGCGACAGCCCCAAAACATCACTGCTCTAGAGGAGATCTGCATGGAGGAATGGGCCAAAATACCAGCAACAGTGTGTGAAAACCTTGTGAAGACTTACAGAAAACGTTTGACCTCTGTCATTGCCAACAAAGGGTATATAACAAAGTACTGAGATGTACTTTTGTTATTGACGAAATACTTTTTTCTACCATAATTTGCAAATAAATTCTTCAAAAATCAGACAATGTGATTTTCTGGATTTTTTTTTCTCATTTTGTCTCTCATAGTTGAGGTGTACCTATGATGAAAATTACAGGCCTCTCTCATCTTTTTAAGTGGGAGAACTTGCACAATTGGTGGCTGACTAAATACTTTTTTGCCCCACTGTACATAATATAAATATATTGTATATACACATATATAGCAGAATTTAAACCCACAGCCGCAGGATTTAAAGTCCTTGGTCCAAAGCTTTAACAACTACCATTACACTGCCTTCCAAAATTACTAGTCATTAAATCTACAAATATTGTGCACAAAAAAGCACTTAGTTAGTTACAAAGTATTTCTGATTAACACTCGATTATCCGACGGCACAATAACTGGGGCTCACCCTCTTATAAAATTTCCTGGGCGAAGCTAGTTATTTTATATGGCACATTCACCTACAAAACATTCCATTATTAGCTTAGTTCATGTTTTTTGGGAGGTCTTTATGTATTGCCTGTCCGGACAGCAGACACAGCTTGGCTGAGGAAAAACATGGCCAACTCTGTATTACTACATTCTACAAGCAGCAACAGTCCAGAGTTACTGCTTGTGACTTCTATCCTTTCCAATTTGTCCTGTTCATGCAATCTTGCATTCACCATTTGAGAAAGAAACACAGGATCAATGTTGACTTTCTATTCATTTCACATACAAATACAATTAAAAACAAAATCTGTTTCAATAACAGATAATTCAATAACCAGATCCAAGTCTTTAGAGTACTGGTACTCCCTGTTTGTGAGACATGGACACTATCCAGTAACCGGAGACGAAGACTGGACTCCTTTGGTACTGGTGTCTCTCTGGAAAATCCTTGGCTACCGCTGGTTTGACTTTGTGTTGCTCATGGTGTCCCGAATGAGGCAAATGACCCGCATTGTGATGGAGCGTCAGTTATGGCACTACGGCCGTGTGGCGCGTTTCCCTGAGGGTGATCCACCTCATAAGATCCGCATTGTTGGGGACCCGAGTGGCTGGACCAGGTAACACCTGGCTGCGGCAGATAGAGGGTCATTTCCGGAGGGTGGGACTGGACCGCGTGACTGCCTAGGGGGGTTGCCAAATGGGATCCCGAGCTGTTTCGTCATGTAGTGGGTTCGTCAACGAAATGTACCAGTGCATGCTCCCCAACTTGACTTGACTTGACTTGTTTCAATAAAATTAAAAAGCAAAGTAAATGTATTAAGTGTGTATCACATCACCCCAAATACAACGCAGCCACCAAAGCGCCACTTCCTGCTGAGCTTGTAACTATTATTCATTTTATATAATGGAATGAGGTGGCAGGTCATAAATCGTGTCACAACTTAGTAAATTCAGGTAAGACATTTAGCTCCGAATGGTCCCTTGGGAGCGGTCACTTGGAGTGGTGTTCAAATGACATTTCCCTCTGGGAAGATCCTATTTCATATTACATAGTAAGTAATATCTAATATATAATCAAGATAGCGTGATACAGTACATAAAAGCTTAATACTTTCCACCGTAAAATACACTGGTTTTGGATTTTATTTAAAAAGTAGATTTTTGATTATTTCGTATATTCCATTTTCTATAGGTTATGCTTAACATAAAGACATGTCTCAATCTGGGATTTGTCATACCTGGGCAAGCTCACTGACAAGGGAAATGGCAGCATAAGCACGAGCTGCTGTGGTTTTCACATACTAAATGTTTCACACTTTATTTTTATAATAAATTGGCACACATTACTTATATATGCAAATATGTTAAAAACATGCCTTTCATGGTACATCTGATTTACGTTTGTGGTTAAAAAGCAGCTACATTCTTCTTGTCAGATAGACTATGGTGTTAACCAGTATATGAAACCCTATGCTTTGAGACTGTACTTGCTGGTAAGTGTTTCCCATGGCATACTGAGATTCAAAATTAGCTGCAGTAATTACAGTGCATGACACTTTAACATTTAACATCTACAATATTACAGGCTAGGACTATCATGTCATTTGATTTTAAGTGCATCTCCTTTTTTTTTTTTTTTTTTTAAAAGTCTTCTGGGTGCAACTTCAGTCTTTAACCGAATGAATTCCCTTAACCACGGGGCAATAAAACCACTTGAAACAAGGAGGGGCAACAAGTGCCTGATCTCAGAGGGGAACCAACTCAACCATTTCTTATGTCACCACCAGATTTTCTTGGGTGCTTGCCTGGACAATTCTGTCTTCGGCACCGTTCTTCTGCTTCAGGAGGAAGGCTGTGCATCAAAGAGTCCAATGAAAATGTGCGACTCTCTTTCTTTAAGAAGCATAGGGCAGCACAAAATTTTTTTGTTTTCCTCCTGGATTCAAATCATGTGGAATATTTTTGTTGTCCTCCTCCCAACTGACACTAAGCCTGTGCCTTAAAATTGTGTATTTTAAATTCAATACTGAGCTTTTTTTTCTGTTTTTGCACGGGCAACACTTTATATTAAAAGTAAATCTCATTACATTAGAGTTACATTAGCTGTATTTATGCTGCAATTACTGTACGGACTAAGCTTTTATTTACAGCATACACACAATGTGATAAAACATACTTAACTGTTGATCCAAATAATGATGTGAAATTAATCATATAAAAAAGTCTTACTAACTGTAAAGTCTGTGGTGAACACTACAGTGTTGATATGAATTTGGGCTGGTCTCCTCAGTCTATGTGTTGATTTACTCACTGGCTTATGTTTATGTAAATGGTCACTTTGAGGCAGCTTTCCTTTACTTTTCATAAAATTGCACTAACGAGAAATGAGAATTATTTTTACTTTCTCGTAGACGAAGTATAGGGAAAGTATTGTAATCGTCCAAAAATTTGATGTCGAGATTTTGATGAATCTCAACGCTTTAAATCGTATACGAAATATAAGGAAAGTGTTGGAATCGTCCAAAAATTCGATGTCGAGATTTTGATGAATCTCAACATTTTAAATTGTATACGAAATATAGGGAAAGTGTTGGAATCATCCAAAAATTTGATGTTGAGATTTTGATGAATCTCAACATTTTAAATTGTATATGAAGTAAATGGAAAGTATTGGAATTGTCCAAAAATTTGATGTAGAGATATTGATGAATCTCAACGTTTTAAATCGTATACGAAGTATAGGGAAAGTGTTGGAATCGTCCAAAAATTCGATGTTGAGATTTTGATGAATCTTAACGTTTTAGATCGTATACGAATTATAGGGAAAGTACTGGAATCGTCCAAAAATTCGATGTCGAGATTTTGATGAATCTCAACATTTTAAATCGTATATGAAGTAAATGGGAAGTATTGGAATTGTCCAAAAATTCGATGCCGAGATTTTGATGAATCTCAACATTTTAAATCGTATATGAAGTAAATGGGAAGTATTGGAATCGTCCAAAAATTCGATGTAGAGATTTTAATGAATCTCGACATTTTAGACCTCTCTGAGTATGAAAATACCATTTTTGGAATTATGCCTCTGTGTGTGTGTCTGTAAATATGATAACTTGAGTACGCTTTGATTACATTTTACCTGAAGAAGGGGCCTGAGTTGTAATCTTTTTAGTTAGCCAATAAAAGGTGTCATTTTACTTGACTTCTCATTAT
The DNA here is from genome assembly GCF_900747795.2 of Erpetoichthys calabaricus. Classification (NCBI taxonomy): domain Eukaryota; kingdom Metazoa; phylum Chordata; class Cladistia; order Polypteriformes; family Polypteridae; genus Erpetoichthys; species Erpetoichthys calabaricus. The sequence goes on along the minus strand of NC_041402.2, from coordinate 187,968,519 downwards.
ATTCATAATGGCTAACACGGTACAACACCCTAGTACTACTTAGGTTAACCAAATTTTGCATACAATTATTAGGTACAAAACATAGATTTCTATCAACTTTTGGGCTATTTCCACTAACCGGAAGTGGTGCTTTACCTAAACACATACTCAATTTTTTTTTTTTTTTGTCCGATTTATTCAACTTTACTTTTATAATAATTGTTCAATATATTATTAATTTGATTTGATGTTGATGGATCTTTAATGTACATAATATAAAAATATAATCATTGTCTTGCGGTTTACTCCTCAAATATCCATCCTCATATCTGAGTATATGAGAAAGTCGAGGGGAGACAACTCTCGATTTTTTGCATTTTAAATTTTCTATTTTGCCTGAAGAGTTTAACAATTTTGGCAAGAAGAAAACTTTCTCTAAATTTGAGCTTTATCCAAAATTGAAAAATAAAACAATAATAAAAATGTAGAAGGCTGTTAATTCTTAAAGTACTTGTTAGTGCAATTTTTTTATTAACAGAGTCAAATCAGCTTAATCAAATTTAGGTCGTGGGGGTGTGCAGCCTATTCCCCCTTCCCCAGAAAGAGATGCCGGTTAGGTTAACTGGGCTCTGCATTAATGTGTGTGAGTGTGTGTTGGTGAGCAGTTGAGTTGCACCCCATCCAGGACTGGCTTCTGCCTTGTTCCCCAGTGTTAATGGGATGAGCTTCAGACCCTGTAAACCTGAACTGGATTTTATATTACTTAACTGTGTTTGTTTTTAGTGTACTAGGCATTTATGCCATGACACCATTAAAAATGAGAATTGATTCCCAGCTTACTGTCCTAGTTTAATAAAGGTTAGTAAACATGCATAATATGGAAATAATATGTTGTGATAGATATGGAGGGGAGCATACCGCACATCAGAACAAATTGAACTTCAAAGAATTCAGCCAAATCTTTAATAAATGCTACCTGCTTTTTTGTCAACTCACTGGTTTTTGTGCTAATTGTGACAAGTTATATGAAACCACATAGCTATATGGATTGTGTATTTTTATTCTACTAGGAGGAATGATCAAGGAAATCCAGGGTTTGTGCTGAGAATCGATCTAAGCAGAACATTTACTTTGCAATCTGGAACAGATCAAATGCAGCACAAAGAAGAAGAAGAATAAAAGTAACTGAGTCAGCGATCATGTGATTTCACAGTCGCATGTCACGGCCATTACCGCGCACTACCTACCACAAACAAACGCAGCCCTACCATAGTTCACTTTGCTACGATACTTGAGCCTCTACTTTAGTGTTGTGGAACATGTTGGATTAATGTGGGCTTCTTCCTAATAGTTCAGATAACCCAAGGGGAAACGTGGCTGCTGAGCCATCATGGTGCATTGGTGGCCAGTGTTAAAAAGGATAACACTGCATATCTCAAGCAGATTACAACTAATAAATTCTGATTCACCGGTGAGTTGCCCAAAACAAACGTGAAGCCTCCCTGTGTAGTCACATACCTCGGCTTTGTACATTCGGATGAGTCCTTGATTGACTTTGGACCAGGTTGGGACTGCACTGATGTTCCACAGTTGGTTGGAGTGCTCTGCAAATGGACCCGTTTTCATCTGAAACAAAAGAGATTCAAGATAAATACATAGAACAATGATTCAAACTTGACAGAAGAAAATTATTTACAACTTTAACTTAAACTTTATTAAAACTCTTACTAAAAAACTTTTCAGGTAAATCAAACGTGGTAGCAATCCCTGTTTGAAGGGAGAAAAAGTAAACTCATTAGGAAAGAAGCAGTATTATTATTTTTTATTTACTTTTTTTAATGAGGTTGACAAGAGTAAAGAACAGATCCTATGAAATGGTTACTGGAATTTACACCAGTTTAGTTTTTCAGCATGTGTGTGTATGTATGTATATATATATATATATATATGCTGCATAGTTTTTACTGTTAAATAATGTAAAGAGTACGTGACACGTGTTTCGCCCTAATTCTGGGCTCATCAGGCGTACACACTCACTGCACCGCCTCTCGGGGATCGAACCTCGGACGTCAGCGTCAGAGGCGAAGCCTCTTTACGTTGCACCACGGCATGTGGTTCGTTTATTTGACAGCATGTAGCTCGGGGTAATTACATTCATGACATTCGTAGTCTGAATCACAATCTGATTGTATGGGTGGTTACCCACCAGGTAACACGTGTCGCATATTCTTTGCATTATTTGACAGTAAAAACTACGCAGCATTCTATGATCTGCTTCTCGCAACTGAAGAGGGCATCATGGCGGATGTTTGCCGACTTGCAGACCAACCACAAGCGTTACCTGGTAGGTAACCACCCATACAATCAAATTGTGATTCAGACTACGAATGTCATGAATATATATAAATATATAAATAAATATATACATATATATATATATATATATATATATATATATATATATATATATATATATATATATATATATATATATATTTATTTATTTATTTATTTATATATATTCATATATATATATATATATATATATATATATATATATATATATATATATATATATATATATATATATATATATAGAGACACCCTGGATGAAAACCTGCTCCAGAGCGCTCTTGACCTCAGACTGGGGCGACGGTTCATCTTTCAGCAGGACAACGACCCTAAGCACACAGCCAAGATATCAAAGAAGTGGCTTCAGGACGACTCTGTGAATGTCCTTGAGTGGCCCAGCCAGAGCCCAGACTTGAATCCGATTGAACATCTCTGGAGAGATCTTAAAATGGCTCTGCACCGACGCTTCCCATCCAACCTGATGGAGCTTGAGAGGTGCTGCAAAGAGGAATGGGCGAAACTGGCCAAGGATAGGTGTGCCAAGCTTGTGGCATCATATTCAACAAGACTTGAGGCTGTAATTGCTGCCAAAGGGGCATCGACAAAGTATTGAGCAAAGGCTGTGAATACTTATGGACATGGGATTTCTCCGTTTTTTTATTTTTAATAAATTTGCAAAAACCTCAAGTAAACTTTTTTCACGTTGTCATTATGGGGTGTTGTGTGTAGAATTCTGAGGAAAAAAATGAATTTAATCCATTATGGAATAAGGCTGTAACATAACAAAAGGTGGAGAAAGTGATGTGCTGTGAATACTTTCCTGATGCACTGTATGTATAGAGCAAGAGAGACACACATACACAGTACATATACTGTATATACATACATACTGTATGTCAAATATACATGTACCGCTACATGTTATGATATGAGAATGAATTGGGGGAAGATTATAAAGGTTGCACAGCAGCTTCATTTTGCACATTATTTCTCACTTTCACCTTGCAGCATTTAAGACTTGGAGCCAACAGATGATACGTAATGTCATCAATACTTTATCTCCAAGTCATCCTTTATCAGTCTAGTAGACAAAAAAAATTAAATAAACACCCTGCTACACAGAGGCCACTGTTATTGCAGACCAGCACATATACATAGATTTTCTTCTTTATATTTCAACATTATTAGAGTTTATGTTCTTTCTTTTTCCTTTAATGGCATCCAAATAGTGAGAGAGCTGAGGTGCAAATGACCATGAAGGCTAAAGAGAAGCGGCTATTCCAGGCCCATATTCACTTGTAACTAGACGATATGTGGCGTAATGGATAGGAACTGAACATAGACCATACAACTGTGGAATCAATTTTCATCTCAAAATAAATATGGGACTCTGATCTGAACTCATCTGTGTTCTAACTGGAATAAAAACAGTACGGAAACAGTTGCAACTATGGGTTTGTTGTTAGAGAGAACTTGTGATGGTATTTGGTAAAGAAATGACATTCATAAAATAAAGGCTTGTGTGCAAACAATGGCTTAAATATCCTAATGATATCAAAATATATCCAGCAGAAAAATTACTACAATTGCGATAAGGAAAACATACTGTACATGGACTTTTTTTTTCTCGTTTTTACGATTTAATAAGTTGACTGTCTAAAGTAAAGCAATACAGGCACAAAATGGTAAGCAATAGCTTGTTGAATAAAGAAAGAAAATCAGATTCAAAGAAGAAATTGTTTGCAACAAAAACCAGCAGTCAAATCTCCATTCAGGACTGAATTTATTACAGACAGAGTGTGAGGTGTACCATCATCTGAACGTTAGCCACTGCCATGTTTGTTTGTTTTGCTGGAGTACAGGAGAGTTCCAGAAAGGGGAGCGCTTTTCTCAGAAGTGGGCTGATTGGCATCTTAAATTTGCATAGCATTTGCTCTGTTTTCTTTCACACTGCAACAACAGCCTCCGAAGTCCCCACTGTGCTCTCACCCCCCACCCATTATCACTGTTTGAGGTGACATTTGCCAGAGATCATGCAACAACTCTCTGATAGCTTGAATCTCCCATCCCTTGTAGTCAACATTAACTATGTTACACTGTGACGTAAATTTCATCAGCAGTTCTGGCATGTAGACATACAGGGTAGGATTCAAAAGTAATGAGCCTTTGTTCAAAAAGACAAATTTATTGAGCAAATCGGTACAACTAATTAAGTCTTCAAAATAGGCACCTCCTGCATCAATACACTTTTGTAGGCGGCTGTTCCATGACTCGAAGGCGTCCACGTAGGCCTGTTCCAGGATGGCTGCAAGGGCTGCCTTGACATTTGCTTGGATGTCCTCGATCAAGTTGAAGCGTTTTCCTTTCAGCGCTGATTTTAAGCGCGGAAACAAGAAGAAGTCAGAAGGCGACACGTCCGGACTGTAGGGAGGCTGGGGAACCACCGGAACGTTCACCCGGGCCAGGTAGGCGCTCAAGATGAAGGCGGTGTGGCTGGGCGCGTTATCGTGGTGAAGCTTCCAGCTGTCCTTGATGTCCCTTCGCTTGCGCGCGACGCTTCTTTTCAGCCTTTTCAGGACTTCCAAGTAGTAAGCAGCATTCACGGTCTGTCCTTGCGGGACAAACTCGTAGTGGATGATCCCCTTCACTCCGAAGAAGGCAATGAGCATGGTCTTCATCTTCAATGCGTACCGTTGCTCTAACGAACTTTCCATTCCGCCATATAACGCACTACCGCACAGGGATTCCCATCAAGGCCGATCCTACCGCTCCGAAAGCTCAGAACGGTAGGAGCTCCGTTGCGTTGTGAAGCCAACACCCACCGTCGCTGGCAAGTGGGGCGCACGGCGAGGTACGTTCGCGTCAGAACAAAATGAGGCTCATTACTTTTGAATCCTACCCTGTATGCATCGCCAACATGTGTGTACCTATGCACGTCTACTGTGCATGCACCAGACAAGAAAACGTGAGCTAACTCAAGAAACAGTTGTGTATCTGCACCTATACAATCCAAAATTAAAAGCAAACAAAAGAGCAGCCAAATGTGCCAAAATTCATGAAGAAAAGCCTGGGCAGAGATGGAAATTTTATCCAGGTGATCTACCACCAGTGACGTGCAGTGAGGTTCATGGCAGGTGAGGCACGGACTACTTCAGAGTGAGATTTACAAATATATGAACCCCAAAGAGTCGCTTATTTACTATTCAATTGGCAGCCTGCACATTGACTACTGGTTATGTTTCGTATCTCATCAGCATTCTTTACACACACACAGGTAAGGCGCATATTTGGCTAAGAAAGAACGTTACATTTAGAGTGGCGAGACAGCACAGAGACACGAAGTGGCAAAAGGACAGCTGCTGTACAGGCTTTGAAATGATCGGGCAGCAAGACAAGCAGAACAGGCAGCTCGCCAACAGCAGAAAGACAGCAGATGACCCGACGGCATCTCCTTAGCGTGCGTTCAGCCATACCCCCTTCACAATGTGTGCAGCGTTATACTTCCTGCCAGAAAGAGATGTAACCACTCCCGGGGCTGAAAATAAAGGACAAGTATTGTTTTTACAAAAGTGAAAATAATGCATATGTAACAATTCCCATGAAAATAACAATCTCTGTAAATTGTATATCCGGTAAACCAAACCCGAGGGTGGGTGAGCGAAGCGAGCAGGGGGCGAAACCCCATAGTTTATTAATATGTCTTTTGGATGTCAGGAAAAAAAAAACCCAAGCAGACACAGGCAGATCATATAATAAACTCCAAACACTGGAACTCAGGACACTATGGCCGTAAGGTGGCATTGCTACCCACCCCATAGTGCCACCATGCAACCCTGCATCTGAAAAGAATTTGCAAGACCTTCTGACAGCACATCTGCGTCACCTGGACTTTTAAGATTTTGCCAACAGATCGCCACATCAGTCTAACAAGACTGGGAAGCCCACCTTTATTTCAAAAGGGCTTTCTATGCTGCAACTGTCAGCAACAAGTCATACTCTTTATTTTATGCTGCCTATTTAGTGACGTTTTTACTATTCAGATTCAAATTTTATTATTCGTGAAGGTGTTTTAGAGTTGACTGTGCTTACTTACACCTTGTTGTTTTTGTGATCCTATCTGCATTTCAAGCTCTTGTAAAGATAAAGCTTCATTGATTGACTGACTGGAACTCTAGGGGGTTCATTTTCAAAGCTTGGAATGTTGGTGATAGGAATTTTAAAATAGCTGTGAAAAGGGAAGAGAAGCATCTAAGAAGCTCCATGATAAGACGTCTGGTGTATTACAGTATCAAATAAAAGACAAAAGGTCTTACAACTGGGTGAAAAAGATTCTTTCAGAACCAAGAATAAGGGACTGGGGTGTGACGCTGCGAGCATGAGAGTGATGATCAGCTGGCTGACTTATAAAGATTTGTATGTGTAACTGATTTTCCTTTTCATATTTCTGAAAATCCTGAGATAACGTCGGTACTAGAACACACACAATTATCTTTCACTCATTTAAAACTGCTCACACATGCAGCAGTCCCAGTAGGGTAAAGTCCCACACACTTATACTGAGTATTTCTACTGCTTGTAAGATGACACGCAACACACACAAACTTGAAATCAAAACCAGAAGTCCGAAAAGTTACCGAAGGCTGCACTCTCATTCACAATGCTAGAATTTTAAAATGTTCTTTCTTAGCTGGAGGTGCTCAGCTGCTTGTTTTCTATCGGAGAGCCAAATTTCATATTTAAAGCAGGGTTGTTCTCAGTGTGAATTTTCCGCTTATTCGCAGGATGCTAAAGTTAGAGGTCTTGCCAGTGCAAACTCTTACATGATACGACGTATGATTGGTCAGATTTTGTGCCTATTTAGGGAAAAAAAAATGATGCGACTTGTGCAAAAATATTTTAAAATTAAGTGCACAGTATGGTATCTGCCCAAGTTAATTGAATGAGATATCTGAAATATCTCAAATAAGGGGCAAATGGGAGATTTTCTCTCTTTTTTTTTTAAGAATAAGTCAGGATTCGAATGATTGGGGCTGAAATTTAAGACTATGCTGGTAAACATGGGCCTGTTTGGTCCACTTACTTACAGTGGGTACGGAAAGTATTCAGACCCCCTTCAATTTTTCACTCTTTGTCATATTGCAGCCATTTGCTAAAATCATTTAAATTAATTTTTGTCCTCATTAATGTACACACAGCACCCCATATTGACAGACAAAAAAAAAAGAATTTTTGAAATTGTTGCAGATTTATTAAAAAAGAAAAACTGAAATATCACATGGTCCTAAGTATTCAGACCCTTTGCTCAGTATTTAGTAGAAGCACCCTTTTGAGCTAATACAGCCATGAGTCTTCTAGGGAAAGATGCAACAAGTTTTTCACACCTGGATTTGGGGATCCTCTGCCATTCCTCCTTGCAGATCCTCTCCAGTTCTGTCAGGTTGGATGGTAAACGTTGGTGGACAGCCATTTTTAGGTCTCTCCAGAGATGCTCAATTGGGTTTAAGTGAGGGCTCTGGCTGGGCCATTCAAGAACTGTCACAGAGTTGTTGTGAAGCCACTCCTTCGTTATTTTAGCTGTGTGCTTAGGGTCATTGTCTTGTTGGAAGGTAAACCTTCGGCCCAGTCTGAGGTCCTTAGCACTCTGGAGAAGGTTTTTGTCCAGGATATCCCTGTACTTGGCCGCATTCATCTTTCCCTCGGTTGCAACCAGTCGTCCTGTCCCTGCAGCTGAAAAACACCCCCACAGCATGATGCTGCCACCGCCATGCTTCACTGTGGGGACTGTATTGGACAAGTGATGAGCAGTGCCTGGTTGTCTCCACACATACCTCAGTGCAAGACACATGACAGCCCGCATGGAGTTTGCTAAAAGACACCTGAAGCACTCTAAGATGGTGAGGAATAAGATTCTCTGGTCTGATGAGACCAAGATAGAACTTTTTAGCCTTAATTCTAAGCGGTATGTGTGAAAAATTGAAGGGGGTCTGAATACTTTCCGTACCCACTGTATTATAACCATAGTAAGAAGTCAAGCAAAATGACACCCTTTATTGGCAAACTAAAAAGATTACAATGCAAGATCTTGCATGAAGAAGGGGCCGGAGTTGCACTGAAAGCTTGCATATTGTCATCTTTTCATCTAGCCAATAAAAGGTGTCATTTTGCTCCTCAACTTCTCACAACATTCATAATGGCTAACACGGTAGAACACCCTAGTAGTTATAACAACCATAAAATGCTTCAAAACCTTTTGCACGAAATGAGAAAGCAATGATGTGATCACAGAGAAAAATTGGTTTGCGACAATTGAGGAAGAGTAGCTGCCCTGCACAGGAAAAAGAGACCGGATGGCAAGCTGTGTGAAAAATCAGATGTCAAGTGGACAAAGTTAGGGGAAACTCGAAGAAGATGTAGTTAACAAGTGACTTCCTTGGGCACACGCAGTGCTCCCTATTCTATCGGCTTCTTCTTGATCTGCACAATGTGGTAAAATGAAGATTGGAATGTAGAATACTCTTATGTGCATACAGTACATCCGGAAAGTATTCACAGCGCATCACTTTTTCCACATTTTGTTATGTTACAGCCTTATTCCAAAATGGATTAAATTCATTTTTCCTCCGAATTCTACACACAACACCCCATAATGACAACGTGAAAAAAGTTTACTTGAGGTGTTTGCAAATTTATTAAAAATAAAAAAACTGAGAAAGCACATGTACATAAGTATTCACAGCCTTTGCTCAATACTTTGTCGATGCACCTTTGGCAGTAATTACAGCCTCAAGTCTTTTTGAATATGATGCCACAAGCTTGGCACACCTATCCTTGGCCAGTTTCGCCCATTCCTCTTTGCAGCACCTCTCAAGCTCCATCAGGTTGGATGGGAAGCGTCGGTGCACAGCCATTTTAAGATCTCTCCAGAGATGTTCAATCAGATTCAAGTCTGGGCTCTGGCTGGGCCACTCAAGGACATTCACAGAGTTGTCCTGAAGCCACTCCTTTGATATCTTGGCTGTGTGCTTAGGGTCGTTGTCCTGCTGAAAGATGAACCGTCGCCCCAGTCTGAGGTCAAGAGCGCTCTGGAGCAGGTTTTCATCCAGGATGTCTCTATACATTGCTGCAGTCATCTTTCCCTTTATCCTGACTAGTCTCCCAGTTCACCACAGCATGATGCTGCCACCACCATGCTTCACTGTAGGGATGGTATTGGCCTGGTGATGAGCGGTGCATGGTTTCCTCCAAACGTGACGCCTGGCATTCACACCAAAGAGTTCAATCTTTGTCTCATCAGACCAGAGAATTTTGTTTCTCATGGTCTGAGAGTCCTTCAGGTGCCTTTTGGCAAACTCCAGGTGGGCTGCCATGTGCCTTTTACTAAGGAGTGACTTCCGTCTGGCCACTCTACCATACAGGCCTGATTGGTGGATTGCTGCAGAGATGGTTGTCCTTCTGGAAGGTTCTCCTCTCTCCACAGAGGACCTCTGGAGCTCTGACAGAGTGACCTCCCTGACTAAGGCCCTTCTCCCCCGATCGCTCAGTTTAGATGGCCGGCCAGCTTTAGGAAGAGTCCTGGTGGTTTTGAACTTCTTCCACTTATGGATGATGGAGGCCACTGTGCTCATTGGGACCTTCAAAGCAGCAGAATTTTTTTTGTAACCTTCCCCAGATTTGTGCCTTGAGACAATCCTGTCTCAGAGGTCTACAGACAATTCCTTTGACTTCATGCTTGGTTTGTGCTCTGACATGAACTGTCAACTGTGGGACCTTCTATAGACAGGTGTGTGCCTTTCCAAATCATGTCCAGTCAACTGAATTTACCACAGGTGGACTCCAATGAAGCTGTAGAAACATCTCAAGGATGATCAGGGGAAACAGGAGGCACCTGAGCTCAATTTTGAGCTTCATGGCAAAGGCTGTGAATACTTATGCACATGTTGTTTCTCATTTTTTTTTATTTTTAATAAATTTGCAAAAATCTCAAGTAAACTTTTTTCATGTTGTCATTATGGGGTTGTCGTGTGTATAATTCTGAGGAAAAAAATAAATTTAATCCATTTTGGAATAAGGCTGTAACATAACAAAATGTGGAAAAAGGGATGCGCTGTGAATACTTTTCGGATGCACTGTAAACTTTAATGAACCTGGGGTTGGGGTGGTGGGTGGCTCGATTGGAAAATACATGAAATATTGCAGAGAACTAAGGTATACCGTTGAAAGTCAGACCTTACACGCTTCAACTCTGCAGGATTCCCTAGAGAAGCAAATGAATTCACTAAATATTAAACATTCACACAAATAAATATGTATCAAATATGTTGTACCTGGCTTCCAATTTGACTTGTATTGGTTTTAAGATGTATATGGAATCTGTATAAAAATACAAGGCACCGAGTTAACAAAAACATACAGAGGTGTGAATCTCTCTACACTTATTTTGGTAAGAAGACCTGAAACCACATTTTTTTGGGCATTATATAATTGCACATGTGTTGGGTACGGCCAATAATAATAATAATAATAATAATAATAATAATTCTTTGCATTTATATAGCGCTTTTCTCACTACTCAAAGCGCTCATCAATTGCAGGTTAAGAGCCTTGCTCAAGGGCCCAACAGAGCAGAGTCCCTATTGGCATTTACGGGATTCGAACCAGCAACCTTCTGATTGCCAGTGCAGATCCCTAGCCTCAGAGCCACCACTCCGCCAGCAAGCACAGAACATCACTCAGTGTGTGGTTTATTATTTTTAAAAATATCTTATGTGCTTTATGCACAAAATGAGAAAGCAACAATGTGATCGTACAGATGAATGGGTTGCCGACAATTGAGGAAGGGCAGCTGCCCTGCACAGGAAAAAGAGACTGGATGGTGAGTTGTGTGAAAAAAATCAGATGTGAAGTGGACGAAGTTAGGCAAAACTCGAAGAAGACATGGTTATCAAGTGACCTCCTTGGGCATACGCAGTGCTCCCTATTCTCCATCGGCTTCTTCTTGATCGACACGATGTGGTAAAATACAGATGGGAATGTAGAATGCTCTCATGTACATCAGCTTTAAAGAACCTGGGGTTGGGGTGGTGGGTTGCTCGATTGTAAAATATATGCAGTATTGCAGAGAACTAAGGTGCACCGTTGAAGGTCAGACTGTGATGTGCCGCTATGCTCCAGTTTTCAAAACAGAAAAAGCAAACTACTGCTATCGCGTGCCAACCCACTTCACACTTTGGGTACAACACAAGCCGTGAGCAATAGCGACGTGTCTTGGTCAGTTTAAGTGCTTGCACAGCCCAGTAAAGGAGTCCCCCATAGACAGAACATAGGAGAGGTGGACACTGTGCATAGTTCACGATATTATTTCTTTTTACCTGTTCTTATCTATACAATGCTTACAACGTTCAGTTCCATTACCTAGGCCACATAAACTTTCAGCCTGCACACATCAATGTTGTACAGTTTGTAGTAAATTAAAGGAAACCACAATTCAGTGTACTGTATATTGCTTTTGATCTAAAGCCTGTAAAACTTGGTAACGGTATAAGATAACAGATCAAAGTATTACATTAAAATCAGACTGAACAATTTTTGCAGGATCTGCTACAGGGTGAAATTATATTTGTACCCCCAAATTCCCATTATTCCTAATAATGTTTGGATTCAAACAGACACAATTTCTGCTAAAATTGTGTTTTGCAATGGCGACCAACAAAAACAAGACAACGGCAGGAATGTTCTGCTCGTGAGGAAATGTATGCAGTAGGTTCAAGAGTAAGGAGCTCCAGTGACCTAATAATATTAGCCCCAAGTGTAAAATAAAAGCAAAAAAACAAATATCTTATGCAGAAAAGTACTTTGTTACCTACACAGTACATCTGATACATCTGATTAAGCCTCAGCTTTATAACTGAGGCCCACTGTCTTCGGAAATTTACTGGGAAAAGCCTGGTACATAGCTAGTAAGTAAACTAAACTATAATTAGCCTTGGACTCTCTACAACTAACAACAGTAATTTTTTATACTCAAACCTGAATGTGCCGTCTATGAATGCCATTTCTGTCACCACAAGCCTATTTAGGATTTGATTTTTAAACTAAATAGTAAAATTCAATTAAAAGACATGCATTTTACATACTCTACTAATGCATGTAATTAAATTCTATTACCAGTGCTATTTTTTAACAATTGTTATAAAAATGTAATTTTAATCTTTGATGAAATGGATACCAATTAATAATACTGCTACTTTGAAAGTAGTTAATTAAAATTACATTCACATTACAAGCCTTCTGCGGTGGGTTGGCACCCTGCCCGGGATTGGTTCCTGCCTTGTGCCCTGTGTTGGCTGGGATTGGCTCCAGCAGACCCCCCGTGACCCTGTGTTCGGATTCAGCGGGTTGGAAAATGGATGGATGGATTACAAGCCCTGTCGCTCAATTCCAATTTTTAGCTCAGATCTGATTTTACTATCTTGACGGTTCACATAAACACAGGTGACCTGCCATATCTAACTGTAATGTAAATGCGCCCGTCTCCTGAAACGTCATGCATGCGCACATTGATACATTTCTGCAGGAGTCATCTGCCTTATCTTCTTCTTTCGGCTGCTCCCACTAGGGGTCGCCACAGCAGATCATCTTGTTCCATATCTTCCTGTCCTCGTCATCTTGCTCTGTCACAACCATCACCTCAGCACATCCATAAACTTCCTCTTCTCCTCTTGCCTGGCGGCTCTATGCTTAGTACCCTTCTCCCAATAAACCCAGCATGTCTCTACTCTGCATACGTCCAAACCAACGGCATCACCTCTCTGACTTTATCTCCAAACCGTCCCACCTGAGCAAACCCTCTAATGTCCTCATTTTTAATCCTGTCCATCCTCGTCACACCCAATGCAAATCTTAGCATCTTTATCTCTGCCACCTCCAGCTCTGTCTCCTGCTTTCTGGTCAGTGCCACCGTATCCAACCCATTTAACATAGCTGGTCTCACTACCGTCCTGTAATAATAATAATTCTTTACATTTATATAGCACTTTTCTCACTACTCAAAGCGCTTTCCACACAGGGAGGACCTGGGATGCGAACCCACAATCTCCTTACTGCAAAGCAGCAGCACTACCACTGTGCCACCTGTGACTGTAGACCTTCCCTTTCACTCTTGCTTATACCCGTCTGTCACAAATAACTCCTGACACTCTTCTCCACCCTGCCTGCACTCTCTTTTTCACTTCTCTTCCACAATCCCCGTTACTCTGAACTGTTGATCCCAAATATTTAAACACAACATGCGGACAACAATCTGCGTTGCCAACAACAAACGAGAAACATCATGCATGTCAGATGACTCACACACGGTGTTAAAACCGACAAAATGAGCAGGCTAGTAGCGAGTGTGTGCATTGTATTTTGCTCAGGAGGACAGCAGTTTGTGAACTGTACATAATTAGGTCTACAGGGTGAAAAAAAGCCAGACGGCTAGCTTTTCCTGTTTCTGCTGCATCAAGAGATGTGTGGGACTTGAGCACCATGCAAGTCAGAATTTCAGTCAATAAACTTTAAGTTGAACATTTTATTCCTCAATTACAGTGAGGAACATAAGTATTTGAACACCCTGCGATTCTGCAAGTTCTCCCACTTAGAAATCATGGAGGGGTCTGAAATTCCCATTGTAGGTGCATTCCCACTGTGAGAGACAGAATGTAAAAAAAAAATCAGGAAATCCCATTGTATGATTTGTACAGAATTTATTTGTATTGCACTGCTGCACATAAGTATTTGAACACCTGACAATCAGCAAGAATTCTGGCTCTCAAAGACCTGTTACTCTGCCTTTAAGAAGTCCACCTCTACTCCACTTAGTAATCTTAATTAGTAGCACCTTTCTGAGCTCTTTAAAGACACCTGTCCACCTCACAGTCAGTCAGACTCCAACTACTACCATGGGCAAGACCACAGAGCTGTCAAAAGACAGCAGAGACAAAATTGTGGACCTCCACAAGGCTGGAAAGGGCTACGGGGCAATTGCCAAGCAGCTTGGTGAAAATAGATCAACTGTTGGAGCAATTGTCAGAAAATGGAAGAGGCTAAAGACGACTGTCAGTCTCTCTCGGACTGGGGCTCCATGCAAGATCTCACCTCGTGGGGTATCACAGAAGATGAGAAAGGTGAGGAATCAGCCCAGAACTACACGGGAGGAGCTGGTCAATGACATGAAGAGAGCTGGGACCACAGTTTCAAAGGATCACTGTCGGTAGAACACTATGCCATCATGGTTTCAAATCACGCATTGCACGGAAGGTTCCCCTGCGCAAGTCATCACATGTCCAGGCCCGTCTGAAGTTTGCCAATGACCATCTGGATGATCCAGAGGAGGCATGGGAGAAAGTCATGTGGTCAGATGAGACCAAAATAGGACTTTTTGTTGTAAACTTCACTCGCAGTGTTTGGAGGAAAAAGAAGGAGGAGTTGAACACCATCCCTACTGTGAAGCATGGGGGTGGAAAACATCATGCTTTGGGGGCGCTTTTCTGCGAAGGGGACTGGACGATTGCACTGTATTAAGGAGAGGATGAATGGGGCCATGTATTGTGAGATTTTGAGCAACAACCTCCTTCCCTCAGTCAGAGCACTGAAGATGGGTCGTGGCTAGGTCTTCCAACATGACAATGACCCGAAGCACACAGCCAGGATAACCAAGGAGTGGCTCCGTAAGAAGCATATCAAGGTTCTGGAGTGGCCTAGCCAGTCTCCAGACCTAAATCCAGTCGAAAATCTTTGGAGGGAGCTGAAACTCCGTGTTGCTCAGCGCCAGCCCCGGAACCTGACAGATCTAGAGGAGATCTGTGTGGAGGAGTGGACCAAAATCCCTGTTGCAGTGTGTGCAAACCTGGTCAAGAACTATGGGAAATGTTTGACCTCTGTAATTGCAAACAAAGGCTTCTGTACCAAAAATTAACACAGATTTTCTCAGATGTTCACATACTTATGTGCAGCAGTGCAATACAAATAAATTCTGTACAAATCATACAATGGGATTTTCTGAATTTTTTTTTTTACATTCTGTCTCTCACAGTGGGAATGAAACTACAATGTGAATTTCAGACCCCTCCATGATTTCTAAGTGGGAGAACTTGCAAAATCGCAGGGTGTTCAAAGACTTATGTTCCTCGCTGTACCTAACAAAGAAGCCTTGCTGAGGTCATTAATGGAAATATGAGACACAACTGGGTTGTCACTGCTCTTGTAGGGAGGAAAGGCTTGCCTCCCCCATCTGACCAGCACAATTGACTCGTCACACAAGAAAAATCATTTTTAAATAAATACAGGAAAAAAATGAACAAGAACATGCACTTTTTTCTTGCCTTTCTGTAGCCATAAATTGCAGCCACAGCACAATCACGTCTTAAGGCCATGTCACTTGACATCCCTTTTCCAAAGATTTTCCGTCACAGACTTGATTTACATAATCTCAGCAAGTCAGAGACAGTTGTGCAGTGTGACATATTCAGCGATTCAGTCCAACTAGTTTGTGACTCACCCCTGTCTTAAGCCATTGGGACGGGTCCTGCGCGTGCTGGCAAACCAATGAGCACTCACTCATCTGGAAGTACAATAGAATAAGGAATGCGGGTGTTTTGGATGTGACAAACAAAAGGTGGGCTCATCTGTTTGATGTTCCATGTTATATGCAACAGGATTTAGTTTAAAAAAAAAAAAAAAAAAAGGGTGAGTTTACCATGCCTGTAAATCTTTCGCACTGGCATAGGCTCTATCAGGCAGCACGTTATTAGCGGTCAGAGAAAAGGTGGAGAGCTTGCGATACTTTAAAAATGTTAATTTGTGCTAGAAAACTTACACTGTCATCTAATTTGACATACCCTATAATTTCCTGTCATATAAACAGACATGCTCAGCCAGGCAACTTCAGCAACTGCAGTTGTCAAGTTTGAGAGGGCAACAGACTATAACTTGTGTAATGTGACATCAGTGCTAGCGAAGTAAACTAAGGCACAAGAGCACAAAACTAGAAGAAGGCCCAGAGCACTTGGGTGCCAAAAATCAGTACACTTGTTTGCACAAGGATGCTCGGGGGCGTAACGTCAGCTACCACAGCTATGCTGATGACACACAACTGTATTTATCAATAGCACCTGACGACCCCGACACTCTTGATTCACTGACACAATGTCTCACTTGTGTTTCCGAAAAGATGAGTAGTAATTTTCTCAAACTAAATAAAGAGAAGACAGAAATTTCAGTGATTGGCAATAATGGATATAATGAGGTTAAATTAACTGAAATAAACTTGATGCATTAGGATTAAAAGTCAAGACGGAGGAAAAGAATTAAGGGGTAACTATTGACTCTGACCTGAATTTTAAATCACATATTAATCAGATTACCAGGACAGCATTTTTTCACTTAAGAAATATAGCAAAAGTTAGACCTCTTATAACATTGCTAGATGCTGAGAAATGAGCTCACGCGTTTGTTTTCAGTCAGCTAGATTACTGTAACGCACTCCTCTCAGGACCACCCAAAAAAATACATCGATTGATTGCAACGAGTGCAGAACGCAGCTGCTAGAATCTTAACTAGGAAAAGAAAATCCAAGCACATCACTCCACTCTTAGCGTCACTACACTGGTTACCTGTGTCATTTAGAATTGACTTTAAAATCCTGCTTATGGTTTTCAAAGCCTTCAATAATCTCACTCCATCTTATATTTCGGAATGTCTTACACCTTATACCCCAAATCGTAACCTTAGATCTTCAAATGTGTGTCTGCTTAGAATTCCAAGAGCTAAACTTAAAAGAAGTGGTGAGGCGGCCGTCTGCTGTTATGCACCTCAAATCTGGAATAGCTTGCTAATAGGAATTTGCCAGGCTAATAGAGTGGAGCACTTTAAAACACTGCTGAAAACAAATTACTATAACATGGCTTTCTCATAGCTTCATCTTAGTTAAATCCTGATGCTCTGTATACAGTAATCCCTCCTCGATCGCGGGGGTTGCATTCCAGAACCCCCCGCGAAAGGTGAAAATCCGCGAAGTAAAAACCATATGTTCATATGGTTATTTTTATATATTTTAAGCCCTTATAAACTCACAGTCTTATAAACATTTCCCGCGCAATTATACAGCATAAACCCTTTGCATTCTCTTAGATATTAGGTAAGATTCATTTAAATTATGTATGTAAACACACTGTTTATATACAGTAAAACCTAAATATTATTTTAAAGATATCGAGCGTCTCCGATATCACATATGTTACAGCCATTACGACAGGCAGACCACCAGCAATAAATACGTACAATGCAAGAAAAATTGTATACAGTAAAATGTGTGTGCAGTGATACTAAACTATGTACATGTAATAAGTACTGTACGTAGAAAATTAATTATGTTACTCACCAACAATGACACGGCGACTTGTCCGATAACTATGAGTTTAATATTACTGCACAACAAAGGACAGCATTACAGCTCTTCTAAAGGAGCCTCTTCAGGCGACTGTGTAGCACCGCAGTTGTTCTTCTTCTGTCAGTCTTCAATCCAGATCCCTAAAGCAGATTCCATCCGGACTATCGCCTTATTACATCCACTTACAACTCGTTTTGCGCCCTGGTTAAAGGACACTGCGGCCATAGAGCTTCTATTCTTTTCCTCCTTTTTAAATAAAAAAGAATCGTGGACTCATTGATTCCGTAATGGCGTCCTGCAGCGGTGTAGCTGTTCCCTTCCTTCAACATATCCAAAACTTTTACCTTTTCGGAAATCGTTAGTATCTTCCGTTGGCGCTTGGGCACGGCCCCTGAACCAGTAGCAGAAGCACATTGATGCCGAATGAGCAAGACGAGACTTCCTGGTTAATGCAGCAGAATTGAATTCTGTGCTCCGTCGCTGAGCCAATCAGCACACAGGAACTTAACTGCGTGCTCTGATTGGGTAGCTTCTCAGCCGTCCGCCAATAGCGTCCCTTGTATGAAATCAATTGGGCAAACCAATTGAGGAAACATGTATCAGAAGTAAAAAGACCCATTGTCCGCAGAAACCCGTGAAGCAGCGAAAAATCCGTGTTATATATTTAGATATGCTTACATATAAAATCTGCGATAGAGTGAAGCCGCGAAAGTCGAAGCGCGATATAGCGAGGGATTACTGTATTCAATTAATTATCATTATTATTCATGGTGGCTCCAAAATCCGTACTAACCCCTACTTTTTCTTCTGCTCTTTTTCTGGTTTTCTGTGGTGGCGATATGATAGATAGATAGATAGATAGATAGATAGATAGATAGATAGATAGATAGATAGATAGATAGATAGATAGATAGATAGATAGATAGATAGATAGATAGATAGATAGATAGATAGATAGATAGATAGATAGATAGATAGATAGATAGATACTTTATTAATCCCAATGGGAAATTCACATTCTTCAGCAGCAGCATACTGATACAATAAATAATATTAAATTAAAGAATGATAATAATACAGGTGAAAAAAAAAAACAGACAATAACTATGTATAATGTTAAATATTAACGTTTACCCCCCCTGGTGGAATTAAAGAGTCGAATAGTTTGGGGGAGGAACGATCTCCTCAATCTGTCTGTGGAGCAGGACAGTGACAGCAGTCTGTCACTGAAGCTGCTCTTCTGTCTGGAGATGACATTATTTAGTGGATGCAGTGGATTCCCCATAATTGATAGGAGCCTGCTGAGCGCCCTTCGCTCTGCCACAGATGTTAAACTGTCCAGCTCCATGCCAACAATAGAGCCTGCCTTCCTCACCAGTTTGTCCAGGCGTGAGGCGTCTTTCCTCTTAAAAAGGCGCCCCCACCACCTAATCAAAGCACCGTGATGTCCCTACATTGGATGGATTAAAGGCCAGAAGTCATCATCAAATTCTTCCATTAGAACCCTGAATACCATGAGGACTGATTGAGGTCATTTATGCTCAGTAGAATGCCTAGAGGGGGCTGGGTGGTCTCATGGCCTCAGGACCCCTGCAGATTTTTTTTTTTTTCTGTCCTCCCTGGCCATCGGACCTTACTTTTATTCTATGTTAATTAGTGTCCCCTAATTTTAATTCATATTTATTTTGTCTTTTTTCTCTTTCATCATCTTGTAAAGCACTTTGAGCTACATCATTTGTATGAAAATGTGCGACAGAAATAAATGTTGTTGTTGTTCCACTGTGTAGCAAAGTACAATTTTCAAAGTGTTTTCAGAATCGGTAGATAAAATGTGTCCCCTCTCTCTCTCTCTATTATTAAAAAAAAAAAAACTTGGGACAAGACTTTTTTCCTGTGTCAAGAGGTGATCTTTTGAAGAGGGACACTTTCATGTCCCGCGAGATGGGCAAGTCACGTTGTACTTACAACCTTTGGAAGCAAGTCCCGTGATACACATGCAGAGCAGGTTAGAGATAATGGAAGTAGGAAAATTCGAAAGTCTCAACAAAAAAAAAAAAAAAAAAAAAAGGAGAGTAAAGATCACATTAGCGCAAACAAACAGAAAATATTACTCTGTGAAATGACGGAACAGCGAAAAGAGACTTTAAAATGGTTGAAGCGCTGCACGGGAAAAGCAGCAAGTCAACAGCTGATCAATCGAGCAAAGAGGAGGTTAAAAAAATAAACAACAATTTATTTGATTCCCATTGTACCACCATTAAAGAGGGGTTTCGGAGGAGTGGCCGCGTCTCCTTGGGGTGCGTTCAACCGCCCCTCTTCACAAATGTGTAGCGTTTGCCGTGGGGGTGGTTCTGGGATTGGCGAGTGAAGCGAGCAGGGTGTGAAGCCCCCTAGTAACAAAACAAAAGATAAGGATGCTGAATTTGTAGAATAAAAAAAATAAACCAAGGGCCACTGTAACAAAAAATCACATTTAGAAAAGATGAGTAAAGAAGGATGAATGTTATGTGCACTTTACAAACAGATGAGCTATTTAAGTTCACGATGAAATTACCCAAAATCCTTGAGGCCAGATGTATCTATCTATCTCTATCTATCTATCTATTTCAGAACTGAACATTTTCTGGAGTCCACAACCGTATGCAGAGACTTTTCAGAATACTAACAGTGAGAAGGGATAAATAAAGAGAACCTACCCTTCTCATACCTGCTTACTCCAATTCAGGGTCGTGGCAGAATGACGCCTATCCCAGCAGTACTAAGAGCAAGTCAGGAATCAGCCCTGGAATGGGGCAAATGCAAATGTCTCAGGCCGCACTCACTCACAAAGGGGCCTATTTAGAATCGCTAATAAACCTGATTAGCACATGCTTGGGGATGTTGGAGGAAAAAAAAAATATATATAAAAAAATATTCAAAAGCAAAACAAAAAATAAATGGGGTGAACAAATCATCTTCAAACATATTCTGCGTATTTCATTTGACAGGACATATATATCTTCACTCAGATTTCACAATGTTACACCACAATCATGCTTCTGTAATAACTTCTCAATCTGTGCTATTGATAATGAAGTCTATTTCCTTTTCTTTTTCACACCGTTATCCATACGGGTATTTTTAGCTTTTGACTCTTTAATGGCAAAATTAAGCTTAAAAAAATCACAAAAAGGCAAAAATAGCAGAGAACAACAGAAGCACATGTGTCTGGTAGCGGCTCTGAGGCACAACTGATGCCTGACGCACCCATTCACACCATAGCTCATTTAGAGTCACCAATCAAATCTCCTGGCATATTTTAGGGATATGGAAGCAAAGGGGAGTCCCCCCTAGATCAGTGTTTCCCAACTTTAGTCCTGTGGCCCCCTGTGGCTGCAGGTTTTTGTTCCAACCAGATCAGCCACAGGGGGTCCCCTGGAAACACTGATCTAGAGCAGGAGTCCCCAACTCCAGTCCTGGTGGGCCGCAGTGGCTGCAGATTTTCATTCTAACCCTTTTCTTAATTAGTGACTTGTTTTTGCTGCTAATTAACTTCTTTTCCTTTTATTTTAATTAACTTGTTTTTTAAAGATTTGTTCCCCTGAATTGCTTCATTTCTTTCTATAATTGGCACCCAAACAGAAATGAAATGTGAAGTGAGTGAGCCAACAGGAGACCAACTAAGTCAGGGTCTCAAACTCCAACCAGCTGCTTAATCAGGCTCTGATTCTTGCTGTTAATTAAACTCATTCTTTAATCCCGTGGCTTGTTGCTGCTCTCATTGTGCAACAGCAGACATTTCCAAAATTGTTGTTGTTGTTCTCTTTTCTAAGAGCTCTGGTCAAATGTTTAGGGGACCTGAGCAGATCGACATTCCTGAGACCTTCACCTTTCTTTATTTTCAGATATTGCATGACGGTCACAGTTTGCTGCTTTTGGCTCATTTTGTATCTCGTTATTATTTGGCTGCTAATTAAGGAAAAAACAAACAATTAAGGGATCTGAGTCTTCAAGAGCAAAGTCAATTAAAAGTAATTCAAAAGAAGTTAATTAGCAGTAAAAACAGGTCACTAATTAAGGAAAGGGTTAAAATGAAAACCTGCAGCCACTGGGGCCCTCCAGGACCGAAGGTGGGGACCCCTGCCCTAGAGAAGACCCAAGTAGACGCACTGTCAAAAAATAAAATAAAACATAAAAAAACAAGTACGTTTAACATCAACCATGATAGGCCTATGATTTGAACCCATGACAACAGAGCAGTGCTAATCCACTATGTTGCCCAAAAACTATGAAACGCATGAAGGATGAATGTTATGTGCACTTTACAAACAGATAAGCTATTTAAGTTCCCGATGATTTACCCAAAATCTTGAGGCCAGATGTATAACAGAACTGAACATTTTCTGGAGTCCACAACCGTATGCACAAACTTTTCAGAGCACTAACTGTGAGAGGGGATAAATAAAGAGAACCTACCCTTCTCATACCTGCTACTCCAATTCAGGAATCAACACTGGAATGGGGCAAATGCAAATGTCACAGGCCCCACTCGCTCACAAAGGGCTCCTCCTTTTCATTATTTACCTCCTTCCCCTTTCATAAATATAATATTAGCTTCCACTGTGTACGCTGATGACCCCCAGCTCTATCTCACTAGCAAATCTACTGCTTCCTTTCCACCCTCCTTACTTATTGACTGCATAGCAGAAATCAAATCCTGGTTTTCTTCAAATTTTCTTAAATTAAATAGCGACAAAACTGAGGTTCTCCTCATTGGTACAAAATCAACATTATCCAAAACTGATCACTTTTCATGTGTTAGTGATAATTCCTCTGTCTCCCCTTCCCCACAGGTGTCATCCTTGACAGTACTTTATCCTTTCAGTCCCACATCAGTAACATCTCCCAGACTCCATATCTCCACTTGCATAACATTAATTGTATTCACCCTTCCCTCACTCCCCACACCACTGCTACCCTCACTCATAGCCTGGTCACTTCTCATCTGGATTATTGCTATTCCCTTTTCTTTGGTTTTTCTCACAAATCTCTTTATAAGCTTCAACTGGTCCAGAATTCAGCTGCCCACCTGCATCATTACTAGAACCCCCTCTATTCACCATACCACTCCAGTCTCAGAGCAGCTTCATTGGCTTCCAGTTCAGTTCCGCATTCAATTCAAAATTCTTCTGTTAACTTTTAAGGCTCTCCACAACCTCGCCCCTCCATATCTGTCTGAAATCCTCCATGTTGCCGTTCCCTCCTGTACCCTTAGATCCTCTTCCTCCATCCACTTGACTGTCCCCTTCGTCCATCTTACCACTATGGGGAGCAGAGCATTCAGTTGCTCTGGAACTCACTACCATCTGAGCTTAGAAATACTGAATCGTTTTCACTTTTCAAATCTAAACTTAAAACTCATTTGTTTAAGACTGCTTTAACTCTTTGATTACAATTGCTCTGTCTGATTTTAATTTTTGTATTTTGGTTTTGATTATAATCTGTGTTTTATCTATTGTTCGGTGTCCTTAAGTGTTTAGAAAGGCGCCTACAAATAAATAAAATGTATTATCATTATTATTACTTAGAATCACTAATAAATGTGATTAGCACATGCTTGGGGATGTTGGAGGAAAAAATATATATTAAAGATATTCAAAAACAAAACAAAATAAATGGGTGAAAAAACCATCTTCAAACATATTCTGTATATTTCATTTGACAGGACATATATACAGTATATAAAAATATATGTACATAAAAAAAATTCTCAACACTTGCATTACATTATTACATGACAAAGTAATTAATCATAATGTTTACATTACATTTAATGTACTGTAGCTGCCATTTCATTACTTGCATAATTATCTACTCTACAATAAAACATTAAGGGGTATGTGTGTGTGTGTGTGCCCTGTCCCATAGAGCAATCGGATAGGTGAGTTTGGCTTTGGTGACGCAATCGTAAGAGGAAGCGTGAGTGTTAGTGACACAGGGAGGAGAAACAGCACTGGAAGTGTGCTGAGAGAGTCCCCTTCAAAGATGGGAAGTATAAAAGCGGACTGGAGGCGAGGAAGGCGCCTCGAAAAATAATGACAGAGTCCGAGAAGGCGGCTTTACGGGAAAGCACTCGACAGGGGGAGTGCCAGCGAAGAGACGTTAGTAAAGGCATAGGAGGCACTCTGAGAGAGTCCCCTTCAAAGAAGAGAAGTATAAAACAAAACAGGTGGTGAGAAAGGCACCTCTAAAATAATGAGAGAGTCTGAGAAGTAGGCTTTACGGGAAAGCGCTCGAGAAAAGAGGTGCCTGGCGACGAGAGGTTTAGACACGTGCAGATACAGAGGAAAGGTGTTGAAGGTACATGTAGGGCAGGAGAAAGAATAATTGAATAGTTGCTATTCCTTGTCTTCAACAGGCAGCATGGCTAGTCTCTTTATTATAAAAGAAAATCCTGGGACGAGACTTTCTCGGAGATAATTTCAGGTTCCGCGAGACGAGACTTTTTGCCAAGAGATTCTGACAAGTCCCGCCCGCCTCTCAAACATTTACAACCTCGCCCCCGGGCCAATCACTTCTCATTCGTGTGAATGCTATTGTCAGACACAGTTCCTGGGCTCTCCAGCTCCAAGCGGGGTCGGAAATAAAAGACAAACAGTAGAAGACAAAGTAGAACGTCGTAAATAGGTTCAAAAACGTTGGCGCGATACACATGCAGAGCAGGTTAGAGATTATGAAAGTACTAAAATTCGAAAGTTTCAAAAAACTAATAGTAAAGACCGCATTAGCGCTAACACACGGAAATTATTACTCAGTGAAATAACGGAACAGCGAAAAGAAATCGAATATATGGACATAAGTGATATGTCCGAAGTATGTTGATATTGTTCGGCTTTAAACTTAAAGTTGGAGATTTGTAGATTGTCTAATTCATGTGACCATCAGAGAAAAGTAGTGTTTCTTCCCAATGAAGAGGTCTATCCACAAGAATGGAAAGATTTGTTGTTTGGTGAAAGTAAAATCCACATACACGAGCGGCAGAGACGCAAAGCGGCTGGCACCGTGTGCAGGCCGGGGGGTTGGCGAGTGAAGCGAAGCCCCCTAGTTTCTAATAAAATGCTCTATGTTGAAGGTACACGTTGGGCAAGAGATAGACTAATTAAATGATATTTGCTATTACCTGCGTGTCTAGTTTCTAATAAAATACAGGGTGGGGCATAAAGATCTCCCACATTTTGAAGGGGTATAAAAAAATGAATGAAGCTTTTGTATATATTTCTGAAAAATACATAAAAACGGTTTTGTTTTAATGGGTTTTAAAAATCATTTCAGATAAATGGCGGCCATTGTTGGCAATACATTGCTGAAGACGTTCCCGGAAGTTCTCCATCACTCTCCGGGTCATCTCAAGCAGAATGACATCGATTTCCTGTCTGATCCTTTCCTTCAAATCCTCGATGATCGAGGCGATGTTTGAAAACCTTTTCCTTTAGGTAAACCCAAAAGGAAAAAGTCATATGGGCTTAAATCTGGTGACCATGCTGGCCACCCCACGTCTTCCCATAAGGAGATCAAATGCCCAGGGAACATTTCCCTCAACAATCCGAGCGAACATCGTGCTGTGTGAGCTGTGGCCCCGTCCTGTTGAAACCACACATGTTCTGCTGTCCACGTCGTCCAGTTTGGGGCGCAGAAAGGTCTCCAACATTTCAACGTAATGTTCTGTTGTCCACATCGTCCAGTTTGGGGCGCAGAAAGGTCTCCGACATTTCAACGTACCGGTTGGAGGTTACAGTTAGTGTTTCCTCAAAAAAGTATGGACCGACCACACCAAAGTCAGCAACTGCACACCAAACAGTTACGCGGGGAGAGTGGAGCGGTCGTTTGTGGAGTTCATGAGGATTATGTTCAGCCCAGTAGTGAAAATTCTGCTCATTTATGGCTCCACTAATATGGTAGTGAACGCTACTCAGCTGCAGAGGAAATCCGTTCAAGAATTTGCACACTTAGGGCTCTGCAGTTGGCATGATCTCTCTCACTTAATTCTTGAGCGAACATCATTTTGTAAGGATGCAGTTTTAAACCAGCATGAAGACTCCTCCTCAAACTCTGACTTGATAATCTCAGTGCCATGGCGTGCTTCCGAGCAGAACGCCTTGGCGATTGGTGAATGGATGGTCTTACTGCTTCCACATTTTCTGACGTTCTGATGGTCCTAGGTCTCCCGGGTAAATTTCTTTTCAGTGTGGACCCAGTTGCCCGAAGGTTAGAAATCCATAGCAAAATCGTATTTCTCTTCTGGTACTGTTGCATTTCGAACGAGTGCGAAGCATGTACGGAACGCTCTCTGCGTTGTTATCACAGAACGGTTGTTCTCATAATACGCTTGAACTAAAAAAACCGGTCCAACTCATGATGGGTACTGAAGACTGTAGATCCTAACCTACCAAATGAGACCTACCCCACCCTCTCTACCCCCACGGTTCTCCCTCGAAATGTGGGAGATCTTTATACCCCACCCTGTATTACAAAGTATTTTACACTAGAGACGGCAATTCTTTGCTAAGGCCTTATTTTTGTCAGTTGTCAAAGATCTGACCGCCTCAGCATTTTCCACGCTGTTCAGCGCTCTTCCACCTTACGTCGTGTCAAATGATAGATGACAGTGAAGCTACCAAAAAAAAAAAAAAGCTCTAGAGGGGCAAATAAACAGAAAACAAACACAGAGCAAGATCTTCAAGGGTCCCCGGAGTGCCTCTCCAAGGAAAAAAGCTCCACGAGTGAAACAAAGCAGAATGTGCCTGGCTTTCTCACCCTTCCCCCGGCAGCTCCACTCCAACTCCACAGGGTCCCCCGAGACCCTTCTTCTGCAGCTGGCTGGGGTTTTGGACCCTCAGCAATTTGATTCTGCTATATTTCACACACAAAGCTGTTCCCCAGTGAGGAAAGCCCTTAACGTAAATAATACATATCTAATTTTGAGTTTACGTTCCCCCCCCCCTTACTTGATGTCACTGGCAGACTTGTGCAGTATCAAGTGCTTCGAGGATACACTATTTACGAAGAGAGTAGCATAAATAAAGTGATGCGTTTAGCTCCAGAAGCTGATCCCCCCCCCACCACCACCCCACGCAACAAAGCTGCTGGGTGTCAGATGTACTGCACTGAAAGATTAATCAATTTGAAGCCAGCAGCTCTCAGTAAAGCAGCACCTGAAGACGACAAAAAAATATTCACATAGCCACCGTCATCCCAGTGATAGATCACTGTAACCTAGAAAATGATCCACATTTCATTGCGGCTAGTTTAGAGGCAGCAATACTAATATTCCTATTAGTGTACGGACACCTCAGGGACATGGAGCTCTTCCTAGGAGGGGGGGGGGGCTCCTTTCAAATCACATATAAACAGATTTTAGAGGTGACCCCTTTGGATACTCGTGCAGACTGGTGGAACCAACTGCTAAAGTGCTACTGGTTTTCTAGCCGGATTTCCACACATCTTCGGACAATTTCCACATTTATGCTTGCGTAAGGTTTTTAGATTTAAGAATGTACTGGGAATAATCATTTGGGATATAATTCTAGTGAAGACAAAAACAGTACTGTGCCATATTGGGTACACCTTGATAATAATTCCTGCTTTTTTAAATCTGTTTACAAACACGACAACGCCATTTTTCAGAAAACACTGCATCTAAAATACACGTTGGTGCACCATTCTGGACTCAGTGGTGTAAAAGATAGAGGCCCAGTCGTCCTCTTGAACCCTCAGATCAGACGTCAGACACCAGACTTTATTTTATAATAATAATGTGCACCAAGCACTCTACACTCCACTATACTCATATAATAAACAAATCAATAATCAATCCTCCACTCCCAGACGCATTGCCACCCTTCCGCTCAGCTCAGCTCGACGTCTGGAATTTCCCATAGTCCTTTTATAGTCCTTGACCCGGAAGTGTTTCCCATCCTACAGTCCATGTGATTTCTTATCACTTCCGGGTCAGATAAAAAGTTCTTTTCTTCAACCCGGAAACACGCCGTTCCTTCTGGTCATATGATCATGACGTGCTTCCAGGTTATAGGGCACATATAAGTCCTTGAGCCTCCCTGCAGCATCCTCTGGTGGGCCCCACGGTGTCCAGCAGGGTTGGGAATAAAAACTCCATTGTCCATAATTCCTTGCTGGTCTTCGGGGCACTTCCATACTACAGGGAGGGCTCCATCTAGCAGCCTGGGGGTATTGGCCGGGATGAACAGCCGGCCATCTCCCACAGTGGTCTATTTCATATTTTACATTTGGTTGTCATCGGTGTGATGTTTGTATATTTACCCATGCCATATTCACCAATACACCTTCAAACACGGGCAACACAGTGGCACAGCTGTTGCCTCACAGTAAGGAGACCTTGGTTCGCTTCCTGGGTCCTCCCTGCGTGGAGTTTGCATGTTCTCCCCATGTCTGCATGGGTTTCCTCCCACAGTCCAAAGACATGCAGGTTAGGACATGCATTGGTGATCCTAAATTGTGCTTAGTGTGTGCATGTCCTGCAGTGGGTTGGCGCCCTGCCCGGGGTTTGTTCCTGCTTTGTGCCCTGTGTTGGCTGGGATTGGCTCCAGCAGACCCCCGTAACCCTGTGATAGGATATAGTGGGTTGGTTAATGACTGACTGACTGAACTTCAAACACGTGTGTGCCAAGTGGACTGGCAGTAAGTGTGCCAGTGTGGGATTTGTGTGAGTGCTGGGCTTTTGCCCCATACATGGAGACTTAATGCCACACAGCCACAGTCAGTGCTGCCAGCCCACCACCTTCTTCTAATTTCTCTTCAACTTTTCTCAAATCTATGTGGGGTTGATGTGCTCCTCAATACAGCTCGGTCCTGCACCTCCGCACCAGTCAGACCCTTTTCCTTCAGATCTTCTTTAACTTTATCCATCCTCCTCCACATTGGTCTCCGTCACTCTCTCTTCCCCTGTACTTCCATCTCCATCCCTCTTTTGCCCACATACTCGCGGTCTCTAGTCACCACATGTCCACACCACTTCAATCTGCTTTCCAGTACTTTCTTAGATATCTCTCCCACTTTTGTTGCTCCTCTGATTGCTTCAATTCTTATTCTACACACATTTATTTCCACCCCAGCCAACTCCCTTTACTGCCCATGTCTCGGCTCCATACCACCATCTTAAAATCCTCACCTTTAACCTTCGCATAATTCTCCGACCACACAATACTCCTGACACCTTCTTCCAATTGTCCCATCCATACTGCACTCTGCGGGTTATCTCCGCATCTAATTTTCCATCTTGGGCTACCACAGACCCTAAATGTATCCACTCTTTTTAGTTACTCTCCCTGCAGGCTAACTTTTGAATCCTGATCATCAATAAACCTCATATATTCTCTCTTCTTCCTATTTATCTTCAATCCTCTATCTTCCAAAGTCCTTCTCCATTCTTCCAACTTTTCTGGTGCTACATAACAATTTCATCAGCACGAAGCCTGCACCAAGGAGTTTGATCTTTTACCCCACGACTCAACAGATCCATCACCATACCAAAGAGGTTAAGAACGTCAAGAAGTTTCCTGGTCCAGACCTCCTGTAACTGGAATTAACTTAAGTTTTTTAACTCAAGTCCTCACACTGGCCCACCATGCCTCTGATTTGGATTAAGCGTGTTTAAGAATATATGTATTTTTATACATAATAACCACTGCTTCACTCTCACTCTACTTATTCTGGCGAGAGCTGCAGTGGAAACATGGCTCTCCAGAGCGGCCAAGCCATGCTATGCTATTCTCAGCAACTTTGCATAGCTACTCCTGGGGAAATTCCAGACACTCCCAAGCCAGTCGGGAGCTACAATTCTTCCAGCATGTCTTGGATCTGCCCCTTGGTCTTCTCCCTCCCCTGGGAAATGTCTACCTTCCTACATGCCCAAAAGAAAGGCAGCAGTGCTACTCTGAGCCCCTCACTGTATCACACACACTGAACATGAGCAACCCTATAGGAACTTTATGTTGACTGTTTGTACTTCAAATCGACACTTCTTCAGTCACCACCATGAGCTTGGGACCACAAATGAATACAAATTAGACTGGACTGCCAATACTGATGCGCTGTGCAAGAAAGGACAGAGCCGGTTATACTACCTTAGAAGGCTGGCGTCCTTCAACATCTGCAATAAGATGCTGCAGATGTTCTATCAGACAGCTGTGGCGAGCGCCCTCTTCTACGCGGTGGTGTGCTGGGGAGGCAGCATTAAGAGGAAAGACGCCTCACGCCTGGACAAACTGGTGAGGAAGGCAGGCTCTATTGTTGGCATGGAGCTGGACAGTTTGACATCTGTGGCAGAGCGAAGGGCGCTCAGCAGGCTCCTATCAATTATGGAGAATCCACTGCATCCACTGAACAGGATCATCTCCAGACAGAGGAGCAGCTTCAGCGACAGACTGCTGTCACCGTCCTGCTCCACTGACAGACTGAGGAGATCGTTCCTCCCCCAAACTATGCAACTCTTTAATTCCACCCGGGGGGGGGGTAAACGTTAACATTTAACATTATACAAAGTTATTGTCTGTTTTTCACCTGCATTATTATCATTCTTTAATTTAATATTATTTATTGTATCAGTATGCTGCTGCTGAAGAATGTGAATTTCCCATTGGGATTAATAAAGTCTATCTATCTATCTATCTATCTATCTATCTATCTATCTATCTATCTAAACTGAGGAGATCCTGTTGCATAATCCCCTCAATACGGACTGATGAACAGGACCACTAGGTACCAGAACTCCTCATCTTGGGACATCTCCTCATTCCTTAAAAATACAATAATTTTGAAAAGAGAGCTTTAACTAGCATGCAGAATTAAGTGTAGCAAATGCTGAACTCTCAGCTATTCGGAACTACAAAAAACCAAACAAAGTGAAGAGACTTGCACTGCACCATCATGATGAAACTTATCACCGACTTTAAAACTGGACATACGGAAAACCTGCTTTTGATCTCATTCCTTAAAATTTCAGCACAAATGTAAAGTTTGTTTAGGTCACCTGAACATCAAGGGGGCATCTGGCTGTATAGTAATCATTTGTTACTGACCCTCACCTATTCTGTTTCTCTTCTCGGCACTCAAAAGTGACACTTGGTGCCACTGCCCACCTGCCTAAAGTAAAGTCATCTCTGATGGAGGAGCACTGGAATCGTCAGGTAGAGGGGTCCTTTCATCGGATTGGCTGGCCCTGCACTGACTCAGCTGTGGAATGGCCAATAGGGGGAGGGAGCTTGATGGCCGAGGTCTCCATAACTCTGAACAAATCCAAATTGTAGTACGTGATATCATCTACTGTTACATTCTGCTCTGTACTTGTAATATTTCTATTGCACTATTGTACAGGGTGGTCCAGATCTCATTAAGCAATTATTGCACTGCATTAAAAGTTGCATAGTTAGATCTGGACCACCCTATATTGTAATGAGGGTGACTTGTGTTCTGTTCTGTGTATTGTATTGTATTGACCCCCTTCTTTTTTTTTGACACCCACTGCACGCCCAACCTACCTGGAAAGGGGTCTCTCTTTGAACTGCCTTTCCCGAAGGTTTCGTCCCAAGGGTTTTTTTTTTTTGTGAGTTTTTCCTTGTCTTCTTAGAAAGTCAAGGCTGAGGGGCTGTCAAAAGGAAGGACCTGTTAAAGCCCATTACAATACAATACACTTTATTTTTGTATTGCCCAAAATCACACAGGAAGTGCCGCAATGGACTTTAACAGGCCCTGCCTCTTGACAGCCTTGACTCTCTAAGAAGACAAGGAAAAACTCCCAAAAAAAAAACCCTTGAGAAGAAACCTTCGGGAAAGGCAGTTCAAAGAGAGACCCCTTCCCAGGTAGGTTGGGCGTGCAGTGGGTGTCAAAAGAAGGGCGTCAATACAATACAATACACAGAACAGAACAAATCCTCAATAAAAAATAAAAATTTTTTTTAGAAGTACAGAGCAGAATTCAACAGTAGATGATATCACATAATAAGATTTAGATAATTTTAGAGTCCTGGAGACCTCATTCATCAAGCTGCATCCCCCATTTGGCCATTCCACAGCTGAAACAGTGCTGGGCCAGCCAATCCGATGAAAGGACCCCTCTTTCTCACGATTCCTGCGATCCTCCATCAGGGATGACTTTACCTTAGGCAGGCAAAACAACTTGGCAGGTGGGCCATAAGGCACCACCATTGCGGCCCTCCTTGTGTGATTTTGGGCTGTACAAAAATAAATAGAATTGTATTGTATGGCTGGTTTGTATTCTGAACCCGAGACCTTTTAGGTTCCAGGCGCATAACGTTTCCTACAAAAAACAACGAAAGCATACTGCTCAGATATTCAATCACAACCTATGATTAGATAAACAGGACACATTGAGCATACAAATAACATGAAAGTATCAAAAGACTCATTTATTTACTAAAAATGAATGCAATACCCAGTGCACTGTGTGTATAAACAACTGGCCATTTTATCGACAATAACTATAACTGGACTTTTCCTGTCACTATTAATCGATCTCTCTTAGAGAACTGCGCAGGGATTATACCCCACTCACCCTTGAAGAGCTTCTTCACTTCACCATTTGTGGGTTTTCAAGCATGAACCACGTGTTCCAGATTTGGCCCTACAATTCAGTTGAGTTTACATCTGGAATTCAGTCAGGCAGTTTCAAAAGTTTTAACTTTCTTTCCAGCAACCACTGAGATACTCTATAGACTTGTCTGAGTGTTTCTACTTTGTCTTCTACTCTTTGTCTTTTATTTCCGACCTTGCTTGGAGCTGACAGCGCGGGAACTGTGTCCGACAATAGCATTCACACAAATCTGAGTGTTTCTTATCAGTGAGTTCTTGCACTGCAGCCCACAGATGAAGGGCCAGATGTTCCACTGAAGAATCATCCGATAAGAGCAGAATTCATACTTTCATCAGTGTTAAAGGTCATTTTTACCCGGCACTACAACCATTTCCTTGTTGTGAGGTTTTAACTACGAAATGATGAGAAACTTTGTCTTTCAGAAAGCAAAATTATGAACACTCATCTGGATGTTGTTGGACAATAACAGCTTATTGTGACTTCATGAAAATGGTATACTTTAGTCTTAATGGAGATTATAGCTGAATTACCAGTTCTGGGTTGATCATTGGTTGCACCGTGAAAAGCTGAAGACATGAATTGATACAGTATGTGCATTCTTAAACCTGTAAGGGAGGGATGGATGAATGCAAAGATAGACAGATATGAAAAGCTATCTATCTATCTATGGCAGATAGAAATTTATTTGTGTGAGGGTAATCTGGCTTTTTACAAAAGATTGACAAATAAATACAAAAATAAATATTATAATAAACATGCACCAGAATTACTAAAAAGAAAAAAAACTTCTAAATTGGCTAAAGAAAATAGAGAAGTCTCAGTGAGGCATTAAAAAAAGCTTACAGCCCTTGGTATAACAGCATTTAATCGACATACTCCCGCTGAATATTTCCTTGGCTGAAAGTCTTCACCACTACTGTGTCAAAGAGAGGATGTGCTGCATTGTTCATAGTGGCACTCAGGTTTATATTCATTATCATCTCCTCGCTACTACATTAAAACAATCTGGATGAGAACAGGTCATTCAGCCCAACAAAGCTCGCCAGTCCTGTCCACTTATTTCTTCTAAAAAAACAACAAGTCGAGTTTTGAAAGCCCCTAAAGTCTTACTGTCTACCACACTA
Source organism: Erpetoichthys calabaricus (assembly GCF_900747795.2). Lineage (NCBI taxonomy): Eukaryota > Metazoa > Chordata > Cladistia > Polypteriformes > Polypteridae > Erpetoichthys > Erpetoichthys calabaricus. Next base: position 187,935,011 of record NC_041402.2, on the reverse strand, counting down.
CTTGGTCGCTTATTCCAAGTGTCTATCGTTCTTTGTGTAAAGAAAAACTTCCTAATGTTTGTACGAAATTTACTCTTAACAAGTTTCCAGCTGTGTCCCCATGTTCTTGATTAACTCATTTTAAAATAACCGTCTCGATCCACTGGACCGATTCCCTTCATCACTTTAAACACTTCAGTCAGGTCTCCTCTTCATCTCCTTTAAAGGCTCAGCTCTTTTAATTTTTCCTCATCACTCATCCCCTGTAGCCCTGAATCAGCCTAGTCGCTCTTCTCTGGACCTTCTCTAGTGCTGCTATGTCATTTTTTGTAGCCTGGAGACCAAAACTGCACACAGGACTCCAGATGAGGCCTCACCAGTGTGTTATAAAGCTGAGCAGAACCTCCTGTGACTTGTACTCCTACACATCAAGGCGCTATATAACCTACCATTCTGTTTGCCTTCTTAATGGCTTCTGAACACTGTCAGGAAGGCAACAGCTTAGAGTCCACTACGACTCCTAAATCCTTCTCATAAGGTGGACCCATTGTGTATTCCAACCTAACATTTTTACTTCCTATGTGTAATACTTTACATTTACTGACATTAAATTTAATCTGCCCAACCCTGTATGCTATCCAAGTCCTTCTGTAATGATATAATGGATTTCAAATTATCTACAAATCCACCTATCTTGGTATCATCTGCAAACTTAACCAGCTTGTTTCTTATTTTCCTATCATATATAAGGATGGAACGAAGTGGCTCTGGGCAGAGGCATTCACAGGGCTCACACACACCCAAACTTCCTCTCACTGAGCCAATTTTGAATCCATAACTAACCTAATATACACATTTTGGGGACGTGGGAAGAAAACCCGCAGACATTTTGAGAACATGCTAACTTCATACAGACAACAGCTGGGTTAGGATTCATAAGAACGTAAGAAATTTGCCACATGCGAGGAGAAGATTCAGTCCCATCAAGCACGTTTGTTTTGCTGATAGCTAAGCTGTTCATCCAGCTCCTTCTTAAAGGTTGTCAAGGTTTCTGCTTCAACTCCATGTCTTGGTAGTTTGTTTCTGTTTCCCACAACACTCTGTTGTTTAAAGAAGTTCTTCCAGGCTTCAGATTCCCTTAATTTCAACTGGTGTCCTTGTGTGCCTTGAACTCATGTCCCACGCCTATCTACAGTATGTCAGGTTTGGGTGGCGGTGCGCCTCCGTGGTGATCCACAAGTTCAAGGCACACATGTTTTTATTATTTTTATTTTCTCCTCGTGGAGAACGTGGGAAACGCTTTCCCCCGGTTCCCTGGTCCCACAGTTGACAGTTCATGTCAGAGCACAAACCAAGCATGAAGTCAAAGGAATTGTCTGTAGACCTCCGAGACAGGATTGTCTCGAGGCACAAATCTGGGGAAGGTTACAGAAAAAATTCTGCTGCTTTGAAGGTCCCAATGAGCACAGTGGCCTCCATCATCCGTAAGTGGAAGAAGTTCGAAACCACCAGGACTCTTCCTGGAGCTGGCCGGCCATCTAAACTGAGCGATCGGGGGAGAAGGGCCTTAGTCAGGGAGGTGACCAAGAACCCGATAGTCACTCTGTCAGAGCTCCAGAGGTCCTCTGTGGAGAGAGGAAAACCTTCCAGAAGGACAACAATCTCCGCAGCAATCCACCAATCAGGCCTGTATGGTAGAGTGGCCAGACGGAAGCCACTCCTTAGTAAAAGGCACATGGCAGCCCGCCTGGAGTTTGACAAAAGGCACCTGAAGAACTCTCAGACCATGAGAAAGAAAATTCTCTGGTCTGATGAGACAAAGATTGAACTCTTTGGTGTGAATGCCAGGCGTCACGTTTGGAGGAAACCAGGCACCGCTCAGACAAAGATTGAACTCTTTGGTGTGAATGCCAGGCATCACGTTTGGAGGAAACCAGGCACCGCTCATCACCAGGCCAATACCATCCCTACAGTGAAATATGGTGGTGGCAGCATCATGCTGTGGGGATGGGAGACTAGTCAGGATAAAGGGAAAGATGACTGCAGCAATGTACAGAGACATCCTGGATGAAAACCTGCTCCACAGCGCTCTTGACCTCAGACTGGGGCGACGGTTCATCTTTCAGCAGGACAACGACCCTAAGCACACAGCCAAGATATCAAAGGAGTGGCTTCAGGACAACTCTGTGAATGTCCTTGAGTGGCCCAGACTTGAATCCGATTGAACATCTCTGGAGAGATCTTAAAATGGCTGTGCACCAACGCTTCCTATCCAACCTTAAAGAGCTTGAGAGGTGCTGCAAAGAGGAATGGGCGAAACTGGCCAAGGATAGGTGTGCCAAGCTTGTGGCATCACATTCAACAAGACTTGAGGCTGTAATTGCTGCCAAAGGTGCATCGACAAAGTATTGAGCAAAGGCTGTGAATACTTATGTACATGGGATTTCTTAGTTTTTTTATTTTTAATAAATTTGCAAAAACCTCAAGTAAACTTTTTTCACATTGTCATTATGGGGTGTTGTGTGTAGAATTCTGAGGAAAAAATGAATTTAATCCATTTTGGAATAAGGCTGTAACATAACAAAATGTGGAAAACGTGATGTGCTGTGAATACTTTCTGGATGCACTGTATATTCCTATCTAAATCATTTATAGATATTAAAAATACAAGTGGCCCTAGCACTGACCCCTGCAGAACACCACTCTTAACATCAGCCAATTCTGATGAGGTTCCTCGCACCATCACCCACTACATTGATAGTATACCCCCAAACTGACTTTGCCTTTTTAAAATTAGCTTGTTAATTCATTGGGCCTCTCTTGAAGTGATGTTACTGACCCAGCACTGACCACAATGGCCATCACAGAGTTGTAGAACATACAGACAATATCACTGAATTAAAACATTTAAGGAGCAGAGTCCTTGAAGAAAAGAGAGCATTCTCAAACAGCTCATCCATCCATCCATTATCCACCGCTTATCCGAGGTCGGGTTGTGGGGGCAGCAGCCTAAGCAGGGAAGCCCAGACCTCCCTCTCCCCGGTCACCTCCTCTGGGAGGACCCCGAGGCGTTCAAAGGGCCGGCCGGAAGATATAATCCCTCCAGAGTGTGCTGGGTCTGCCCTGTGGCCTTCTCCCAGTGGGACATGCCCGGAACACCCCCCCAAGGAAGGCGTCCATGGGGCATCCTGACCAGATGCCCGAACTACCTCAACTGACTCCTCTCAATGCGGAGGAGCAGCGACTCTACTCCGAGTCTCTCCCGGATAACTGAACTCCTCACCCTCTCTCATTTTGGCCGCTTCTTTCCGCGATCTTGCTCTTTCGGTAACTACCCAAAGCTCGTGACCACAGGTGAGGGTAGGAACGTAGATCGACTGGTAAATTGACAGCCTCGCCTTTTGGCTCAGCTCTCTCTTCACCACGACAGACCGTTGCAGAGCCCGCATTACTGCGGATGCCACACCGATCCGTCTGTCAACATCCCGCTCCATTCTTCTCAAACAGCTCCTCTGTCTTACTAAATCATTCCAGCCTGTCATTGCTACAAGTACTTGGGGGGTCCACATCAATGTACAAACTCCACATCCACTCCTTGAAAAGTAAACGGGCGTAGAGGCATATTGGTGTGGCCAAAGTCAATAGCCAGTTCCTTGGTTTTGCTGATGTTTAAGTTGCTGTACCGAAAAACGAAGCTCTCCACTTGACTGCTGTGCTCTGTCTCATCTTCCTTATCAATGCCCTCCATTAGCGGAGAATCAGCTGAGAATTTCAAAATGAAGTTTTAAACTTGCAGGAGAGCCGAGGTTTCTAATAATCCTTTCCTTTCTTAAAGCGGTGTGTCTTATACACAGTATGTCCTCAAAAGGAGGCAGCTGTGCGCCAGTACTATTCTGGCCTGATTTCACCAGCCTCTCTAGCATGTGGTGCTGATCTGAGCAGACGCCAGGCCAAGCTGTACTGCAACCCATTGTGCACCTCCAGAAGCTGAGGAGCACAGATGGAGACATAGAGACTTTCCACAGAAGACAGTGAGCGCTTTAAGACAACAGCCAAGATGTGGCGCATCCACTTCCAGGTTGTCAGTAATGGAAGTAAACCTGCTGAGCTTTCTGCATACATCATCTAGCTAGTTTAACCCAATTGAGGGAATTTGGGGCAAAGAGCCTATTCTGACAAGATCTGAAATAAAACAGGGTAAGGACACATTCACAAACCCACCCAACACGTATTCACGCAGGCCAATTCAGGATCCAGTTAATCTAACAGGCATGTATCTTTAGAATGCATCCTGTAGTGTGAAAACAAGTATTTAAGAATGTCTTTTTTATTTTTGTCTGCAGTTATATACCAACAAACTTAATGTTAGTGAACCTACTACAATGTAATACGATTTATTTTTATATAGCCCAGACTCACACAAGAAGTGCTGCAATAGGCTCTAACTGGCCTTACCTTTTGACAGCCCCCCTATTTTAACCCCAGTTGAGGGAATTTAGGGCAAAGAGCTCATTCTGATGTGATCTGAAACAAAACAGACTGTGGACACATTCACAAACCCACTCAACACGTATTCACGCCAGGGCCAATTCAGGGTCCAGTTAATCTAACAGGCATATACAGTGCATCCGGAAATTATTCACAGCGCATCACTTTCTCCACATTTTGTTATGTTACAGCCTTATTCCAAAATGGATTAAATTCATTTTTTCCCTCAGAATTCTCCACACATCATACCATAATGACAACGTGAAAAAAGTTTACTTGAGGTTTTTTTCAAATTTATTAAAAATAAAAAAAACTGAGAAATCCCATGTCCATAAGTATTCACAGCCTTTGCTCAATACTTTGTCGATGCCCCTTTGTTAGCAAATTCCAGCCTCAAGTCTTTTTGAATATGATGCCACAAGCGTGGCACACCTATCCTTGGTCAGTTTCGCCCATTCCTCTTTGCAGCACCTCTCAAGCTCCATCAGGTTGGATGGGAAGCGTCGGTGCACAGCCATTTTAAGATCTCTCCAGAGATGTTCAATGGGATTCAAGTCTGGGCTCTGGCTGGGCCACTCAAGGACATTCACAGAGTTGTCCTGAAGCCACTCCTTTGATATCTTGGCTGTGTGCTTAGGGTCGTTGTCCTGCTGAAAGATGAACCGTCGCCCCAGTCTGAGGTCAAGAGCGCTCTGGAGCAGGTTTTCATCCAGGATGTCTCTGTACATTGCTGCAGTCATCTTTCCCTTTCTCCTGACTATTCTCCCAGTCCCTGCCGCTGAAAAACATCCCCACAGCATAATGCTGCCACCACCATGCTTCACTGTAGGGATGGTATTGGCCTGGTGATGAGCGTTGCCTGGTTTCCTCCAAACGTGACGCCTGGCATTCACACCAAAGAGTTCAATCTTTGTCTCATCAGACCAGAGAATTTTCTTTCTCATGGTCTGAGAGTCCTGAGACTCTCCATTTTTTCCCTACAAGGGTTTTTTGGGAGCTTTTCCTTGTCTTCTGATAGATAGATAGATAGATAGATAGATAGATAGATAGATAGATAGATAGATAGATAGATAGATAGATAGATAGATAGATAGATAGATAGATAGATAGATAGATAGATAGATAGATAGATAGATAGATAGATAGATAGATAGATAGATAGATAGATAGATAGATAGATAGATAGATAGATAGATAGATAGATAGATAGATAGATAGATAGATAGATAGATAGATAGATAGATAGATAGATAGATAGATACTTTATTAATCCCAATGGGAAATTCACATTTTTGCAGCAGCAGCAGCATACTGATACAATAAATAATATTAAATTAAAGAATGATAATACTGCAGGTGAAAAAAAGACAATAACTTTGTATAATGTTAAATGTTAACGTTTACCCCCCCAGGTGGAGAGTTAAGGCTAGGGGGGCTGTCAAGAGGCAGGGCCTGTTAAAGCCCATTACGGCACTTCTTGTGTGATTTTGGGCTATACAAAAATAAATTATATTGTATTGTAATACGATTTGATTGTCTTCTACTAGTCTTTCATATGTGTAATATGTCAAAAAAGGGGGTAAACATAGCACAATACATAGAACAGAACACAAGTCATCATCAATACAATATAATAATGCAATAGAAATATTACAAATACGGAGCAGAACTCAACAGTAGACGATATCACATAATACGATTTGATTGTCTACTACTTGTCTTCATATGTGTAATATGGTAAAGGTTACCCCCTTTACTGCATATGTGGCAATCACCCCTTACATTCAGAGTGAGCAGGAGCAGTTTAAGTGAAGGACCAGATGCCCACATATTGGTTTAGAACACCTACTCTATCTAAGCATGCAGCATTTAATGTAGAATGCCTCTCTTTCTGATGTGATCCTAAAGGTTATATATCAGTTGCCGCTGTCTGGCAAATCACACCTCCAATCTTCACTTTTAGCTGCGTACCCAATCGGTGGAATCAACCAATACCCTTAAAAGAGAGCCGAGAACCGAATTAAGCGACTCTAAAAATCCAAGGCTGCTTTTTTTTTTTTTTCTCTTTCTTTTTTTCTTCCTCCCTTCTCACATTCAGCATCTTGCGTGAGAACAGCATTTGGCTGAGCTCTGCCTTGAACAGGACAGGCTGAGGCCAGCAGGGTCCCCTGGGGGAGGAGTGATTCACTGTGCCATGTTGGGAAGGAAATGACTCACAGCCCTGCACTCTTACCTCCCTGCTCGCAAGAGAGAGTCACCCTTTGTATCTCCTCTCTCTCTCTCTGACTGTGAATTAAAGAGACAGCCCCCCACCTCCTTCCCGCAAACGCCCTCCCCCGGGTTCTCTTGAACTGAGCTTTGCCGCACCCCCCTCCTCCATCCTGCTGACAAATATAGAAAGCTGAACTGCTGCAATATCCTCCACATGTGTCTGCGAAAAAAAAAAAAGGTTTTAACATTGCGAGCTGAGCGCGTCCTCGTTTAATTTTTAAATAAAGATTACCGTGTTTATGAGAATGATGAATCCGCTTTTCTCATGATGTAGGCATGATTATTTCAACAATGTAAACATGTTTTAAATCTATTGTCTTAATTATCCGTTTAATTTTTTTTTATCTTGTCAAAAAAAAAAAAAAAAAAACGTGTTTTCTTTGTGCCTCGCAGTAAGGAGACCTGGGCTCACTTCCTGGGTCCTCCCTGCATGGAGTTTGCATGTTCTCCCTGTTTCTGCGTGGGTTTCCTCCGGGTGCTCCCATTTCCTCCCACTGGCCAAAGACATGCGGGTTAGGTGCATGGGTGATCCTACATTGTCCCTGGTGAGTGGGTGTGTGTGTGTGTGTGCCCTGCAGTGGGCTGGCGCCCTGCCTGGGATTTGTTCCTATCTTGCGCCTAGCGGGTTGGGTAATGACTGACTTGACTGTTTTCTTTGTGTACGAATGGCTAAATAAAAGCCTGTAACACACAATGCAGAAAAAAGGAACCATATTCAGTATTCACATACAGTAATCCCTCCTCCATCGCAGGGGTTGCATTCTAGAGCCACCCACGAAATAAGAAAATCCGCGAAGTAGAAAATATGGTTATTTTTATATATTTTAAGCCCTTATAAACTCTCCCACACTATTATAAACATTTCACGCACAATTATACAGCATAAACCCTTTGTATTCTCTTAGATATTAGGTAAGATTCGTTGAAATTATGTATGTAAACACAGTTTACATACATCCATCCATCCATCCATCCATTGTCCAACCCGCTGAATCCGAACACAGGGTCACGGGGGTCTGCTGGAGCCAATCCCAGCCAACACAGGGCACAAGGCAGGAAACAATCCTGGGCAGGATGCCAACCCACCGCAGGACACACACAAACACACCCACACACCAAGCACACACTAGGGCCAATTTAGAATCGCCAATCCACCTAACCTGCATGTCTTTGGACTGTGGGAGGAAACCGGAGCACCCGGAGGAAACCCACGCAGACACGGGGAGAACATGCAAACTCCACGCAGGGAGGACCCGGGAATCGAACCCAGGTCCCCAGATCTCCCAACTGCGAGGCAGCAGCGCTACCCACTGCGCCACCGTGCCGCCCCCCAGTTTACATACAGTAAAACCTAAATATTATTTTAAAGAAATCGAGCGTCTCCGATATCACATATGTTACAGCCATTACGAGAGACAGGCCACCATCAATAAATACGTACAATGCAAGAAAAATTGTATACAGTAAAATGTGTGTACAGTGACACTAAACTATGTACATGTAATAAGTACTGTACGTAAATAATTAATTATGGTTACTCACCAACAATGACACGACGACTTGTCCGATAACGATGAGTTTAATTTTACTGCACAACAAAGGATAGCGTTACAGCTCTTCTAAAGGAGCCTCTTCAGGCGACTGTTTAGCACTGCCGTTGTTCTTCTTCCATCACTCTTCAATCCAAATCCCTAAAGCAGATTCCACCCAGACTACTGCCTTATCATGTCCACTTGCAACTCATTTTGCTCCCTGGTTAAAAGACACTGCGGCCGTAGATCTTATATGCTTTTCCTCCTTTTTAAATAAAAAGAATTGTGGACTCATTTATGCTGTAATGGTGTCCTGCAGCGGTGTAGCTGTTTCCTTCAACATATCCAAAACTTTTTTACCTTTTCTGCAATCATTTGCATCTTAATGCTGAATGAGTGAGATTAGACTTCCTGGTTAATGCAGCACTCCATCGCTGAGCCAATCAGCAGCACATAGGAACTTAACCGCGTGCTCTGATTGGGTAGCTTCTCAGCCATCCGCCAATAGCGTCCCTTGTTTCAATTCAAATGGGCAAATCAACTGAGGAAGCACACGTACTGTAGACCGCAGACATCCGCGAAGCAGTGAAAAATCCGCGATATATATTCACATATGCTTACATTTAAAATCCACGATGGAGTGAAGCCGCGAAAGACGAAGCGCGATATAGTGAGGGTTCACTGTATTGCAATTTTATAATCTTGGGTGTGTATTTTCATCATTTGAACGGCCGACTCAAACTTGGAATGCGTGAGGTGTGTGTGTGTGAGTGAGTGGGCACTGAGATGGATAAGGATGCTTCCTTTCTTGCGTACAATTTTAAGAGTAGACAGATTTATTTAATTTCATTTTGAGAGCTTTTGATTTTTCTTTTGTTTATTTTTATTTATTTATTGAGCACTGGTGATTAAGCACATCTTCTTTGGGTGAGGGCAATAGGACCCCCAGTGGTTAACAGCATTCATGGGTGAGAAAAAGTGCAAAGTGCTACAACATTAGGGCGGAGTTGTGGCTCGAAGGCTAAGGATCTGCGCTGGTATCCCAAAGGTTGCTGGTTTGAATCCCCGTCACTGCCAAAAGAGATCCTACTCTGCTGGGCCCTTCAGCAAGGCCCTTAACCTTCAATTGCTCCAGGGGCGCTGTACAATGGCTGACCCTGTGCTCTGACCCCAAGGGGTATGCGAAAACTAACAAATTCTTAATACAAGAAATTGTAAATGGCGAAATAAAGAACAAAAAAAACATGGACAACAGGAATCTATCTTACTAAACCACAGTTAATATATGCACAGCGGGCGCGCGCCCCAGAGTCCAGAGTCAAATGCAGCGGCTTCCCAGAGTCAGTAGGTGGCGCCCAAACAACACAACCTCTGAGCGCCCAAACAACACAACCTGCACAGTCAAACGGAGCGGCTTCCCAAAACGCGGCAGATTCCCAGAGTCAGTAGGTGGTGCCCAAACAACACAACCTGTAAACTAGACTTGCTCTAATGCACTGTGCCAGTAATGTAGATCACATAACGCAGCGGCGCCCACCCCAGAGTCAAACGCAGCGACTTCCCAAAACGCGGCGGCTTCCCAGAGTCAGTAGGTGGCGCCCAAATAACACGTCGTAATGCGCCGTGGCGCCCACCCCAGAGTCAAACGCAGCGGCTTCCCAGAGTCAGTAGGTGGCGCCCAAACAACACAACCTGTTCACTACACTTGCTCTAATCCACTGTGCCAGTAATACAGATCACATAACGGTCACAGACTCTAACCCAGCGGCTTCCCAGACTCAGTGGCTGGCACACGAACACCACAACCTGTAAACTAAACTTGCTGTGCTCCACTCTGCCAGCAGTCGGTGTCAGCAAAGGCAACGGAATCACGTCTCCACAAAACGAAACCGCTTTAGTACAGATATGCTTATTTAATTAAATGACATTTCCCCAGACACACCCACCCTCCATGATATGTCATCCATCCAGATATCGGACGGAACAAAAACTGATTGCCATTCTTGGATTTCCGATTCGCGGGCTTACTTGTGTCACTTATAAACACAAGATGGGAGACAATGACCCACAGGAAGCAACCTCTGAAAACGATTTAGGGATTTATGTTGAGACAGCCATTATGTTGTCTAAGCAATGTACAGAATAGGCAAATAAAATGTTAGGTTATATCATTAAAACAGTTGAATATCAATCAAGGGATTGTGTGTAATGGACTAGTGAGACCATATCTGGAGTACTGGGTGCAGTTCAGGTCACCACATTACATTGCAGACCTCCAGCACACCTGGGAGTGATTCCCGGTAATACTGATGAGCCACCTGGAACACTCCCGGGACCTGAATAAAAGAAGCTGCCTCACTCCATTCGGGAAGCCAGAGTCAGGAGGGAGGAAAGAAGATGACACTTGCTGGGAGAGGAGTGGAGGCGGCTAAGAAACAGAGAAGGAAGAAGGAGAAAGAAGGGACTGAGCATTTTGTCCCGGTACTTTGTACTGTGTTCTATAGCGGGGAGCAAAAAAAATGTTACGTTACATCATTAAAAGTGTTGAATATCAATCAAGGGACTAGTGAGAACACATCTGGAGTACTGTGTGCAGTTCAGGTCACCTCATTACAAAAGACATAACAGCACTTGAAGCTGTACAGAGAAGAGCAACCAAGTGCATTCCGGGATTTTAGGACGTGTTACACTCTGTTTAGCCTCGAGTAGAGGAGACTGTGTGAGGACCTAACCCAGGTATTTAAAATCCTCAAAGGCATTGATAAAGCAGAAATTCCTTCATATTAAGGGTGAGGCATACGGTCAGGACAGGTGGAGGGAGCATATCCAGAGCATTATTTCCCTCGGAGGGCTAGGTGGCAGCGGTGCCTCGGACTCCCACAGGGCTCCATGGGAGTTGGAGTTTGTGGGGATCCGTGAGCGCCGCCAGGGTGTGCTGCAGCTGTTGCTGAGCCCGTATGGGCAGTTCCTCTGCCACACCCAGACGTAGGTCAACAAGCACCTGGAGAACTTCTGGGTGCCTTATAAAAGGAGCCAGCTGCCACTACTCCAGGAGCCAAAGTCAGGTAGGAGAAGACAAAACTTGCCAGGAGGAGTAGAGCAAAGAGAAAGAAGAAGAGATCTGTGTTGTGCTGTGCTTGGGGACGGAAGTGTTTCCCACATTCTCCACGAGGTAAAAATAAAAATAAAAAACGTGTGCCTTGAACTTGTGGACCACTGGGGGGGCGCACCGCCACCCAAACCCAACACAAACAGGCGTGGGACATGAGTTCAAGGCACACAAGGACACCAGTTGAAATTAAGGGAAAGTGCATTTCAGACTGAAGCCTGGAAGCACTTCTTTAAACAGAGTGTTGTGGGAAACAGAAACAAACTACCAAGACATGGAGTTGAAGCAGAAACCTTGACAACCTCCTTTAAGAAGCATCTGGATGATCAGCTTAGCTATCAGCTAAACAAATGTGCTTGATGGGACTGAATCTTCTCCTCGGACGTGGCAAATTTCTTACGTTCTTATGAATCCTAACCCAGCTGTTGTCTCTGTGAAGTTAGCATGTTCTCAAAATGTCTGCGGGTTTTCTTCCCACATCCCCAAAATGTTTATATTAGGTTAATTATGGATTCAAAATTGGCTGAATGAGAAGAAGTTTGGGTGTGTGTGAGCCCTGTGAATGCCTCTGCCCAGAGCCACTTCATTCCATCCTTATACATGATAGGAAAATAAGAAAATAAGTTTGCAGATGATACCAAGATAGGTGGATTAGCCGATAATTTGAAATCCATTATATCATTACAGGGTTGGGCAGATGAAATTTAACGTCAGTAAATGTAAAGTATTACACATAGGAAGTAAAAATGTGAGGTTGGAATACACAATGGGCGGTCGGAAAATCGAGAGTCCTCCTTATTGGAAGGATTTAGGGGTCAAAGTGGACTCTAAGCTATCGACTTCCCAACAGTGTTCAGAAGGCAAACAGAATGTCAGGTTATATAGTGCCTTGAAGTGTGGACTACAAGTCACAGGAGGTTCTGCTCAAGCTTTAAACACACTGGTGAGGCCTCATCTGGAGGACTGGGTGTGCAGTTTTGGTCTCCAGGCTACAAAAAGGACATAACAGCACTAGAGAAGGTCCAGAGAAGAGCAACGAGGCTGACTCAGGGCTATAGGGGATGAATTATGAGGAGCGATTAAAAGAGCTGAGCCTTTACAGTTTAAGCAAAAGAAGCTTAAGAGGTAACATGACTGAAGTGTTTAAAACTATGAAGGGATTTAGTCCAGTGGATTGAGACTGTTATTTTAAAATGAGTTCAAGAACATGTGGACACAGCTGGAAACTTGTGAAGGGTAAATTTTGTACAAACATTAGGAAGTTTTTCTTTACACAAAGAACGACAGACACTTAGAATAAGCTACCAAGTAGTGTGGTAGACAGTAAGACTTTAGGGACTTTCAAAACTCATCTTGTTCTTTTAGAAGAAATAAGTGGACAGGACTGGCGAACTTTGTTGGGCTGAATGGCCTGTTCTCATCCAGATTGTTCTAATGATGCTGCTACTATAGTCTCCAGCCCTCTGTGTTCCTGAATCGGATTAATAGGGTCTGAACTTGATAGGTTTCAAATGTCATCTCGCTTTTCCACAAAGGGAGTGTGTACCGACATCTGCCCTCAGATGCCACCTTTTTCGTTTGATATGCGAGAGGCCTCTGTTTATTCACCCCTGTTTCCTTTAAAGTGAAAGGAATAACTGCATCATCACAGACAGGCAGAGAGGCACGCTGGAAAGATTTCACAATTCTCTGCTTTTGCTTTCATTTTCGTAAGCTTTATAAATAAACGAGTCTGCCAGGGGATTTTCATGAGAAATGTTTATTGTGTGACACAAAGTAAATGCAGTGGTTAAAAGGCATAAACTCCCTGAGCAGGTCACAGGACTTGCCTGTTTTCTCATTGCCTCATAAGAGCTTGTTAAAGAAGTCTTGTTTTAATTGTGGTATAAATAGTAAGAATGAGAACTATTCAGACTTCTTCTTCTTCTTGTTCAAATTTGTTATTCTTTATTTCACCTTATACAAATTTCATGTATTTGGAATTTATTATTTTTCACATACCCCTGGGGGTCAGAGTGCAGAGTCGGCCTGTGTACTGAGCCCCTGGAGCAGTTTTAGGTTATGGGCCTTGCTCAAAGGCCCAGCAGTGTAGGATCTCTTTTGTCAGTGACGGGGATTCGAACCAGCAACCTTCTGGATACTAGTGCAGAGCCATAGCCTCAGAGCCACCACTCCACCCAAATATAGGTAACTATATAAAACCAGTAACGGCACACTGCTATCACGATAACGTGCTGTAAATGCACTTCACTTATACATTTCATATACTTTCTCTGTAAGTTTACCATTCGTTTGCTCAGAGGTTGATGCGCTTGCTGCATCCTGAGCAGATCTTCTTTTCTCCACCCTAGTGCCCGCTTCTTCTCTTCTTTTGTTGGCATCTTCTCGCGTTAAAACTGATTAAGTCCGTGTTTGTGTCGCAATTACTTAGTACGTTTTTTTTTTTTAAGTAGGGTTCTACCGAGGAGGGATAGATAGATAGATAGATAGATAGATAGATAGATAGATAGATAGATAGATAGATAGATAGATAGATAGATAGATAGATAGATAGATAGATAGATAGATAGATAGATAGATAGATAGATAGATAGATAGATAGATAGATAGATAGATAGATAGATAGATAGATAGATAGATGTGAAAGGCACTATATAACAGATAGATAGAATTTGGTATAGTAAGCAGGATTAGACAGATAAATATGAAAGGCACTATATAACAGATAAATAGATAGAATTTGGTATAGTAGGCAGGATTAGATATATAGTGCCTTTCATACCTATCTATCTAACAGATAGATAGAATTTGGTATAGTAGGCAGGATTATATAGATAGATAGGTACAAAAGGTGGTATATAATAGATAGATATGAAAGGCGCTATATGATAGACCAGTAATGGCACACTGCTATTACAGTAACTTGCAGTGAATCCACTTGACTTCTAGTCTTCATCCTCTTTCTCTGTAAGTTTACCATTCGTTTGCTCAGATGTTGATGTGTTTGCTTTTTCTTGAGCAGATTTTCTTTCCTCCACCCTAGCGGCCCGCTTCTTCTCTTCTTTCATCGGCATCTTTTCGTGTTAAAACTGATTAAGTCAGTGTTTGTGTTGCAATTACTTAGTAGGTTTTCCTTAATTTTTCATTCAAGTCTCCAATCTGCCTCAAGAATGATTAAAAATATGAAAGAGGTAGGGGAAGTGACAGCAAAGGTGGTATGGTATGAGATGGCGCCCGTATGTATGCGCCGCACAGCCGCCCTGCTGGCCTCTGCCGAGAGTTGATTCTACAATAAAATAAAATAAAAATAAAAAGAGGAATAACCTTGGAGGTCAATCATCACCCCGAATGCGGATAATAGACATCACGTAGTATATGTGTATCAACTTCCAGGTCTATAGGTCAAACGGTTTGCAAGCTATAGGTGATTTAAAATCCTTGACAGACAAATGGACAGCCACAGTAGCGTATTATATAAGAAGAAGATATGGCAAAGAATGAAAATTAAGGAAAGCAGTAATAATGGTGTTTGCTTTGTGACGGGCAACCTCAGCCATTACCCAGCCGGGATGCCACCTGGATGGAAGGACCGGGAGAGAGTGCACCGGTGGGGCAATACCTCCCACCTGGGACATAGAAGGGCTGTCCTCTTGGGTGGCTGTGGCACCACAGAATCCCAAAGGGAATGCCAGGAACTGGAATTTTGGTGCAGCCCTTTTGGGTTCCGTGGGGGCCGCCAGGGGGAGCTGCAGAACCCTATAGTGGACCTCCAGCACGCCTGGGAGTGATTCCCGGTAATACTCACTCCATTCGGGGAGCCAGAGTCGGGAGGGAGGAAGGAAGGAAGAAAGACAGCGCTTGCTGGGAGAGGAGTGGAGGTGTCTAAGAAACAGAGATGGAAGAAGGAGAAAGACGGGACTGAGCATTGCATGCTGGTACTTTGTACTGTGTTCTATAGTGGGGAGCGAAGAAAAAGCGCTGCCCCTCTTAAAATGAAAGGTGGGTTGGGTGGCAAACTTGTGTCTGTCTGTCTGTGTCAGGTTAGGGCAGCTGTACATGGCCTGGTGGTCCACAGCTTTTAACTGAAAAATACCACAGTTTAGGGTCAAGCCCAGCATAATGCCTTGACACTTGAAGCAGTTTAATTCATAGCTTTATTTAACAAAGCAACACGTCGTGACTTACAGTAAACTGGAACCTGGTTAAGGAAAGCAGCATAAAGAAGAGGGACACCTCAAGCCTGGACAAACTGGTGAGGAAGGCAGGCTCTATTATAGGCACGGAGCTGGACAGTTTGACATCTGTGGCGGAGCGACGGGCGCTGAGCAGACTCCTGTCAATCATGGAGAATCCACTGAACAGGATCATCTCCAGACAGAGGAACAGCTTCAGCGACAGACTGCTGTCACCGTCCTGCTCCACTGACAGACTGAGGAAATCGTTCCTCTATCACACTATGCGACTCTTCAATTCCACCCGGGGGGGGTAAACGTTAACATTATACAAGTTATTGTCTGTTATACCTGCATTGTTATCACTCTTTAATTTAATATTGTTTCTTTTTTATCAATATGCTGCTGCTGGAGTATGTGAATTTCCCCTTGGGGATTAATAAAGTATCTATCTATCAATCATTCATTTCTGGACCCACTCATTCACACACCCAGACTGCAACAGTTTGGAATTGCCATTTAACCAGGTTCCAGTTTACTGTAAGTCACAATGTGTTGCTTTGTTAAATAAAGCTAATCCTCTTTAATAAAACCTCCCCTGTGTGCGTCCAGTGTCCGTGTGTGTGTGTGTGTGTCTTCTGGTGAAGTGCGCATGCACGGGGCACGGTGCGATGCTTCAAAGGCCGGCTGACAACGTCACACAAGACAGAGAGGGCGGGACCTATAAAATATTGCGCGGCCGATCCAATCGGATTTCGGTAAATGAGGTAAGACCTAAAACATAAAACACGGGTACAGAGACGCAGAGATCAGCTTCCCCAAACAGGTGGGATTACTGCTTTGTTGTTGTGCAAGTGTTCACTCTGAGGATGTCAGATTTGCGATTAAGAAGCTTGGGCCAGTAAAGTGTAAAGTGTCAGTCGTTGAAGGGGTTTTCCTAAATATACCAATTTTCATGATATTACAATACAATGACTTTTAAAATTAGATTTATTTTCGCGCACATTACATCAGTTGCTGGGGAGAATCTGCTGATTGCCCACTGTTGTGACAGAAAATTAAACGCATATTATGGACAGCAAAGCCAGTATTACTGTCAGAGAAAATTACAGGTATTTTACGGAAAAAATTTAATGAGGTAAAAGGTCCCTTGCCATTTAATATCGACTGTTACTACTAGTGTTTATGGACTACTGTTCTAGTGCCTGTTATTGTAACGGGCTTAATGTCTAGTAATAATAATAATTCATTACATTTATATACAGTGAACCCTCATTTATCATGGTTAATCCGTTCCAGACTCTACCGCGATAAATGAATTTTTGCGAAGTAGGATTCTTTATTTATAAATCAAATATTTTCGCAGTTAAGAGTATAGAAAACCTGTTTACGACCTTCTAAATACGTTTTTTTTAACATTATTAGAGCCCTCGAGACATGAAATAACACCCTTTAGTCACCATTACACTCGTATTACCCAATATATTAGACAAAATAAGAGAAAATAAGACATATTAGACGTTACAAATATCATATTATTATTATTGTACTGTACATTTAATTACACACAACCACTAACCTATGAAGGCACGACCTCAGTGGGAGAGTCTTCAGGTGGTGCAGTATCTTCAGCAGGTGCGTCGTTGTCTTCTTCCGCTGAAGGAGTACTAGGAGTAGGCAGTGGGTGTCTGGGTGCGCGGCTGAAGAACATCTTGATAGGCAGTTGCTGGCGCTGTCTTTTCATATGCGTGAGGAGGCTTTTGTAGGGTATTGCCATCTTTGATCATATCCAAGAGTTTCACCTTCTCTTGGATGGTAAGCATCTTCCTCCGGCGCTTAGTTTTATTGTCAGAAGGCTTAGAAAAAGCAGCACGTTTAGGAGCCATCGTGGGGTTTAGATAAAAGTTCTCAGAAAGCGCCTGCGTCGACTAAAGCTTCAAATCAATGCATAACCCTGTGACATTTCTTGCCATCTTGCCTTTAAAGGTGTAACCTAACATTTATGGTTCAGTCCACATTTGACACCATCATTTCAGTATTTATGGACGATTTGAATTACAGATGAGACAGGAGTAGGTGGTACATGGCCTAGGAAAAGCTGCCTTATGGATCCATCGACTTGAATCCTATCTATCTATGCCAGGTGGCTGTGTGGGGTGTGCATGTTCTGTGCCCCTGTATGGGATTTCCTCCCAGATGGATGGATGGATGGATGGATGGACGGACGGACGGACGCTTTATTAATCCCAATGGGAAATTCACATTATCCGGCAGCAGTATACTGATACAATAAATAATATTAAAGATTGATAATAATAATGCAGGTGAAAAACAGACAATAACTTTGTATAATGTTAAATGGTAACGTTTACCCCCCCGGGTGGAACTGAAGAGTCGCATAGTTTGGGAGAGGAACGATCTCCTCAGTCTGTCAGTGGAGCAGGACGGTGACAGCAGTCTGTCACTGAAGCTGCTCCTCTGTCTGGAGATGATCCTGTTCAGTGGATTCTCCATAATTGATAGGAGTCTGCTCAGCGCCCTTCGCTCTGCCACAGATGTCAAACTGTCCAGCTCCATGCCAACAATAGAGCCTGCCTTCCTCACCAGTTTGTCCAGGCGTGAGGCGTCTTTCTTCTTAATGCTGCCTCCCCAGCACACCACCGCGTAGAAAAGGGCGCTCGCCACAACTGTCTGATAGAACATCTGCAGCATCTCAAGACATTCATGTTCAGCAGACATGACTCTTAACTGTACCATCCTGGATTGTGCGTGACTGGGCCCCTCAATGGATTGGCTTACCATTTAGTTTGTGCCTTATGCTGCCAAGGGGGACTCTATAATGAATTATGCAGCTCAAAAAGATGAGCAAATGGATGAACCATACATAATCTTGTGATATATCCAACTATCATTTAACACGTGTAGTTCTGCACATTGGATGGCTAAATTTAGACAGAGGGGTACAACATTGAACAGAAATATCTCCAGGCCATCCTCAGACACTGAGAATGCCTGAAAACATCTAAGCTGTAAGGGCATCGATTCTGCAGTCCCCTAGACGTTCAGCACACAAACCTGCTTCCGCCTTAGGCATTTCCAACACGTCTTTGATTTTGCATGAGGACCTTAATTTCCATCCATACAAAATGATGGCAGTGCAGGAACTCACCGAGAGAGAATGGGAGAGCTGTAGAGAGTTGTGCGCCAACATTCTGCAGACCGTTCATTGAGATGTCATTGTCATGTGCAGCCACGAGGCCCATTTCCATTTGAATGGTTGCGTAAATAAGCAAAACTTTCAGTATTGGGCCGAAACCAACCCTTGTGGACTTCACAAGAGACCCCCTGCACACTTAGCGGGTTACAGTTTGGTGTGCCATTGCAGAATTTGGCAATTACATTGAAATGCTAGAAAACTTTTTGGAAGCCCCAACTGAAAGAAATGGATGTGGTGGATGCCTGGTGTCAACAAGGATGAAGCAACAGCTCATACGGCGCGGAGATCCATGCACGTTTTGCAGGTGATGTTTGCTGGGAAGCTCATCTTCAGCGATGTCGGGTGGCCTTCATGTTGGCCTGATTTCGCTCTATGCGATTTCTATCTCAAGTCGAAGGTCTATACACACCGACCTCAAAACCTTGAAGCCCTCAAGGATGCTATTCGCAGAACGAGACATGCGAGCATTCAGAAATCATCTCAAAGAGTGTATCACTAATGATGACCACCACCTTGAAGACATCATTTTTGAAACACAGTGAAAATAATCTATTTTGTAAACCCTTTCTTGTGTCACAATGAAATGCATTTTATCTTGTACCGTTTTTGTAGAATAAACGTTTGAAATGTGGTACCCTGTAGTTACACAAGTATGCTCTGTGTAGTTTGCAAGTTTTCTCCCAATCTGCATGGGTTTTCTTCCCACATCCCAATGGCTACAACTCTAGATTAACTGGCATCTCAAAACTGAGCCAGGATGTGTGCACGTGTGGGCCCTTCCCATATCTGGTTCCTACCTTCCAGAACCGGCTCCATCTCGATTGTTTACATGCACACCAGTGACATATAAGAGTTTTACTAACAATGACGAGTAACTTTTACTCAAACCACAGAGAACTTCAAGATACTTTGAAGCCGATAGCCATTTTGGTATCAGACAATGCGAAATAAAGCTAAAATCTTCAGAAGTTCCTCACCTCATTAATGAACCTGATGCAGTCTAGAAACATGTAATCGCTGTGGTTCTCATTTACGCTCTTCTCATCAACAAAGTGTCTTGGCTCCAGCGTTGGGTGGTCTAAGTTAACATGAAAACAAGGAGGAGGGGGAAGAAAGAAAAAAAAAAAATCAGTTTTAAAAAAGTGATTGATTTTCACCACTAGGTGTCACTGCTAAACTCTTTGCATTTAGTAACCCAGAATGGGCTCGTCATTCATGGCACGAAACATAATTAAATAACAAAAAACAAAAAGCATCTGCCTTTTCTCATGTAAATTATCTACAGTTCAGTACGAATGGCAGGAATGTTTATGTTAAAAATTAAATGTGAGAAAAACATGATTTACTTGAGACAAATATAAATACTCAGTCACTCTACACATTTTTACTTAAGTAAAAATTACAGTACAATTATCACAGTGTTATCATTCACAAAGACTGTGTATGGCTGTCTTATACTAGCAGTATACTATATGGATGGATACTGTCTAATAACTGACTTTTTTAAACAGGTTACATGACTTTTCCATCACACACTTCATTTAAATAATTTTAGTGAATTTGAGGCAGCACCCGCACCCATGACATACCTAGCGACTCAGTCCAACGGGTCTGCGATTCAATTTTGTCTTAAATCATAGGGTTCTGTGTTTAAAAACCAATGAGCATTCAGTCTACAAAACTTATAATGCAGAACACAGGTGAACTGGACCTCCCAAACAGAAGACAGGCTTGTCTGGCTGATGTTTTGTGTTTTATATCCCTTGAAAAAAGGGGGAGCCTAGAAAGCATCCATACAGCATGTAGTAATGAAAGGCACTGCATTTCTCATTTCAACAGATGGCACATCTTAAACATTTGTAGTAAAAAATGGAGTACTACAAACGATTGTGATACACCAACCACACATATATCTCTGCTATATGCCATTTGGTATGGGATTTGTAAAAACTGTGTTAAAGTCTGTGATGCGCCATCTGTTGAAATTACAAATGCAATGCATTTTATTACTGCAAAGGTTTGTGGTGCACCATCTGTTGGAACGACAGATATTTTAACCAGGTGGGAACACAGATAAACAGACACTTATCTTTTTATTAAAGTGGATACTTTCAGAAAGGGCCATCAACTTTTTTTTTCTTTACTATATTTTTCTGTTTAAATTTTTTTTACTACATTTTTCTGTTTAAATTCTTATTTTGTTTTTATTCAGAGGAACTTTTTAATTGAAAAATATATTTTCTGCTTATTTATTGATATTGTTTAGCTTGTTTATTTTATTTGCTATTTTTTAAATAATTTAAAATTATCAATTTTAATTACCTAGATCAGCACTATTTAAAACAGTAGTAACCAATCATAACCATTACATAGCTAATTTAGATATATGCACAAATTAACCCACAAAAAATGTAACTTTAAAACACCAACATATAACAGACATGGTCATGTGAACAAAACAGCGACATTTTCCAAGGGAGACACTAGACCCCCATCCCCCCCAAACTTGGGTTCCCCAGCTGCTAGTTCAGATTTTTTTTGTGGAAAACACTGCCCTCTTTAGTAAAGATTCAGAATAGCAGACATGAAAGGCACCATATTTAAGGAATCAGCAAGACAGATTTAAATAAAACATGCTCCATAATAAAGATTAGGACGGGCAAATATAAAATATGCTATATAATAGTTTAAGAGAGACGACAGACTAAGATAAAACATTACAGAAACAGACATATTGTAATTCAGCAGGGGAGATGTAAGACACAAAGGGTTAAAAGTGAAACAGACAGATGTGAAAGTTGAGGTATCATAAGGATTCACAGAAGCAGACAATAAGTGTTATGTAAACTTCAGACAGACTATAAAAGTTGTTATATAAAGTTATCCAGGCAGAGATGTGAAATACAAAAAAAAGATACACACAGGTAGCTGTCAAAAAAATTACACGTTTAACAAAGTTACAGAGACAGACAGGAAAATGTCACCTTATACTTAGCCTTGCTAATGTGACAGGACACAGAAGAATGGCCAGACTGGCTTAAGCTCACAAAAAGGCTACAGTAACGCAGATAATCACTCTGTGCAAATGTGGTGGGCAGAAAAGCATCTCAGAATGCACAACACGTCAAAACCTTGAAGAGATGGGCTACAAAAGCAGAAGACCACTCCGGGCTCCACTCCTGTCAGCTAAGAACAGAAAGCCAAGGCTGCAGTGCGCATAGGATCACCACACCTTGACAGCTGAAGACTTGTAAAACGAAGCCTGCTCCACTAAATCTTAATTTCTGCTAAGACACATAGATGGTAGGGTCAGAATTTGGGATCACCGACATGAATCCATGAATGCAATCTGCCTTGTGTCAAAAGTCCAGACTGGTAGTGGGGAATGTTTACTTGGCACACTCTGTGGACTTCGTTAATACCAATCAATCATCGCCTGAATGTCACGGCCTATTTGAGAAATGATGATGAGCAAGTTTATCCCTTCATGGCCACAATGTCCCCCATCTTCTAATGGCTACTTCCAGCAAGATGCGGCACCCCCGTCACAAACTGGTTTTATGAACAAAACAATGAATTCAGTGTTCTTTAGTGGCCTTTTCCAGTCATCTGACCCAAGTCCAATAGAAAACCATTGGAATGTAGTAGAACAGGAGAGCATGGTTGTGCACCTGACAAATCTGCAGAAACCGTGGGATGGGATCGCATCAACATGGACCAGAATCTTAAAAGAATGTCTCCAACACCTTGTGGAATCCATGCCATGAAGAACTGAGGCTGTTTTGAGAACAAAAGGAGGTCCTGCCCAGTACTAGTAGAGTGGACCTAAGAATTTTCTCAGCGAGTATAAATCTATTGAAAACTCAAAGCCAAAATCGCGGCCCTGTCACAATATTTCCCTAAAAAATATACACAACTACAGTGCGTGTGGAAAAATTAAAAACAGGGAAATCAAATCATACAGCTCATCGATTGATAGTAAGTTAGTACTGCTGCTGTAGGTTCACATCTCAGCCTGGTCACTACCACTGTGCAATCTGTACATCTGGAAATCAAGGACCTAAAAATGGCTGTCCACCAACGTTTACCATCCAACCTGACAGAACTGGAGAGGATCTGCAAGGAGGAATGGCAGAGGATCCCCAAATCCAGGTGTGAAAAACTTGTTGCATCTTTCCCAAGAAGACTCATGGCTGTATTAGCTCAAAAGGGCGCTTCTACTAAATACTGAGCAAAGGGTCTGAATACTTAGGACCATGTGATAGTTCAGTTTTTCTTTTTTAATAAATCTGCAACAATTTCAAAAATTTTTTTTTTTGTCTGTCAATATGGGGTGCTGTGTGTACATTAATGAGGGAAAAAATTAATTTAAATGATTTTAGCAAATGGCTGCAATATGACAAAGAGTGAAAAATTGAAGGGGGTCTGAATACTTTCCGTACCCACTGTATACATATGTATATTGCATAGTTTACTGTCAAATAATGCAAGGAGAGCGTGACACGTGTTTCGCCCTAATTCTGGGCTCATCAGGCGTACACACTCACTGCACACCCTCAGGCATCAGCGTCAGAGGCGAAGCCTCTTTACGTTGCGCCACGGCGTGTGGTTCGTTTATTTGACAGCATGTAGATATACACACACTAGGGGGCTTTGCCCCCTGCTCACTTCGCTCACCAACCCCCCTGCCTGCGCTATGCATCAGCCACTTCACATCTCTGCCGCTCGCGTATGTGGATTTCACTTTCACCAAACAATAAATCTTTTAATTCTCATGGATATGCCTCTTCATTGGGAAGAAACACTACTTTTCCCTGATGGCAACACAAATTAGACGATCTACAAGTCTCCGACTTAAAGTTTAAATCTGAACAATATATTCAATCTCTTTTCGCTATTCTGTTATTTCACCGAGTAATAATTTCCGTTTGTTTGCACTAATGCGACCTTTACTATCATTTTTCTTGAGACTTTGGAATTTTAGTACTTTCATTATCTCTAACCTGCTCTGCATGTGTATCGTGCCACCGTTTTTGAATTCTTTACGATGTTCTACTTTGTCATCTACTCTTTGTCTTTTATTTCCTGCCCTGAGCGTGGTCAAATCTCTTGGCACAAAGTTTTGTCGCGCAGGACGTGAAAGTATCTCTCTGAGAAAGTCACTTCTGGTCCCAGGATTTATTTTACATAATAGAGAGATACAGTGGAACCTCGGTTTGCGAGTAACTTGGTTTACAAATGTTTTTACAAGCTAAAATTTGTAATAAATTTTGACTTGATAAACGAGCGAGGTCTTGCAA
The DNA here is from genome assembly GCF_900747795.2 of Erpetoichthys calabaricus. Classification (NCBI taxonomy): domain Eukaryota; kingdom Metazoa; phylum Chordata; class Cladistia; order Polypteriformes; family Polypteridae; genus Erpetoichthys; species Erpetoichthys calabaricus. Next base: position 187,910,943 of record NC_041402.2, on the reverse strand, counting down.
TACAAGTAGTATATATACGCTTTGTCTGCTGAGTGTCATGTGATCACAACTGAGCTGATGATTCTTCTCTCTCGCTGCGGGATAGTGGGCAATCGTCTCCTATTCTCCGTCTGAGTCGGCGTGCCTCACTCATATAGTCAACATCTGTACGAGCGTATACTGTTTACTACAGCATTCTTGACTATGTGTGTGTGTGTGTGCTGTGACGTGCGAGTACTTTAGCAACACCAGATTTATTCAGCTTGAAACAGCAACAGCGCAGTTATTTATTGTAGCAGGATCTGCCGCTCTCCTATATACAGACACATCAGTCAGGCAGGGTCGTGGCCCAGTAGTACTGTGCCCTGTGCATTTATAATGTTCCTTGTTCCTTGTATCACCCATCGACGGCAGGCTCTTATAGCATGTCCGCGATCTTTTCAGATTCGCATTTATGGCAAACTGCTACAGCGGCGGGAGACTGCGATTACTTTGGGACGCTCTTCCGCATGTCGTCCCATTGGGTGGAATCCCACAAGAGTTTAGAAACTCACTCACACCAGCCATGATTCTTTTCAAAGGTAAAGTGCAGGTTAATTTGTTTGATGTATTTTTACTTTATATTTTGTATTAATCATTTTTATATGAATAGTTTTGGGTTGTGGAACAAATCATCTGAGTTTCCATTATTTCTTATGGGGAAATTCACTTTGATATACGAGTGCTTTGGACTGCGAGCACATTTCCGGAACGAATTATGCTCACAAACCGAGGTTCCACTGTATATCAATTATAAAAGAAAATCTTGAGACGAGACTTTTGCCAAGAGATTTTTTCAAGTCCCGCCCTCCTCTCAACCATTTCCAGTTAACGGTCCACACCCGCGGTCCTCTCACCTCTTATTCTTGTGAATGCTTTTGTCAGACACAGTTCCTGCGCTCTCAGCTCTTATAAATTTTTACGTTTTCCTCACTTTAAGTTCCCAAATAAAGAAGACGTACTATGTCCAAATCTTATTGATGAATTTCATTCTGAAGGGTTATCAACAGAAGAAATGAGTACATGGGCAATCCAAGCACCGAGAAATGATGAAGTCAAATGAATTAACGTGAAAACTGTCAATCTGTTATACGGCAAATTGGTTGAATGCATATAGGACAAGATTAATTGTATATAATATACTTAGCAGTTATATAGGAATAATTTTTTTTTTCTTTTTATCAATATTTTCATTCGACTTTTCCAGGTATTCCAATTGTTTAATTAATCCATTATTGACTAACTTGACAAAGAGCCCGTTTCGACAACGTAAGATGAAACGGGCACGAGTTTGTGTCAGCAGTGTATGAAGAACAAATGATAAGTAACGAAGAAGTTGTTTTGTAATGATTGTAGTCCGCTTTACTCATTACTGTACAGGCTTGTACTGTTAGTTGATGAATTTTCCAGGCCTATAGTATAATATTGAATGATGAATGTTCCAGTACAATATGGAATAGTAATAAGTATAAGCACAACAAACCTGATATAAGTGTACTGAATGAATGCGTAATTGAATCAGAATGCATAATTAGGCCTCGAGCTGTAGTCGAAATCGCGTTTCAGACCTCTAGAGCTTTAATCGAAGTCGCCTTTCTCTTTGAATTTTTGCGGCAGTAAATCCGCCTCCTGCCGCGATGTTGGGGTTGGATGTCAGTCTTGTAAGGTTTTTCGGGCAGCTGCGCAGAAGACGACTGCGCATTCGGCTTTGGACGGAAGTGACTGAGTGAGTGAGTGAGGAGGCGATTTATGTATTAAGATTAGTGGGTCTGATGCTAAAGTAGTTGTAACCTTTCACAATTCAGTGTTGTTTCCAACTACCTAGATTTCTCCTATACAATGAGCTGGATCACCCTCGGGTAATCACGCCACATGGCCGTAGTGCCGTAACTGACGCTCCCTCACAGTACAGGTCATGTGCCTCAATCGGGACTCCATGAGCAACACAAAGTCAAACCAGCGGCACCCAAGGACTCTCTTATGAGACACCAAAGGAGTCGAGTCTTCATCTCAGGTCACAGGATAGTGTCCATGTCTCACAAGCAGGAAGCACCAGGACTCTAAAGACTTGGACCTTCGTCCTTTTGCAGAGATATCAGGAGTGCCACACACCCCTTTCCAGAAACCCCATGAAATATGATAATGAATGACAATGAACAAAAATAGAAATAATGTACAATAAAGTGAAATACAGCCAGCAGCAAGTTAAAGAAAAGAAAGAGGACTACGAGTAGGGAAACCATCAGTACCAGTGAAGGTCACTGAAAGCTAGAGAACAGAAATGGGTCTTCAATCTCATTTTAAACAGCTCAATTGAGGGTGACACCTTAATGTAATGAGGTGCAGCAGCTGTCCCCCTTAGTTTTACACTTTGGTGTGAGGGAACATAAGAGACAACTGACCTGTAGATCAATCGAAGCTCTCTGGACGGCGAAGTGTTAAACACACAACTCAGATAAACAGGCAGGAGCAGACAACCCCATGTAATGATTTAAAAAACAGCAACAACATTTTTAAGTAAATTCTGAAACTAACAGGCCGCCAGTATAAAGAAGCTAATATTGGAGAAACAGAACCAAAAAAAAAAAAAAAAAACGGGCAGCAGCATTCTGAACCGACTGCAACCTGCACATCAGGGATTTGCTGATCCTAGAATACAACAAGTTGCAGAAAAGATAAAAGCGTGAGGAGTGTTTTCAAGATCCCTAAAGGATTGACTTTAGCTAAAAAAAACAAAGCTGGAAAAAGCAACTCTTTACTACAGAGTGAATCTGTTTCTCAAAAGAGAAGTGACTGTCAAAAATGACACCAAAATTACGGACTTGAGGTTTGCAAAAGTCAGCGAAAGAGACGAGAAGTTCAAAACTAATTTAAGCTTTGGCAGGGGGACCAGCCTTCAGCACTTCTATTTGATTTTGATTGAGATCAAGAAAATAGTCAGCCCTCCAGGATCTTAGTTCAAACAGACAATTGTGCAACTGATTAATTACAAACAGGAATATAAAGCTGTGTATCATCGGCACAACAGTGAAAAGAAATATGACATTTTATAAAGTGCATCCGGAAAGTATTCACAGTGCATCACTTTTTCCACAGTTTGTTATGTTACAGCCTTATTCCAAAATGGATTAAATTCATTTTTTTCCTCAGAATTCTACACACAACACCCCATAATGACAACGTGAAAAAAGTTTACTTGAGGTTTTTGCAAATTTATTAAAAATAAAAAAACTGAGAAATCCCATGTCCATAAGTATTCACAGCCTTTGCTCAATACTTTGTCGATGCACCTTTGGCAGCAATTCCAGCCTCAAGTCTTTTTGAATATGATGCCACAAGCTTGGCACACCTATCCTTGGCCAGTTTGGCCCATTCCTCTTTGCAGCTCCTCTCAAGCTCCATCAGGTGGGATGAGAAACGTCTGTGCACAGCCATTTTAAGATCTCTCCAGAGATGTTCAATCAGATTCAAGTCTGGGCTCTGGCTGGGCCACTCAAGGACATTCACAGAGTTGTCCTGAAGCCACTCCTTTGATATCTTGTCTGTGTGCTTAGGGTCGTTGTCCTGCTGAAAGATGAACCGTCGCTCACCCCAGTCTGAGGTCAAGAGCGCTCTGGAGCAGGTTTTCATCCAGGATATCTCTGTACATTGCTGCAGCCATCTTTCCCTTTATCCTGACTAGTCTCTCAGTCCCTGCCACTGAAGAACATCCCCACAGCATGATGCTGCCACCACCATGCTTCATTGTAGGGATGGTATTGGCCTGGTGATGAGAGGTGCCAGGTTTCCTCCAAACGTGACGCCTGGCATTCACACCAAAGAGTTCAATCTTTGTCTCATCAGACCAGAGAATTTTCTTTCTCATGGTGTGTGAGTCCTTCAGGTGCCTTTTGGCAAACTCCAGGTGGGATACCATGTGCCTTTTACTGAGTGGTGGCTTCCGTCTGGCCACTCTACCATACAGGCCTGATTGGTGGATTGCTGCAGAGATGCTTGTCCTTCTGGAAGGTTCTCCTCTCTCCACAGAGGACCTCTGGAGCTCTGACAGAGTGACCATCGGGTTCCTGGTCACCTCCCTGACTAAGGGCCTTTCCCCCGATCGCTCAGTTTAGATGGCCGGCCAGCTCTAGGAAGAGTCCTGGTGGTTTCGAAATTCTTTCACTTACGGATGATGGAGGCCACTGTGCTCATTGGGACCTTCAAAGCAGCAGAAATTTTTCTGTAACCTTCCCCAGATTTGTGCCTCGAGACAATCCTGTCTCGGAGGTCTACAGACAATTCCTTTGACTTCATGCTTGGTTTGTGCTCTGACATGAACTGTCAACTGTGGGACCTTCTATAGACAGGTGTGTGCCTTTCCAAATCAGGTCCAGTCAACTGAATTTACCACAGGTGGACTCCAATGAAGCTGCAGAAACATCTTAAGGATGATCAGGGGAAACAGGATGGACCTGAGCTCAATTTTGAGCTTCATGGCAAAGGCTGTGAATACTTATGTACATGTGCTCAATTATTTTATTTTTAATAAATTTGAAAAACCTCAAGTAAACTTTTTTCACGTTGTCATTATGGGGTGTTGTGTGTAGAATTCTGAGGAAAAAAATGAATTTAATCCATTTTGGAATAAGGCTGTAACATAAGAAAATGTGGAAAAAGTGATGAAGCGCTGGGAATACTTTCCGGATGCACTGCACATCTACACACACACATGCTAAATATATGACTAGACACCCCTTCTTAAAGACAGTATTTGCGGAATATAAAGCATGACATTTTGTTTTTCCCTTTTGGCCACACAAGAGTCAGACGGCCCATTAGACACATGAATAACTTTGATTCGGCAGAGCACTCTCTCACATGGCACTGCCCAGGGTTCACACAGGGGCCAAGGTGAGACCTGAAATCCTGCCAAACAAACATGATTCCTTGGTGCCGAAAAGCAGGGCTGTGGAGTCGGAGACAATTTTGGGTACCTGGAGTCGGGAAAAATGTACCAACTCTGAGTCCTAATACATTTAAATTGTAATGAAAAAAAAATACAGCAAGTTCAAAATGTCTCATTTTACAAACAATAGTCCTAATTAAGTACTTCTCTGATGTAAGAATAAAGCCCAGTGTGCCTAGTTGTGTTACTACCAGTGTGTAGCTTGCCAATAGGAATTCGCCAGGCTAATACAATAGAGCACTTTAAAACACTGCTGAAAACTCATTACTTTAACATGGCTTTCTCTTAGCTTCATCTTAGTTAAATCCTGATGCTCTGTATATTCAATTAATTAACATTATTATTAATGGTGGCTCCAAAATCGTACTAACCCCTACTTTCTCTTCTTTTTCCAGTTTTCTGTGGTGTCGATCTTCACCACTACCACCTGATCAAAGCACCGTGATGTCCCTATATTGATGGATTAAAGGCCAGAAGTACACATGATCGTCATCATCAAATTCTTCCATGTGAACCCTGAACACCTTGAGGACTGATTGAGGTCATTGATGTTCAGCAGAATGCCCAGAGGGGGCTGGGTGGTCTTGTGGCCTCAGATCTCCTACAGAATTAATTTTTTTACTCCAGACGTCTAAGTTTTTTTTTTGTTTGTTTTTTCTGTCCTCCCTGGCCATCGGACCTTATTTTTATTCTATGTTAATTATTGTTCCCTAATTTTAATTATTTAGTTTGTCTATTTTCTCTTTCTTCATCATGTAAAGCACTTTGAGATACATTGTATGAAAATGTGTGACAGAAATAAATGTTGTTGTTGAAGTGTTGCAGTGTTGTTACTACTAGTGGAGTGTTGCAGTGGTAGTTATCCTTCTGGAGCACACAGGCTCTCTGGAGGTCATTCAGTGGGACCACTGGGGTTCTTGGTCATCTCTCTCTTACCAAGACTCTTCCCCACCCGTTGCTCAGTTCGGCCAGGCAGCCAGCGCTAGGAAGAGTTCAGCTTGTTACTGACATATTTCTGTGCTCTCAGAATCTTTAATTGTCTTGAAGGTCTGCAGGCAATTCCACTGTCCCACGTTCCTGAGACCTTCATCCTTCTTTATTTTCAGATGTTGTATGATGGACACCAGTTGTTTTGGCTCATTTTGTATCTCATTACTGTTTGGTTGCTATTTAAGGAAACAGAAACAAGGGGTCTGAGTCTTCAAGAGCAAGTCAAGTAAAATTAGTTCAAACGAAGTTAATTAGCACCAAAAACAGGTCACTCATTAAGAAAAGGGTTAGAATGAAAACCTGCAGCCACGGTGGTCATCCAGGACCGGACTTGGCAACCCCTGTCGTAGAGGATGTGTCTGTGGAGACAGAAGTCGGGCATTCTGAGGCACAGGTCATTTCTGCCTTGGTGAGGATACTGGAGTGGCTGGTACAGAGGAACACTACTGATGGAATGTCTTGATAAGCCTTCTGTTTTGCAACAAGCAATTGCTATCATAAAAGTGAAAACAGTTGTTCCTCTTGTGATAGACGGCCAGGAGAAGCAGGGGACCGGGAGAGGAACATTTCCTTTCCCAAGACTCAAGAGGGCAGCCATCCTGGATTGTGTGGGAGCCACGGAATTGGAAGGCTCAACCCTGTGGGGATTCATGGCCACCGCCAGGGGGTGCCTGAAGGACTAAGGAGGCCTTGGGCCACAGCACTTCTGCCACACCAGGAAGTGCTGCCGAACCAGGAAGCAGGTACACCCGGAGTGCTTCCGGGTGCCCATTCAGCACTTCCGCCATACCAGAAAGTGCTGAAGGGAGCACATCCAGGTGCATTATAAAAGGGGCCGCCTCACTCCATTCCGTCGGGCGGAAGAGGACGGAGCTTGCGAGGAGTGGAGGCGGCAATAGAGTGAGGAGAAAAGGACTGTGAGCTGTTTTGTGCTAATTTGTGTACTGTGTTTGTGTAGTGTTGTGTGAAATAAACGTGTATGCTTTTGGACATCTGGCTGTCTCCGTGTCTTGTCTGTGTCCGGGCATCTTTCACACTCTCTAAACTTGGAAGACTCCACAGCAGAACCTTCCACAATTTCACATACATTTCTGCTCTTTTCCTAAGTGTACCAATTCATGACAACTGATGGCAAGCTGTTCAGACCAGCACAAGCATCCATTTCTAAAAGTAAAGGCAACAGCACTGCAAGAAAACACTCATTGCTTTACAAAAAAGGTGAACCTGATTGCATACTGCACACATCAATGCTTCACATGTAACAGATCTTTGGCCCAGTGGGTTGAAATCTAAGACACCTCAGGCTTTTAGAATACGCTCTCCAGTTAAAACAACTGCTAAAAATTTCAACATAAACTGAAGGTAAGGCAACAAAAAAATGAATGACCTTTTGCTTCATTGATAAGTCTGATCTGTGTTATCCAAGCATGCAGATTTGGTAATGTCCGTCAGTTACTCCTTATAAAACAGTACGGGGTCAGTCGATGGAGGATACTTTTCAAGAAGTCACTCCAAAGATTTCTCACCGGATGTAAGTCAAGATCTGATTTTGTATCTTAATGTATCACTAAGATTATTTTCTTTTCTCTAGTCTGTTTCACAACTTTATGCGAAGGTTTATCATGTCAGGAAAGATAATATTGCAATATTCCAATTTCAGATATTTCACAGATGCCTTCCTCATGATGCATTTTATTCTATAAATGGTTTATCTTCTCTGTGATCAACTGGCCACTGAAAGGAAAGACCTCCATAACAAAAGACTGTCTACATCAGGATCTGACCAGGATAAAAAGCCTCTCTACTGATTCAATCACTCCAATATAATATTTGGATGTTCTACAAAGAGTCAGAAAATACATAGAACATAAGAAAATTGACAAACGAGAGGAGACCATTCAATCCATCAAGCCCGTTTGCTTAGCTAACAGCTAAGCTGTCCCAACGTCTCATCCAGTTTCTTCTTAAAGGTCATCAAAGTTTCTACTATAACTCCATGTCTCGGTAGTTTGTTCCAGACTCCCACAACTCTCTGTGTAAAGTTCTTCCTGGCTTCATTCTTAAATGCATTTCCCCTTAAAATGGAATTTGACTATCAGCATCCATCTTACCACCACTCCAATTAAGTTAACAACAGTGGAGATCTGGTTTTAAAACAAACATAAATTTTCGACCTTCGAGTCCACCTTAAAACTATATACGAGGGATGTTCAAAAAGTTTCCGCACTTTTTAAAAAATATTTATTAAGAATTTCAAAAACAAATCACATCGCTTATCTACACAGTCCCCTTCCTTTGTGATGCAATTGTCCCAGTGTCGTACCAACGTTTTAATGCCATCCCCAAAAATGTTTTTGGTTGAGCGTGTAGCCACTGATGCACTGCTGCTTTCACATCATCGTGGCTGTAGCTGGATGTCTGGCATCTGTCACACTAGTACGGCCATTTTCGAACATTTCAATCCACTCATAGATGACTCTATGAGAGAGAACTTTATCCCCATACTGAGCACACAGGTGTAGATAAATTTGTACTCCCGGGACATCTTCTGCCCACAAAAAGTGTACGACAGAATGCTGTTCCTCTTTGGTGCAATTTATAAGTTTCATAGCCATCTTCACCACAGGGAGACAACTCTTATACTAAACTGCAAGGGCAGCTGGCTTGCCAGACAGAACTAGTCACATGACACTCTCAGACACGACCAATCACGACTCCTCCCCTCCCGCATTCCAACAAAAATATAAAAGTGCGGAAACTTTTTGAAAACCTCTCATATATCCTTGTTTATTTCAGCCAACTTGCATCTGCACTTATGACTGTTTTTCTTAAACCATTCTATGAAAAAGTTTGGGAACCCTTCTTAATTCTTTAGATTTTTGTTTCTCATTGGCTGAGCTTTCAAAGTAGCAACTTCCTTTTAATATCTGACATGCCTTATGGAAACAGTAGGATTTCAGCAGTGACATTAAGTTTATTGGATTAAAAGAAAATATGTAATATGCACCAAAACAAAATTAGACAGGTGCATAAACTTGGGCACCCCAAAAGAGATATGATATCAATACTTAGTTGAGCCTCCTTTTGCCTCTCGACGCTGTCCTCCTATAGCCTTTGATGAGTGTCTGATTCTGGATGGAGGTATTGTTGTCCATTCTTTATACAAAATCTCTCCAGTTCAGTTCAATTTACTGGACAGCCTGTTTCAAATCATCCCATAGATTTTCAATGATATTCAAGTCAGGGGACTATGACGGCCATTCCAGAACATTGTACTTCTCCCTCTGCATGAATGCCTCTGTAGATTTCGAACTGTGTTTCGGCTCATTATCCAACCACTGCGTAATTTCAACTTTGTGACTGATGCTTGAACATTATCCTGAAGAATTTGTTGATATTGGGTTGAATTCATCCATCCATCGACTTTAACAAGGGCCCCAGTCCCTGAACTATTCACACAGCACGATGGAACCTCCACCAAATTTGACAGTAGGTAGCTGGTGTTTTTCTTGGAATGCGGTGTTCTTCTTCCGCCATGCAAAGCGCTTTTTGTTTTGACCAAATAACTCAATTTTTGTGTCATCAGTCCAAAGCACTTTGTTCCCAAATGAATCTGGCTTGTCTAAATGAGCATTGGCATACAACAAGCGACTCTGTTTGTGGCGTGAGTGCAGAAAGGGCTTCTTTCTCATCACCCTGCCATACAGATGTTCTTTGTGCAAATTGCGCTGAATTGTATAACGATGTACAGATACACCATCTGCAGCGAGATGTTCTTGCAGGTCTTTGGAGGTGGTCTGTGGTTGTCTGTCACCATTCTCACAATCCTGCACATATGCCGCTCCTGGATTTTTGTTGGCCTGCCAGACCTGCTGGGTTTAACAGTAACTGTGCCTGTGGCCTTCCATTTCCTGATCACATTCCCTACAGTTGAAACTGACAGTTTAAACCTCTGAGAAGGCTTTTTGTAGCCTTTCCCTTAAACCAGGAGACTCAACAATCTTTGTTTTCAGATCTTTGGAGAGTTGCTTTGAGGATCCCATGCTGTCACTCTTCAGAGGAGAGTCAAAGGGAAGGAAGCACAACTTGTAATTGACCACCTTAAATCCCTTTATATCTCATGATGGGACACACCGGTCTATGAAGTTCAAGGCTTAACGAGCTCATCAACCAATCAGCATTGAGCAGTGACAGGCATTCAAATCAGCACAATGACAAGGGGACCCACATTTGTGCACAGCCAGTTTTTCACATTTGATTTAATTTCATACAACTAAATACTGTGTCACTAAAAATCTTTGTTCGGAAAACACCGCAGTACTCAGATGTTCCTAGGAAATGAAAGACGTACCACCGTTATCTTTATTGTTGAAAGGAGAGTCAATTATTATGCAGGCTGAGAGGGGGTCCCAAACTTCTTCATATATCAGTGTTGGGAGGCATATTGTGGTTCATGCCTCCTTCTTACGGCCTGTTCTAGTGATGAACCCGTGATTAATGTGAAATGGGAACACAGCAAAGTGAACGAGGACTTAAGACAGCAATATTACTTGCTTTACATGCCAAAAAAAATCTTAAAAAAGGAAAAAGTTTCAGTGAGTTTCACAATTGTGAAATTGCATGTGAAAGGAATTTTAGTTTCGATTTCACAGGAACTGTATGCAAAACAAAGCTGGACTGTTTCACTCGTCACCAGCCTCTGCACTCAGCAATTGCTCAGACACAGCAGGTCTGGCTTACTCAACCAGCAAATCCAGCTTTAGGTTGCATATCTAAGGCAGATATCAGCTCTGATCTTAATACTTTTAGATAACATTTTAAGTCTACAGCTCTTGGGGTCCTCAACTGCTCTCGGTCTTGCCATTGACCCTTCACAGCAATGATTTTTCCTCCCTCTGCGAGTGTCATTTGCTCTTGCCTATGAACTGAACTCTGCATGTCAATTCTTGTTTTCATGTTCTTTTTTCTTTGCTTAACTGCTTAAATCCCATGTAAGATTCAGAAGACAGCAAGTCGCAACAGCTGTTATTGTGCAGATGTCCCTTCTGCCCTTTGTCACACACGTGTACATGGGGCAACAGCTAAAGGGCCAAAATAATAGTAATTCTACGCCAGGCCAGGAGGGCAGTGGAGTGTGCCGACTGTCTCTCTCAGTCTCTTGCAGACCTTTCTCGGGGAAATCCCGCTTGGTTTCGGTGCCGATGATGACACCACTTCCGGTTACGGCACCGATGACATCATTTCTCATTCTCTCTGTTAAAACTGCCATCTTATTGCAATGTGAGTCGGTTCTGTTCTGGACTCTGTTCTATGCACATCGTGCTACTTCAAAACAACATTTTGCAGCCGGGAAAACAATATACAGGTGGCTGCCCCAAACCTTTATGATGTCTATGACTCATTCTTATCACACCACGTAATGCACAATTTTCAAAGCAAGGTGAAGCATGTGAATGGAAGAAAAAACGAAAAAGTGACAATGAAGTTTGGGGGTATCAGAACTAGAATGTATAATTTATAACTGTACGACAGCCATTCCTGTTAAGGAGTATGCTGTGAGATATACAGGAGGATGAGCCTATCGTGTCTCAGGCAGACTGCAGTTTGTGAGACTCGAGGACCATGTGCAATATGTGGTCCGAGGTGTTGTGCCGGTTTACAAATAGGATAGGTCGATACTCAGGGGCTGAGCATTGTTAGAGTAGCTGGAGTGGCCCGATGCTGCTCTCGTGTAAGGTGTGTAAGGAATATCTGTGAGAGCGGGAGGAGTGAGGCTCAGCGTGGCGTCCTGCAGGGGACCCAATCCTGTGAGAATAAGGTGGCTGTGGCCTGCTGGCAGGATGTCTCCTCCATCTGCGGGATCCTGTGTGGGGTAAGCAGAGGAGACGTCAATTCTATAATGGATACACCAAGGCTTGTGAAGGTTCTGAAGGAATGCCACGTGATTTTAACCTCAATTTTATTGGAAATATTTATGTGGATATTTTAACATCCACTTGCACGTGGATTTTATGGATTATTTATTTATTGAAGAAAAATCGACTGCACTTTTTGAACAGTTTGTTTTGATTGATTTTAATGAGAGCACAGATCACTTTTGCACCCACCCCTTGCTGCGAGTGTGTGCCCTCATTTGCTGGCTCATCTCGGTACATGACTATCAATGGTTTGGAGTCCAAGAGGCTCCCCGAAGCAACCAGGGAAAAGACCACCACACTGAGCCTCTGATCTGGATGTCAGCAACAAAAAGTCCTGTCTCCTTTTCTCTTCACACTGAACATCTCAGACCATAAATGTAACACCAGGTCATGTCTCTCTAAATGGCTGTTCAATCCTGCTCTACTCCTGATCACTTTCTGGGATTGGCCCCCCTCTTTCTCTGACTCTGACACTCGGTCCTTCTCCAGTCTAACCCTTTATCGGTCACTACACACGGGTCTCTTTTACAATTCAATCTCATATCAACGTGGGGACCCCACCTTTAGCAATGCTTCCATGCAACCATTGACATGTGCCACATCTCCAGTATCAGTGCTATCACATTTCCAACACTTATCTTCATGACCAAGATTTTATTATGGATCACTGGCTTTTTTAAATAAATGCTATTATACAAAAACTAGACAAAGAGCCCGTTTCGACAACGTAAGATGAAACAGGCACGAGTTTGTGTCAGCAGTGTATGAAGAACAAATGATAAGTAACGAAGAAGTTGTTTTGTAATGATTGTAGTCCGCTTTACTCATTACTGTACAGGCTTGTACTGTTAGTTGATGAATTTTCCAGGCCTATAGTATAATATTGAATGATGAATGTTCCAGTACAATATGGAATAGTAATAAGTATAAGCACCAAAAACCTGATAAAGGTGTATTGAATGAATGCGTAATTGAATCAGAATGTGTAATTAGGCCTCGAGCTGTAGTCGAAATCGCCTTTCAGGCCTCTAGAGCTTTAATCGAAGTCGCCCTTCTCTTTGAATTTTTGCGTCCGTAAATCCGCCGCCTACCGCGATGTTGGGGTTGGATGTCAGTCTCGTAAGTTTTTCGGGCAGCTGCACAGAAGGCGACTGCGCATTCGGCTTCGGACGGACGTGAGTGAGGAGGCAGGCGAATTATGTATTAAGATGTGGTCATTTGAATGTGGAATTATACAGGGAGATTCACTCGAAAGAGGCCCTGAATATTCTGTAATAACTCTCGCTAGGACAAAGCATTCTAAACGAAACAACGTGAAAAGTGGTCCTCAGTATATGGAGCTTCGAACAAGCCGGGATGCCCCTGCGTCGGAACGACAAGGTAGGCACCGGACAGCCATTGCAACATTTAACCTTCGTTTGTAACTTCTGGGTGCATCCCGACCCGCCCGTACCCCTTCACTCAGTCAGGATGGTGGTGTATAGTATTGAGCAGCGTGTCTTCATGGTGTGAACCTATTGGGTCGCCAATTCATTTAAGCGATGTCAGAATCAACTGGATGATTGTGATTGAGACTTCCAGCAAGATGGAGCAACGTGTCACAAATTGGCAAGGAGCATGGCAGAAATTGCGTCCTTCTTTGGCAAACACGGTCATTTCAAAGGGGCCTTGGCCACCACGATCAAAGGATCTGACACCACCAGACTTCTTCCTTTGGGTTCTGCTCAAAGGAGAAATCTATTGGAACAAGCCTCGCACTGTGGAAGATTTGAAGGAAAACATCCAACGTGAAATTGCTGCTATTCCCCCGAGACACTTGCCGATACACGCTGCATCAAAATGTGTCTGGCAGAAAACAGAAACCACTTCCAGCATCGCATGCAATGTAATCGATTACACAGACGTCAAGGTATACAGCGTATTTTTTTGGTTCAGATTGCTTCATCCTAATGGGAGTTACAACAGAACATTCGGGGCCTCTTTCGAGTGAATCTCCCTGTACTAACCAGTGACTGTTTATGTATAAGTGGTCCACTCGGTCTTTGATTTCAACAAACTGCTACTCGGCCCAAAACACTGTTAAGTACCACATATTTATATGAAAAAAAGTGTTTTGAGTGGATCAATATACTGCTTAGAATTTATGTTTAGAAAACATTTCTTATATACAGTCGACCCTTGATATACGACCGGCCTGACATGCGAACAACTTGCTTTACGACCAAAATTTTTGTTTTGAATTACGACCAACATCTTGCGTTACGTGTATCCGCTTGTGCGATTGTAAACAAACAGCCAAGAGCGTTTGTAAGCATCAGTCGGAGCCCAGGTACAAGTGTTTGTGGACATAATTTCGGTCAGTGCAGTGCTTTATATGATTTATTTCGATAATTGCTAAGGAAGGAAGCAAAGGTAATGAAGGTAAAGGAAGCGATCACAATCGAAACGAAGAAGGAAATTGTCTGGAAATATGAGAGTGGTGTTCGTGTGACCGATCTCGCTAATATGTACAGCATGTCGAAATCCTGAAAAGATTTGTATAAGGAAACTCCTTCCAAACAATAACCACCTTCCATTTCATTCTCCTCCTCCTTCCTTCCTGCAAGCCAAAGATGTCAACTTAAATGGTAAGTATAGTATGAAATTGTTGTTTCTGGTAGGCTAGGCACTTTTTATAACTTTTTGGTTAGTACATTAGAAAAATTATTGGTGTTTTGGTAAATTATGCACATCATACCACCCTTTTTTATTATGAAAAGGTTAAGTAAGTGTTGCTGTGGGAGGTTCGGAACACATTAAGGGCATTTCCATTATTTCTTATGGGAAAAATAGTCTTGAGTTACAACCAACTTGAGTTACAACCAGCCCTCGCGAACGAATTGAGTTCGTAAGTCAAGGGTCCACTGTATATATCTATATTTTAATTATTTTTATAATAATAATATAATGCTGTCATTGCACATATTGATATTTATAGGGGTTAGGTATTTACTATTCATTGTCTTTTTATATTCTTATGCACATTCTTGTAGTTCAGCAACTAAGCATTTCAATACTGTACATTTAGCACTGTGTATCTTTATATATAATACGCTACTGTGGCTGTCCGTTTGTCTGTCCAGGATTTTAAATCCTCTGTAGCTCGCAAACCGTTTAAACTACTGACCTGAAGTTTTGTACACATCTACTACGTGATGTCTACTATTCACTTTCGGGGTGATGATTGACCTCCAAGGTTATTCCTCTTTTTACTTTATTGTAACAATAATAATAATAATAATAATAATAATACATTTTATTTATATAGCGCCTTTCCCATGCTCAAGGCGCTTCACAAAGTCTTAGAAAATAAAAATAGCAGGGTATATGTAACATTGGATACAAATGTTTTCCTGAATAGAACAATGAAACAGATAACAAAGCATTAAATAGAATAAAGAACAATAAACCAGAGTAAAATACTAAATTCAATACTAAAAGAAAAACCTAACAAATAACCTAATTTGTGATTTAACAGACACACAAATTATCCTGAGCATATGGACAGAGAGGTAAACTGAAAGAAAGGGCAGAATGTTAAGTTAAGTTAAAAGCCTTCCTGAACAGATGAGTTTTGAGTTGTTTTTTTAAAAGAATTCATGGAGTCAGCTGACCTGATTAATTTCGGTTGGTCATTCCAGAGTCTGGGCGCTATACAGCTGAAGGCCCTGCTGTCACCCATGGAGTGTAAATTAGTGTGGGGCACAACAAAGATTACCAGAATCAGAGGACCTTAGTGGGCAGACAGGCACATAGTGATGGAGAAGGTCACTGATGTAGTTTGGCGCAAAGTCATTTAAGGTTTTGTAGGTTATTAGAAGGATTTGATATGCAATCCTGTAAGACACAGGGAGCCAGTAAAGGCGAAGCAGGATGGGTGTGATGTGCTCACTGTTGCTGGTCTGTGTCAGGACTCTTGCAGCAGAGATTTGAGCTGTGATATAAGATTAGAAGGGGCACCTGCCAGCAGCGAGTTACAATAATCGATGCAGGATGTGATAAAAGGAGGGACAAGTTTCTCAGCGTTAGAAAAGGAGAGGAAGGAGCGAGCATGGGATATGTTATAGAGGTGAGAGTAAGAAAGTTTCTTAATGTGGTTAATGTGGGTGGAATAAGAAAGGGAGGAATCAAAAATGACACCAAGATTCCTTGCATCAGAAGAAGGTCTGATGAGATCACCGTCAAGAGTGATTGAAAAGGAGCTCATTTTCTTAAGTAGTGCTTTAGTGCCAATTTGCAAGAGTTCAGTTTTGTTGCAATTTAATTTTAAAGAGTTCTGCTCCACCCAGGTGTTAATTTCACTGAGGCAAGTTGTGAGCTGAGAAAACTCTGATGAAGTTGCACTTTTGACATTGAAATAGAGTTGAGTGTCATCTGCATAAAAATGATAAGCCAGTCCATAGCTATGAATAATATGGCAAAGGGGAAGGATATAAATACAGAAGAGAAGAGGGTCGAGGACAGAGCCCTGAGGAACTCCTTGTGTGACTGGCGCTGAGATGGATCTGCTGTTGCCAAGACAAACAAACTCTTGCCTATCAGTCAGATAGGACTTGAACCACTGGAGGGCAGTGCCAGAGATACCAGCATGTTCTCCATTCTGGACAGTAGAATGTCATGTCTGACTTGAGTGTCAAATGCTGCACTGAGGTCTAACAGAATTAATATGCTGGTTTGTCCAAAGTGTGCTGCCATAAGCAAATCATTGGTTACCCGAAGAAGAGCAGTTTCACAGCTGTGCTGCGCCCTGAAACAGACTGAAAGGGTCCCATCAAATCCATATTACTAACCGAAGGTTGTAAACCGGATATGGACGCAGGGTGCCGGGCGCATCGAGGCGCACACGCAGTACAATGAGCCCGCCACAGAGAAAACAAAAACGAGAGGATTCAGCGCATATGTGAATCAATATGTACGCAGGGCATCGAAACGCACGCGCACTGCAACGAGCCCGCCCATAGCTAACGACACAGCCACAGAAAACACAGAAACGAGAGCGTTGTAAACCGGATGTCACGAATCGCCTACCAGTGTGATACGACACAGCCACAGAAAACACAGATTAGATGTACCAGACCCAGCCGTTTGCTTAGGCTGTACAAATCCGAGCCCATAGCTAACGACACGGCCACAGAGAAAACAAAAACGAAACGATTCAGCGCATATTTGAATCACATTACAGTATTACAGTACAGAATCCCCAGACATCCAGACTTCGAAGCGCACGCGCACTGACGCCTACAACGCACTTCTGAAACACCACAGGCAGAGAGAGGAGTCACAGCTCAAAGACGAAACAACTCCCAGGCGATGGAGTCACGGCTCAGAAACGAAACATCTCAACTAACGGAAATACAAATCCGAGCCCATAGCTAACGACACAGCCACGGAGAAAACAAAAACGAAACGATTCAGCGCATATTTGAATCACATTACAGTATTACAGTAATACATTATTAACAGTCCAGCCACAGAAACCACAGAAACGACACCAGATGAAAGAAAACAATAGATGAACGCTCCGTTTTAGACGTAGGTGCGATTATAATTCCTAACAGTAAACGACTTATAGCTAACAGAGTCACGGCTCCAAACAGAAACAGCTCAACTAACAGAAATACAAAACCGACACCGTATGGATAAAATGAATGAACGTGGGTGCCCACACAAAGACACCGCTTTAGTACAAATATGTTTATTTAATTAAATGACAACTATACCATGGTTATGACCTGTAAACTAAACCTGAGGTAAAGCGTGCACGCCAGGTTGTACAGCCGCCCGAACGCGACCGCCCACACCACCGCATATACCACGTTCGCTTAGTAATGTGACCCTCCATCCCCGGATCCGCCGACATGGCCACTTCAGCACGCGAATCCGCCGCCATCAGCAAATGACTTCTCGCTGACGACACAGCCATAGAAACACAAAAACGTAACTGCATGGCTAAAAACAATAAACGAAGGCACTTACAACCGAGTCACAGCTCCAACAGATATGTTTATTTAATTAAATGAACTTTCCCAGGACGCACCCACCCTCCATGATATTTCATCCCTCCAAGTATCGGAGGGAACAGAAAGTGATTGCCATTCTTGGATTTGCGATTCTTTCGAGAATCGCGGGCTTGCTGGTTATTAGAGGTTATGTAGTTGGTGAGTTGGGAAGCTACAACACATAGAATCAACTCTCGGCAGAGGACGGCAGTGTGGCGTATGCATACGAGTCTCTTTCTCATTCCCTCCCACCTTCAATGTCACTTCCTCTACCTCTTCATATCTTAAATCATTCTTGAGGTAGATTGAAGACTTAAGTGCCAGCTGAAGTGAAAAATTAAGGAAAATGTACTAAGTCATTGCAACACAAACACTGAATCAGTTTTAACGTGAAAAGATGCCGATAGAAGAAGAAAGAAGCGGGCCGCTAGGGTGGAGAAAAGAAGATCTGCTCAGGAAACAGCAAGCGCATCAACCTCTGAGCAAACGAATGGAAAACGTACAGAGAACTATAAGTCAAATGTATTCACTGCATATTATCGTGCAGTGTGTAGTTATTGATAATTGTATATTACAAATAAAACTGATCTGATTTGAAAAAATGAGATAAGTAAATTAAACCGGACAACTGATTCATTTTTAATTTATTTCTGCTACTGATGAGCCTAAAACAAGGTAAAATAGTATTTTGTATATTCTGTGAAATGTTCCTCTTTGTTCATAAAATGTGAATGCATTTCAATCACTGGGGCAAAAATAACAACTAAAAATATAAATTCTTCCTCTGTTCCAGGGTGAAGGACAAGTCAGTAGTGAATATTGTAGGTTTATTTATTTTTAGAGAGGAAACTCGAGTATGAAGTCATTAGCAGGGGCCACCACAGATGGCTCAAATGCCAAGTTTCACTTGCTATAGAAATTACCAAATGTGACATCGCACTTTCCCAGTTTGTATTTCCGGTCACAAGTTCAGTAGAAATTCAAGACTGATGTTGATTTGCTGCCAAATTTGCACATTTAGGAAATAAAGATCTGACCTAATTTTATTCACAGAAAAAAATTGCAAAGAAAATTCATTAAAAGGGACTTGCATCGCCCCCAAATGCAAACTGATTAGAAAATGCAATTTCTGGCTAATCTGATATATTATTCATTTATTTATTTTATAAACCCCAGATAAATGGGGTAACAGTTATTTCTGAATTCACCCATTGGGAGCTCCTACTTGACACAGGGCTCACAGCGGATGTCTACCACCATTGCTAGCAGTGCAGAGGATCAGATATTTGACTACAAAGCCTAACACTGTTGCCATTATTTAACTTAATGGACATTTTGCACATTTACTTTTATATACACTATATATACACCAGAGTAAGCAAAAATAGGTTTACAGTTGTTCATATGGAAAAAGAAAGGCTAAAATAGCTTTATTAACTTCATTAACTCAATAAAATGTCACAGTTGCCCAGTGCACTTGGGTACAATCTCAAAAGTGCTCAAATTGACGCCCTTCATTATTTACACGTTCTTGTAGTCAACTTGCTACACTCCAGCACACTTTGGCACAGAGTTCTTTACCATCATGAATTTCTTGACATGCTTCTCTTATGTAGTGAATCATATCATCCACAGTATGTGGTTTTCATGAAAACACTATCTATGACAACACCCCGAAAGAAGAGGTCCATTTTTATGAGTCTAGTGATCATGTTGGCCATTCCACTGGCCCTCATTGAAGATGACGATACGAATAAATACAATAATTAATAAATAAATAATAATACAAGAATATAAACTGTGTTTCACATCCCCACAACTGTAAACCTACTTTTGCCCACCCCTATATAATGCAACACTCTGAAATTCAATTATTCCAATTCAGGATCACAAGTGGGCTCGAGCCTCTCCTAACAGCAGCAGGCGTAAAATAGGAACCACCTGTGGAAAAGTGCCAGTCAATCATCGAGCCCACTTCTGCATCCACCCACACACCCTCACTACAACAACTAAACGTGAAAATGCTATATGTAAATATAAAAATATCTTTCAATTATAATAAAATAATCCTGGGACGAGACGAGACTTTCTCAGAGAGATACTTTCACATCCCGCAAGACGAGACTTTGTGCCAAGAGATTTAACCATGTCTGGGGCCGGAAATAAAAGACAAAGAGTAGATGACAAAGTAGAACGTCATAAAGAATTCAAAACGTTGGCACAATACACATGCAGAACAGGTTAGAGATAATGGAAGTACAAAAATTCGAAGGTCTCAAAAAAAGGATAGGAAAGATCGCATTAGCGCAAACGGAAATTAGTACTCGATGAAATAACGGAACAGCGAAAAGAGATTGAATATATGGACATAGGTGATATGACAGAAGTATGTAGATATTGTTTGGATTTTAAGTTTAAGTCGGAGATTTGTAGATTGTCTAATTCGTGTTGCCATTAGGGAAAAGTAGTGTTTCTTCCCAATGAAGAGGCATTTCCACAAGAATTAAAAGATTTGTTGTTTGGTGAAAGTGAAATCCACATACGCGAGCGGCAGAGATGCAAAGTGATCGGGGGGCGCTGTCTGTCTGTCTGCTTTTCACGAGAGAACTAATTAATGGATTAGATCGGATTTTTTTTCTAGAATTTGTGTGAACATTCCAGTTGATTTTGCGACTTCTCTCATCGCACTAAGTCTAAGTATCATAGTTTGCTTGCGGTTCCGATTTTTTTGGGTGAATCACTCATGCGCCAGTCTCCGGGCATATCTTACATAGCTAACTAACAAGAGAACAACTTAACGGATTTAGATCGGGCTTTTTTTGTTTTTTTTTTTAAGAATTTGCTTCAACAATTCCTGTTGATTTTGCGACTTCTGTCATCGTGCAAAACATCATAGTTCACTTGCAGGAGCAATATATTCACACTAATCTGAGACAGAGGCTGCTGGCCAAGGTTCCTGGTTCCTCCCTGTGTGGATAGCGCTTTGAGTACTGAGAAAAGTGCTATATAAATGTAATGAATTAAATATTATTATTATAAGGGGAGGGCGAAGCGTAACATCAGGAGTGAAGAGCCGGGTGGGGCCCTCCTCATTGTCCCGTCCCAATATTATGCGGGCAGAGCCGCAAGGGGACAGCTAGTTTCATACTAAAATTGCATGAAAGTATGATCCCTCTAGTCCAGATTTAAAGGCCACTCAAGAAGAAGAACATTAAATGTAGAATCATTTCCAGGTGTGACTAATACAAGGAACACCGGTCATGGTATATATTATTAATGAAACATATATATTTCTCTTCTGGTCCGTCCTGCTTCCACTTCAAAACTGGTCCCACCCACACGCAGCCGACACGGCATTTCTCAATTCCTATTCGTCGTCTTCCATGTCATGCACTATACTGGCCTGCTGAACGTAATCCATCCAACAAGTACTCGAGGTGCTGCTGCAACTGTAAAGTAGCTTTACCACCTTTGCGGGAGCCACCTGTGTCTTTACAACAGCTTCTTACACAGCAAACATCAGAAGCTGAAAATTATCGTGACCACATTCGACAATACAACCCTTCTCTAGCGTTTGCTTCCATGAGTGCACAGATAACTCAACCTCCTGGACACGGACCATACTGTTTTAAAATACACGGGCAAATTTATCACCAAATCTCTCCACTATACGGTAACACTTCTACCTCTCCAGGATATGAACAGTTGTGTATGTTTTTGACACAGCATAAGCTACTAAAGTATGCTTACAAAATAAAGCAAATTCTGCATGCAGCGAAAATGTACTTCTCCAGCTAGATTCCATGCTCAGAACCATCAACCCCTTTGCTAAATCATACAAACACATGCATGAAATTGCTCAGTCCAATCCAACAGCATCTGTATGAATGGTTTTCAAGGAAACCCCTAGGCAGGATTTACGACGATACAATGCCCCGACATGTCACACCGATGTTGCAGCGATTTTCGTCGGAGAAGATGGCAAACCGCCTGCCGAAAGGGAATTTGCTTCTATCCCATAGGCAACTCCTGTAAACAGATTTCCACGCTCAATATGAACTGCGATCCTATGGTTTACCCACTTTCATTCCCTTACGGATACATTGGCTGGCACAAAGATTTACAACATGTTTCCGATAAAAGAACCGCTAAGCGAGTAAGGCTTACTCAATGCCAATTTTACGCGTACATTTTAGCAATAAGGAATACATTTAGTATTTTGCACTCCAGTAGCAAACTATTCCAACAGTACGTCGTAGATGCATATGTTAAAGCAGAGGGCGCGCGTCTCAACTATCTCAGATTACATTAACAAGATCTGCGCGTCGAACTATCAGATGCACTGCAAGCAAACGCTGAAAATAACAACGTTCGTGTAGGCAAAATGATCATATTACCGTCCACATTTCCAGGAAGTCCAAGATACATGCAACAAAACTATCAGGATGCCATGGCCATAGTAAGAAAATTCGGAAAGCCTGATTTATTTATCACTTTCACACGTAATCCTGCATGGCCGGAAATTCTATATGCACACTACGTCTTTCAAGCAGTATTTATTTCTTCTTGATTTCTGAATTCCTTTCTCACCGTTTTCCGTTCCTATTCTTACACCGCCATATGCTACGGCGGGCGTTGGCTAGTGTAAGAATATTTTGATGAGAACAGGCCACTCAGGCCAACAACTGAAACTAAAGACTTCATGATATTGTCATCAATGACTGTTTCAGATATAAGGATTTGCCAAAGTGGCCAAAAAAAATTATTGAGGTTTACCTTAATTACCATTTTGATACTTCTTACTGGTCAAAACAAAAGCAACAGAATTAGTCAAATTGGCATGTGTCACATTACACAACTCTAAAATTCAGACAGCACATAATACTTAATGAGTGCAGTGGCTGGACCCCATTGTCTTGAGGATGGTCAGATGATGCAGAGATAGGCATTAAAGGAGATTAACACAACTCTCTCTCAGTTTCAGTATTACAGAAAGTATTACAAAGCCAATACATTTTGTCAGACTGAATAACAATCGGAGTATGAAGTAAAAACAGCAGATAAAAACAGCGAACAACAGGTTAGTAGCTGCCACTTCCTGCCGTCATCTCTGTGCTCTTTTGTAATAAGAAGAAAATACAAAAGTCATAAAACCTGCGGAAGACCACATTTGTTTGGTCTTGGACAACGGGACTACAGTACATGCTTTGTACTTTGGGCTAAGCACACACTCACTCACTGGCTGTCAACTCTCGCACACACAGAATCCACCCCCCCTCAACATGCGAGAAAATCAAATCTGTTTTGGCTGGTTGCAGAGAACTCTGATTGGGTCTACGGTGACATCACGTTGCATGACTGGCGGTTTTGGGCGCACGCCACCATTGTCCACAGCTCGCTAAGATTATGTGTGACAGGACTTAAGTGGCTTATTGAGTTCAACCTTTGGACAGCCACAGGGCCTCATATTTCAATAACAACTGCTGTACGAAAAGAAATTAATGACTCTATTACAACTCCATTATAGATACTCGGTATGCTTTAAAAAAGACAGTTTTCTTTTTTGTTTTTCTTCTTCATTATTATTACAGAGTTTTAATAGCACATCTTAACAGTCTTGTTTTTATCTTTATAACCATTTTCTTAAGATAGTCTTTATATACAGGTGCTGGTCATAAAATTATAATATCATGACAAAGTTGATTTATTTCAGTAATTCCATTCAAAAAGTGAAACTTGTATATTAGATTCATTCATTACACACAGACTGATGTATTTCAAATGTTTATTTCTTTTAATGTTGATGATTATAACTGACAACTAATGAAAGTCCCAAATTCAGTATCTCGGAAAATTAGAATATCAATTAAGACCAATGCAAAAAAAGGATTTTTAGAAATGTTGGCCAACTGAAAGGTATGAACATGAAAAGTATGAGCATGTACAGCACTCAATATTTAGTTGGGGCTCCTTTGGCCTGGATTACTGCAGCAATGCGGCGTGGCATGGAGTCGATCAGTCTGTGGCACTGCTCAGGTGTTATGAGAGCCCATGTTGCTCTGATAGTGGCCTTCAGCTCTTCTGAATTGTTGGGTCTGGCGTATTGCATCTTCCTCTTCACAATACCCCATAGATTTTCTATGGGGTTAAGGTCAGGCGAGTTTGCTGGCCAATCAAGAACAGGGATACCATGGTCCTTAAACTAGGTACTGGTATCTCTGGCACTGTGTGCAGGTGCCAGGTCCTGTTGGAAAATGAAATCTGCATCTCCATAAAGTTCATCAGCAGCAGGAAGCATGAAGTGCTCTAAAACTTCCTGGTAGACGGCTGCGTTGACCTTGGACCTCAGAAAACACAATGGACCAACACCAGCAGATGACATGGCACCCCAAACCATCACTGACTGTGGAAACTTTACACTGGACCTCACGCAATGTGGATTCTGTGCCTCTCCTCTCTTCCTCCAGACTCTGGGACCTTGATTTCCAAAGGAAATGCAAAATTTACTTTCATCAGAGAACATAACTTTGGACCACTCAGCAGCAGTCCAAAGGCGAGACGCTTCTGACGCTGTCTCTTGTTCAAGAGTGGCTTGACACAGGGAATGCGACAGCTGAAACCCATGTCTTGCATACGTCTGTGTGTGGTGGTTCTTGAAGCACTGACTCCAGCTGCAGTCCACTCTTTGTGAATCTCCCCCACATTTTTGAATGGGTTTTGTTTCCCAATCCTCTCCAGGGTGCGGTTATCCCTATTGCTTGTACACTTTTTTCTACCACATCTTGTCCTTCCCTTCGCCTCTCTATTAATGTGCTTGGACACAGAGCTCTGTGAACAGCCAGCCTCTTTAGCAATGACCTTTTGTGTCTTGTCCTCCTTGTGCTGGGTGTCAATGGTCGTCTTTTGGACAACTGTCAAGTCAGCAGTCTTCCCTATGATTGTGTAGCCTACAGAACTCGACTGAGAGACCATTTAAAGGCTTTTGAGTTAATTAGCTGATTAGAGTGTGGCACCAGGTGTCTTCAATATTGAACCTTTTCACAATATTCTAATTTTCCGAGATACTGAATATGGGACTTTCATTAGTTGTCAGTTATAATCATCAACATTAAAAGCAATAAACATCTGAAATACATCAGTCTGTGTGTAATGAATGAATCTAATATACAAGTTTCACTTTTTGAATGGAATTACTGAAATAAATCAACTTTGTCATGATATTCTAATTTTATGACCAGCACCTGTATAATACGCTACCATGGCTGTTCGTTTGTCTGTCTGTCCAGGATTTTAAATCACCTGTAGCTTGCAAACCATTTGAACTATTGACCTGAACTTTGGCACACATATACTACGTGAGGTCTACTATCTGTGTTCAGGGTGATGATTGACCTCCAAGGTTATTCCTCTTTTTATTTTAGTTTTACTTAATTGTAGAATCAACTCTCGGCAGCGGCCAGCAGGGCAGCTGTGCGACGTGACGCATGACGGGCACCGTTCTCATCCCTACCACCTTCGGTGTCACTTCCTCTACCTCTTCATATCTTAAATCATTCTTGAAGCAGATTGAAGACTTAAGTGCCAGCTAAAGTGAAAAATTAAAGAAAACGTACCAAGTAATTGCAACACAAACTCTGACTTAATCAGTTTTAACGCGAAAAGATGCCGACGGAAGAAGAGGGCCGCTAGATGGAGAAAAATAGACCTGCTCAGGAAACAGCAAGCGCATCAACTTCTGAGCAAACGAATGATAAACGTACAGAGAAAGAGTCTGAAAACTATATGAATGATCAGGTCAAGTGGATTCATTGCACATTGTCATGTTGTGCGCTGTTACTGGTGTGTTATAATATTTGTAATTCTTTAAGCTGCACTCAATGAATGAAATGTGCTATTAACAATTAACAGAATTATAATCAGACAGGACCACAGTTAAAATGGAAGACAGCCAATAATCAAATGATTAATGATAACTCTAGGCTTTCTAACTATCTACCACACTGTGCCCCAACACATGATGAATGCCAGTTTTACCTACGAGCTGGGAGCTGCCCCAGATGAAAGGCAGGAACTGAAAGTCATCGAGGCCCCACACTCCCTGGCTTCCGGCCGGCTCCATTCGGTAAGTCTTTTGTAACTTGCGCATCACCTGGAGATACCTGTCAAGAAAATCAATGCATGTCTTCAGCTGGGGACACTTCTATAACATAGGTTGAGTGTCTAGAATATTCTAACCAGAAGGTTGCTGGCTTATGTCTCACTATCGTGGATATGGAGGCAGCACTAGATCTAAAACTAGGCCTTTAAAAGGTCACATGGAAAATAAGAAGGACTTACGTATTTTTTTTTCAGCTGCTTCCAAACTTAAAAAATACCCAACATGTAAATTACAAGAGAACTCGTATTGCCTTTTCTGTGCTGCTTTACAGATTGTTATTTTATTATTATACACCAGCAAAACCAAAGAGCTTACAACTGAACATCAGCAAAACCAAACAGCTGGTGGTGGATTTTAGGATGCCTAGGTCCCTCATGGACCCCGTGATCATCAGAGGTGACTGTGAGCAGAGGGTGCAGACCTATAAATACCTGGGAGTGCAGCTGGATGATAAATTGGACTGGACTGCCAATACTGATGCTCTGTGCAAGAGAGGACAGGGCCGACTATACTTCCTTAGAAGGCTGGCGTCCTTCGACATCTGTAATAAGATGCTGCAGATGTTCTATCAGACGGTTGTAGCGAGCGCCCTCTTCTATGCGATGGTGTGCTGGGGAGGCAGCAAAAAGAAGAGGGACGCCTCACGCCTGGACAAAATGGTGAGGAAGGCAGGCTCTATTGTTGGCATGGAGCTGGACAGTCTGACATCTGTGGCAGAGCGACGGACGCTGAGCAGACTCCTGTCAATCATGGAGAATCCACTGCATCCACTGAACAGGATCATCTCCAGACAGAGGAGCAGCTTCAGCGGCAGACTGCTGTCACCGTCCTGCTCCACTGACAGACTGAGGAGATCGCTCCTCCACAACACTATGCGACTCTTCAGTTCCACCCGGGGGGGTAAACATTAACATTACACAAAGTTATTGTCTGTCTGTATACCTGCATTGTTATCACTCTTTAATTTAATATTGTTCTTTATCAGTATGCTGCTGCTGGAGTATGGGAATTTCCCCTTGGGATTAATAAAGTATCTATCTATCTATCTATCTATCTATCTATTTAAATTCAGTGTCTGAAATAAGGCAGGGCATGCGAGACATAAAACACAAATTCGGTAAAATCCAGAGTGCACTAAGCACTGGAAACATGATGCTGTAGAAATGTAACTGATATTAATGCTTTCTGGAGACAAATAAAAAACTTCTCTTACTTATAATTATTTTCCAGGAAATATTAACTACAGGTGCATCTCAATAAATTAGAATATCATTGAAAAGTTCATTCATTTCAATACTATAATTCAAAAAGTGAACCTCCTATATTATGTAGATTCATTACACACAGAGTGATATATTTCAAGCATTATTTCTTTTCCTTTTGCTGATTATGGCTTACAGGTAATGAAAACTCAAAATCCAGTATCTCAAAAAATTAGAATATTACATAATTCTTAACTGGTTCACTGAAATAAATGAACTTTTCATGGTATTCTAATTTATTGAGATGCACCTGTATAGCTGATAACTGGTGACATTTTCATCAAGCTACCAACATTGCTTTATTTCACAGCGAAAGTCACCAAGAATGTGAGGTGCCTGCTGAACCAGAATCCTCAAAGATCTGAGGACGACTCACCATGAAGGCACCTGGTTATCAGAGCACACTGAAAGCTTACCTGTCGAACACTTTGAAAACAATGCTGAGCTGGTCATCCACTCTTAGCACCCCAATTTTGCAGAGGCAACATAAGAAAGCTGCAAAGGCAGCTTCATGACCTGGAATATATAAACACACAAAGAGTTCAAATGTAACTGATTCGCCACCAGTGCCATGCTCTTCACAGTAAAAGTAGACATGGTCCTACATGTCAGAAATGCATTATATATTTCACAAGACAGGAGGAGGTTGGGAGCATGCGATGGTTACAGCACAAGGCAAACCACCCGGATTAAGTTCCGAGTGCAGCCGTGCAACGGACGACACCTCAGCACCTCAGGGTTTTTTTTTTTGTTTTTTTTTTTAATACAGTGGCTGGAGTGCCAATCCTGCCACCAATCCCCAGGTTTTCCCTGCAAGTTGGAGGACTTGCTAGAAGTGCTGGATGCTGATTAACTTCATATCCAGGACGGAGCAATTGCAGGTTAAGGGCCTTGCTCAGGGGCCCAACAGAGAGAAGGGTCTCTTCTGGTGTTTAATGGAGTTTGAACCAGCAACCTTCCGACTGCCAGCACAGACCCCTAACCTCAAAGCCACAGGCAGAGGGGTGGCTTTGACATGACAGTGCATTACAAAATGCAAAGCTAATAAAATTAACATTTTGAGTGAAAGAATACAACAACTTCGCTTCCCGGGTCCTCCCTGCGTGGAGTCTGCATGTTCTCCCCGTGTCTGTGTGGGTTTCCTCCAGGTGCTCCGGTTTTCTCCCACAGTCCAAAGACATGCAGGTTAGGTGGATTGGCGATTCTAAATTGGCCCTAGTGTGTGCTTGGTGTGTGTGTGTGTGTGTGTCCTGCGGTGGGCTGGCACCCTGCCCGGGATTGGTTCCTGCCTTGTGCCCTGTGTTGGTTGGGATTGGCTCCAGCAGACCCCCGTGACCCTGTGTTCGGATTCAGCGGGTTGGAAAATGGATGGAATACAACAACCAAACAGAAGGTGCACAAACTGCACATTCTTTTAGGCCCCAGCAAGCACAGAAGCACAGTGGGTGGAAGTGTAGAGCAGTGACAGTCTGCTAAATGATTTACGAATTTGGACCATAAGAGAATGTATCATCATATAATAAAACACTAATGCCATTGTGTGTGTGTGTGTGTCTTGAGTCTTTCTGAGCAATCTGACTGGACAGTTTGGCTTTGATGGCTCAGTGGTAGGGATGCTCCGGAATTATTATTACCGTATATACTCACGTATAAGTCGGGTCTTAAAACCCGAAAAATTGATTATAAAAATCAGACATATATATACAAAGTTATTGTCTGTTATTACCTGCATTATTATCAATCTTTAATTTAATATTGTTTTTTGTATCAGTATGCTGCTGCTGGAGAATGTGAATTTCCCCTTGGGATTAATAAAGTATCTATCTATCTATCTATCTATACGCCACTTTAAAAATGCAACACTGGAATTTTTTTTTTTTAACATCTTCTTGCATCCTCCAATCTCGCACCAGTTTCTCAAACGCATCGAATTTTGTTGCAGCAGTGCAGTTACCAAATTTTTTCACCACTTCAACAACTTTTAATTTAAAACCAGCTTCATATTTTCTTCTGATCAAACACTCCATCATAGATAAGGGATGCTCTTACGGTAAAGGTATATGAGGGTGTGAGATACAAAAAAACAGAAAACAGTGTAAACGTCGCTTCAGAATTGTTCAGGTATTACTGCGTGGTCACAAAGGCACAATAGAGGGCACACACTGATACAGCGCATTGCCGCAGACACATAGAGCAAAAAAGGCCGTGTACTCTCTCAGGTGAGCGTCAGCATATCATAATCTTTTGGACCAATAGCGCGAGTTTTCCTCATTCGACTTATATGTCTGACATTATAAAACACCGGAAATTATATGGTAAAATCAAGTCCTGACTTACAGTGCATCCGGAAAGTATTCCCAGCGCATCACTTTTTCCATATTTTGTTATGTTACAGCCTTATTCCAAAATGGATTAAATTCATTTTTTTCCTCAGAATTCTACACACAACACCCCATAATGACAACGTGAAAAACGTTTACTTGAGATTTTTACAAATTTATTAAAAATAACAAAATTGAGAAAGCACATGTACATAAGTATTCACAGCCTTTGCCTTGAAGCTCCAAATTGAGCTCAGGCATCCTGTTTCCCCTGATCATCCTTGAGATGTTTCTGCAGCTTCATTGGAGTCCACCTGTGGTAAATTCAGTTGACTGGACATGATTTGGAAAGGCACACACCTGTCTATAGAAGGTCCCACAGTTGACAGTTCATGTCAGAGCACAAACCAAGCATGAAGTCAAAGGAATTGTCTGTAGACCTCCGAGACAGGATTGTCTCGAGGTACAAATCTGGGGAAGGTTACAGAAAAATTTCTGCTGCTTTGAAGGTCCCAATGAGCACAGTGGCCTCCATCATCTGTAAGTGGAAGAAGTTCGAAACCACCAGGACTCTTCCTAGAGCTGGCCGGCCATCTAAACTGAGCGATCGGGAAGAAGGACCTTAGTCAGGGAGGTGACCAAGAACCCGATGGTCACTCTGTCAGAGCTCCAGAGGTCCTCTGTGGAGAGAGGAGAACCTTCCAGAAGGACAACCATCTCAGCAGCAATCCACCAATCAGGCCTGTATGGTAGAGTGGCCAGACGGAAGCCACTTAGTAAAAGGCACATGGCAGCCCACCTGGAGTTTGCCAAAAGGCACCTGAAGGACTCTCAGACCATGAGAAAGAAAATTCTCTGACAAAGACAAAGATTGAACTCTTTGGTGTGAATGCCAGGCGTCACGTTTGGAGGAAACCAGGCACCGCTCATCACCAGGCCAATACCATCCCTACAGTGAAGCATTGTGGTGGCAGCATCATGCTGTGGGGACTGGGAGACTAGTCAGGATAAAGGAAAAGATGACTGCAGCAATGTACAGAGACATCCTGGATGAAAACCTGCTCCAGAGCACTCCTGACCTCAGACTGGGGCGACGGTTCATCTTTCAGCAGGACAACGACCCTAAGCACACAGCCAAGATATCAAAGGAGTGGCTTCAGGACAACTCTGTGAATGTCCTTGAGTGGCCCAGCCAGAGCCCAGACTTGAATCTGATTGAACATCTCTGGAGAGATCTTAAAATGGCTGTGCACCGACGCTTCCCATCCAACCTGATGGAGCTTGAGAGGTGCTGCAAAGAGGAATGGGCGAAACTGGCCAAGGATAGGTGTGCCAAGCTTGTGGCATCATATTCAAAAAAGACTTGAGGCTGTAATTGCTGCCAAAGGTGCATCAACAAAGTATTGAGCAAAGGCTGTGAATACTTATGGACATGGGATTTCTCAGTTTTTTTATTTTTAATAAATTTGCAATAATCTCAAGTAAACTTTTTTCACGTTGTCATTATGGGATGTTGTGTGCAAAATTCTGAGGAAAAAAATGAATTTAATCCATTTTGGAATAAGGCTGTAACATAACAAAAGGTGGAAAAAGTGATGTGCTGTGAATACTTTCTGGATGCACTGTATCCACGAGTATATATGGTATTTTTATTTATTTATTAACTAGGTGGCTTCGCCCCCTGCTTGCTTCGCTTGCCACCCGACCCCCCCCCCCCCCCCCCCCCCCCATCCCGCACTTTTCGTCTCTGCCACTTGCATATATGGATTTCACTTTCACCAAACAACAAATCTTTCAGTTCTTGCAGATAGGCCTCTTCATTGGGAAGAAACACTACTTTTAATAATAATAATAATTCTTTGCATTTATATAGTGCTTTTCTCACTACTCAAAGCGCTCAGCAATAGAAGGTTAAGGGCCTTGCTCAAGGGCCCAACAGAGCAGAGTCCCTATTGGCATTTACGGGATTCAAACCGGCAGCCTTCCGATTGCCAGTGCAGATCTCTAGCCCCAGAGCCACCACTCCACCTCCACTTTTCCCTACTGGCAATATGAATTAGAAGATATACAAATCTCTGACTTAAACTTTAAAGTCAAACAATATCTACATGCTTCTGTCATATCAAGTCCATATGTTCAATCTCTTTTCTCTGTTCCGTTATTTCACCGAGTAATCATTCCCGTGTGCTAGCGCTAATGCGATCTTTACTATCAGTTTTTTTGAGACTTTCGAATTTTAGTACTTTCATAATCTCTAACCTGCTCTGCATGTGTATTGCACAAACATTTTTGAACCTCTTTACAACGTTCTACTTTGTCTTCTACTCTTTTATTTCCGGCCATGCTTGGAGCCGAGAGCGCAAGAACTGTGTCTGACAATAGCATTCACATGAATAAGAAGTGATTGGACCGTGGGAATAGTTAGGATATAGCAGGTTGGATAATGGATCGATGGACTTTGTTTTTCTTTGAATGAACTTGTTTCAATTGAAAGTCAGATGTTTCTCATTACTTTTCAGTGCAAGATGACAGTTCTTCAGCAAACAGATTTTTTTTTTTTTTTTTCTAACGCTTCTTACTAATTTTTACAAGGGGTGTCAATAATAGTGGAGGGCACTGTATTTGTGCTTTACAACTGATGATCTGGCCAGCACAACACTGAGCTGAGTTAAACAGGTTTAAGAATGTTACGTGAAATCAGGAAAGCTCACCATTATCCAGTGGGTACTGAATATTACATATTACACACACACACAGGTGCTGGTCATAAAATTAGAATATCATGACAAAGTTGATTTATTTCAGTAATTCTATTCAAAAAGTGAAACTTGTATATTAGATTCATTCATTACACACAGACTGATGTATTTCAAATGTTTATTTCTTTTAATGTTGATGACTATAACTGACAACTAATGAAAGTCCCAAATTCAGTATCTCGGAAAATTAGAATATCAATTAAGACCAATGCAAAAAAAGGATTTTTAGAAATGTTGACCAACTGAAAGGTATGAACATGAAAAGTATGAGCATGTACAGCACTCAATATTTAGTTGGGGCTCATTTGGCCTGGATTACTGCAGCAATGCGGCGTGGCATGGAGTCGCTCAGTCTGTGGCACTGCTCAGGTGTTATGAGAGCCCATGTTGCTCTGATAGTGGCCTTCAGCTCTTCTGAATTGTTGGCTCTGGCGTATTGCATCTTCCTCTTCAAAATACCCCATAGATTTTCTATGGGGTTAAGGTCAGGCGAGTTTGCTGGCCAATCAAGAACAGGGATACCATGGTCCTTAAACCAGGTACTGGTAGCTTTGGCACTGTGTGCAGGTGCCAGGTCCTGTTGGAAAATGAAATCTGCATCTCCATAAAGTTCGTCAGCAGCAGGAAGCATGAAGTGCTCTAAAACTTCCTGGTAGACGGCTGTGTTGACCTTGGACCTCAGAAAACACAATGGACCAACACCAGCAGATGACATGTCACCCCAAACCATCTTTTGAGTTAATTAGCTGATTAGAGTGTGGCACCAGGTGTCTTCAATATTGAACCTTTTCACAATATTCGAATTTTCCCAGATACTGAATTTATATATATGTATCAGTTTTGTACTCAGCTGCAAACTGCAGCAAGGCCTAGTGGCTAAGGCACTTTTTGGCTTACACAGGGGAAAAATTCAAACACAGCAAAGGAAGCAAATCTGGGTGGAGTGTACAATGAACTAGTAAAAGTGCAAAGGCTGCCATCTAGGGGCACCTACATGGAAAATGCACATTTAAAGAAGAATGTACACACAAAGACAATGTTCTTTCAAG
Source organism: Erpetoichthys calabaricus (assembly GCF_900747795.2). Classification (NCBI taxonomy): domain Eukaryota; kingdom Metazoa; phylum Chordata; class Cladistia; order Polypteriformes; family Polypteridae; genus Erpetoichthys; species Erpetoichthys calabaricus. The sequence goes on along the minus strand of NC_041402.2, from coordinate 187,877,485 downwards.
CCTCTCTTCACAGCAAATACATTTCAAGTATTTATTTTTTCTTTTATTTAGTGTTCTGTAATGTAGGGTCAAAGCACTGCCACATATTTTTGTTATGATTAAAACCAAAGAGTTGGATGCGGTTTTGTTACACGATGGTTAATGCTGCCACCTCCCAGATCCAACAACTGGGATTGACTCCTATGTCTGATCCAAGTGTGTGAAGCCAAAATGTTATCTTCTCCATGTGACTGTGGAATTTTCTCTGGTTATATATCAGACTTCCTCCCACACCTCAGACGTGGAGATTAGGTTGACTGGCAATTCTAAAATGGCTGTGTCGGTGTTAAGAGTATATATGCCCTGCATGGAGCTGGTGCCTTATCCATGGTTGGCTCTTATGTTGGACCCAGTGCTACCATAATAAGTTCTTGAACCTATTGACCATGAACTGGAATAAATGGGTTTGAAAAAATGATGCTATCCCCAAATATGCACAGTTTAGGTTAATTGACTAGTGGAAGCGAGTGTGGATGTGTGTATGAGTGGACCCCCACAATGAACTGGCACCCCATCTATGGATGATTCTTACCTGGGACACTGTGCTTCCAAGAAAGTTTGCAGCACCCTGCCACCCTGAACTGCTCTAAGCAGGTCTATGGCTATAATATTACAAAAACAGACTAAAATATTTGAAAGTCAAATGGACATTTTGTGTGTGAAATGCAATTATGTGAAGGCAATTTGGACCTGATACAATGACTAAAATTTGGCAGAAGGCACACAGTACCTGTCCCGTAGTCAATTCTTATAGAGTTTCCCACTGCCTCCTTCAGGTACACAGACACCTCAGGGATCGCTGCTTTGAGCTCATCTGGGATGATTGGACTCACAAGATTCTCAGCTTCCTAGGGGGAACAAGGGTGGAAAAAACATACGGAGCAAGGAGCAGAAAAATCTGTGAACCCTCGGGAAAATACAAGGTTTATCACGAAGTTCACTTTTAACATTAAAGTGCTTGGCAGAGGAGATGGAACTGTTCTGTCTCGGCACCCGAAGATATTTAAGTTAAGTAGCAAAGCACATTCAAGGCCAAGGTGGCGCAACTTTCAACTGCAGTCTTTAAAACGCAAGCCTCAGGTTTCACGCGGAAGGGAATATCCAAAAGACCTGCTTTACCTGTTAGACGGACTGACTAACCCTGTTGTTTGAAACTGAATCTCCGCAAACAGCTCTGCATGTGAATGCGAGAGTGCCAGTTCAAGCATGTGTATAGCTTGTGACTTAAAAGGCAACAAAAGGACTGTCCTGCCCCCCTGAAGTCTAGGTACTGTCTTTTAAGTAACTCTTGAGTGAGTCAGGCTCAAGTGCATTCTGAATGGAATGGAATTTCACATACAACTTGAAAGCGTTTAGGCTAAAGAGTTCAACTGTGAAGCACAAGGATCATGGGTTCAACTCCCATTGAAGAGTCACTTCACCCACTTGTGCTCAGATTATTCAAATAAATCAAGAGTCATACAGAATATGTAAAAGTCTTGGCACGGTGCTCACTGGGGAGAGGCATAATAGCAAGTAACCCTGTGCTTTTATTCTTGTTAAAAGTCTTACTTCACTATCGACTTTCCCTCTGAGCTACTCTTCTTTTTTTTTTTTTGTTCTTCATTTCGTCTTATACAATTTCTTGTATTAGGAATTTGTTAGTTTTCACATACCCCTTGGGGTCAGAGCGCAGGATCAGCCATTGTACAGCACCCCTGGAGCAGTTACAGGTTAAGGGTCTTGCTCAAGGACCCAGCACTGTAGGATCTCTTTTGGCAGTGATGGGGATTCGAACCGGTAACCTTCTGGATACCAGCACAGATCCTTAGTCTCAGAGCCACCACTCCGCCCTATATTCTTTATCCACACAAGTCATATTTCACCACTTTCTCTAAACCCAATATGATGCCTTGGTGCTTCATTTTCTGGTATGACTATACATGAACTTTATGAGACGATAACTAGTATTCCAAATATTTGGGTGTAATGACACTTACCGTACCACTAAACAAAAAAATACACAAAGGAAGGCTGATCATTAGGGTGCCCTAAGTAACAGTGTGTTTAACTGTCTCTAATGCTCACATTTACAAATTCTGCCACTCTCTTTGTATCAAAATCCAGACTAACATAATAAATATTATAACATAAATCTTCTGAACATGATTCATATTTGTTTTCTACTATTAATGTTGATTTTCTATTAGCAGTCAGAGAATGTAACAGCATACTTTTTTTTTTTGGTACATGTTGCCCTCTAGTGGACACAACATACAATGCTATTGAATTTTCTTTTAAGGGTTTGAGTTGGGTAGATCACAACACACAGGCATCCTGCAAAGTAGGCAGGTCACCATAGAGCAGGGGTCTCCAACTCCAGCCCTGGGGGGCCACAGTGGCTGCAGGTTTTCATTCTAACCCTTTTCTTAATCAGTGACCAGATTTGGCTGCTAATTAACTCTTTGCCTTAATTTTAATTGATGCACAACTTAAGACCCTGGCCCCTAAGTCACTTCTTTTTTAATTAATAAACAACCAAACAGTATTTTAAGACACAAAATAAACAACAACCTGCGTCCATTACACAAAAACTGAAAATAAAGAAAGGTGAAGGTTTCAGGATTGCTGATCTGCTCAAGCCCCCAGTGCTCTTAGAAAAGAGAAAATCAACAATTTCAGAAATGTCTGCTGTTGCACAACGAGAGCAGCACAAGACATGGAAGTAAAGAACGGGTTTAATTAACAAAAACGTGCGACATATTTAGCAACTGGTTGGAGTGAAACTTGTTGCCGTTTAAGGCCCTGACTTAGTTGGTCTTCTGTTGGCTCCCTCACTTCACATTTCATTTCTGCTTGGGTGCCATTTATGGAAAGAATTGAAGCCACTGAGAGGAAGAATGAAGAAATTCAGTGGAACAAATCTTAAAATTAAAGGAAAGGGAGTTAATTAGCAGCAAAATCAGGTCACCAATTAAGAAAAGGGTTGGAATGAAAACCTGCAGCCACTGTGACCCGCTAGGACTGGAGTTGGGGACCCCTGGTATACAGAGAGGGTTATTGGACCTTATGGTTTGGTTTTTGTCCTGTGTGGACCTTCTCTGCTCAGGTATACGTGGGTCTTTCTAAATGATGTCCAGTCCTTTCAGTTTGCCACAGGTGGACTCCATTCAAGTTCTAGAACAGGGGTCTCCAAGTCCAGTCCTGGAGAGCTCCTGTGGCTGCAGGTTTTCATTCTAACCCTTTTCTTAATTAGTGATCAGATTTTGCTGCTAATTAACTCTTTGCCTTAATTTTAATTGATGCACATCTAAAGACTCAGGCCCCTTAGTTATTTCTTTTTTCCTTAATTAGCAACCAAACAATATTTTAAGTCACAAAATGAACCAACACATAAACAACAACCTGCGTCCATCACACAATAACTGGAAATAAAGAAAGGTGAAGGCCTCAGTAATGATGATCTGCTCAGGTCCACAAAACATTTTGACGGCACTCTTAAAAAAGAAAATCAACAGTTTTGGAAACGTCTGCCATGGCAGGATGAGTGCCATGGAATTAAATAACGGGTTTAATTAGCAACGACAATTTACTTCAAATGAAGTGAAGTTGATTAGAGTTTAATGTCCCAGCTTAGTTGGTCATCTGTTGGCTCACTTCACATCAAATGTATGCTTAGGTGGAGTTTAAGGAAAAAATCAATTTAGTGGTCAGAGTCTCAAGAAAATTAAATAAAAATAAAGGGAAATAGGTAATTAACAGCAAAAACTGGTCACTAATTAAGAAACGAGTTAGAATGAAAACTTGCAGCCATAGTAGCTCTCCAGGACAGAGGTTGGGAATCACTGCCCTAGGGCAACCTGAACCCCATTCAAAAATTTCTCTTGCATATGTGTGCGAGAATTCAGGCATCTAAATACATTATATTTCCAAATAATGCAATGCACTAAATGAGTTATGATGAAATACTCTAATACATGCATTGCCATTAAACAAATGTAGGAGTCCAAGACACAAAGTTCCATCTATCTATCTAAAACAGGGGTGTCCGGCTCTGATCCTGGAGGGCCACGGTGGCTGCAGGTTTTGATCCTAACCATTTTCTTAATTAGTGACCAGTGTCTGCTGCTAATTAACGTCATTTAATTGATTTGCTATTCACATAAGAGGTGAGCTGCCTCGGTCCTGCAGGGCCACAGAAGCTGCAGGTTTTTGTTTCAAACACAACTGCTAATGAAGCACTTACTGCTCACGGGACATTTTTCTGCTTCATTTTAGTTGTCTTGCTTGTTAGGAGTTTGAACTCTTCATTGCTCATTTTAGTCTTGAACAGTTGCATTCACTGTGTTTAATGGCTCAAGATTAGTAATAACATGCAAATGATAAAGGAATCAGCAGTTCTCCGTCTAGCTTGTTTCCATTTACACCTGTGTGAATGCATCGTGCACTATCTGTTCTCGGTACTCAAATGTGCCATGGCCCACCTGCCAAGTTGTTTTGCCTGCCTAAGGTAAAGTCATCCTTGATGGAGAATCGCAGGAATCGTGGGGTAGAGGGGTGTTTTCATTGGATTGGCTGTTTCAGCTGTGGAATGGCTGGCAGATAGATAGATAGATAGATAGATAGATAGATAGATAGATAGATAGATAGATAGATAGATAGATAGATAGATAGATAGATAGATAGATAGATAGATAGATAGATAGATAGATAGATAGATAGAGTGAAAGGCACTATATAATAGATAGATAGATAGATAGATAGATAGATAGATAGATAGATAGATAGATAGATAGATAGATAGATAGATAGATAGATAGATAGATAGAGTGAAAGGCACTATATAATAGATAGATAGATAGATAGATAGATAGATAGAGTGAAAGGCACTATATCATAGATAGATAGATAGATAGATAGATAGATAGATAGATAGATAGATAGATAGATAGATAGATAGATAGATAGATAGATAGATCGATCTTTATTGTCAGGTCTCCAGGACTCTAAACAAATCCAAACCATATTATGTGATATCATCTATTCTGCTCTGTATTTGTAAAATATTTATTTTTATACTGTATTGATGATTTGTTCTGTTCTGTGTATTGTATTGTATTGTATTGACCCCCTTCTTTTTGACACCCACTGCACGCCCAACCTACCTGGAAAGGGGTCTCTCTTTTTGAACTGCCTTTCCTGAGGTTTCTTCCATTTGTTCCCTACAAGGTTTTTTTGGGAGTTTTTCCTTGTCTTCTTAGAGAGTCAAGGTTGGGGGGCTGTTAAAGGGCCTGTTAAAGCCCATTGCGGCATTTCTTGTGTGATTTTGGGCTATACAAAAATAAATTGTATTGTATTGTATTTGGTTTAATAAAGTATAGTGACGGGAAAATGATGCCTCATGAAGCTTTGAGGCTCTATTTGTGCTGAAAAAGATTCAAAGCTTTGAAGCCTCAGCCCCAGTATGAATGGCGACATCTGGTGGTTAACTGAGGTCAAGGCAAGCTGTAAAGAGTGCAAGTGAAGCAGCATGAGTGGTGTAGCTTGAGTTTGCACCGCTTTGGGCGGAGCTTCAATTTTCCGCCCTCCAACATATCTGAATATGTTAACCTATTTAAATAGAAAATGAAAATAACGTATTGAGAAAAAATAAGATGCATTTTATTGACGTAGAGAGAAAAACTAAGATACATTTTGCATAGATTTATTCATATATAGTGAAACAGCAATCATTTTTCACAATTAATTATTTATAAGCATCAACTAGACAAGAATATAGTATAGACGCACTGATAAGCCGTGTTCTAATTATTAGTTTAATATAATTACGCTGCGAAAATCTGAACCAGTGTGGTGTATAAGTGAAAGGTGGGGATGTTTCCTGTGCAGAGCAAGAACGCATTCGTATTGATAACGAAACAAAATTATAAATTGTAAATTAGTTGTTTATCTTCCAAGGTAGTATTATCGTTGTCATGTTTATGTTTATTTTTGTTATTGCCTCATAAATGATGCCATCACAGGACGACAGTCTGAAAATTATTTTTGAAATATTTGTGGATAAAAATCTGAGAATTTTACTTTTTTCATTCATGAATGATGTTTTTCCGAACCCTACTGCTTACACACGAATTGTACTGAGCCTTCTGGACAATAAAGCCACCCGGGGTGGACCACCCCTAGTTATGCCACTGAGCAGCACTCAACTGTTTCAGTTTCATGTCACCAGTCACCAGTAAAAGGTCAGAAAAGCCTGTGTTCACTTCATTCTGCTAAGGTCCTTGTCCATTTCTACTATTTAAACTTTTGAACGCCGTTTTCCGCTGTTAGTCGCCATCTGTCACCAAAGCTCTCCAAATCTCTCTATCCTCACAGCCCAACATTGTTGGATGAGAATGATGCCTTTTATATAGGCTACCTGTTAATTTAGCACCAAAGTTGTCAAAGCGACGAAATGCTGTCAAACCAATAAAGCACGCTGTGAAGCACTGATAACATTTAAAGTTTCAAATGTCACGGGCCACGTGACAGCAATATTTTGACACAGTGATTCAACTCGCTACACTTCAGATTGACTGAAACAAGCTTCAATGCTTTAGTTATCATTTCCCCATCTCTAATAAAGTATTCAAAGGGAAAGTGAAGAAGTGAAAATTACTTATCGGTTTGAGTCTTCAAATTATTTGGATGATATCGAAGATTTAAGAATAACCGGACATTGCAGAGGGCGGCACGGTGGCGCAGTGGGCAGCGCTGCTGCCTCGCAGTTGGGAGACCTGGGTTCGCTTCCCGGGTCATCCCTGCGTGGAGTTTGCATGTTCTCCCCGTGTCTGCGTGGGTTTCCTCCGGGCGCTCCGGTTTTCTCCCACAGTCCAAAGACATGCAGGTTAGGTGGATTGGTGATTCTAAATTGGCCCTAGTGTGTGCTTGGTGTGTGGGTGTGTTTGTGTGTGTCCTGCGGTGGGTTGACACCCTGCCCAGGATTGGTTCCTGCCTTGTGCCCTGTGTTGGCTGGGATTGGCTCCAGCAGACCCCCGTGACCCTGTGTTCTGATTCAGCGGGTTGGAAAACGGATGGATGGATGGATGGACGGACATTGCAGAGTTAAAACACTAAAAAGTCACGATATGAAATAACACCTGCTATTGGAAAAGGATTGTTTTCAAAATAAGCAACTGGGCTGGGACAAAAATGTGCAGACACTGCGGCCCACCAGGACTGACGTCAATCACCTTTGATCAAAAACCAGTCAATCCATTAAACTCACAGAAACAATTCAAATAAATTAGTCTTAAATACTACTTAAAAATCCACCTGAGCAAGATACACACATGCTAACAGCCAAAGGCCTGTTACACTAGATATAAATTGAAAAAATTATTTTGACTATTTCATGCGATTTCTTTTTTTTAAAAGATGAAAACAGTTTTCCTCCATCACATAACATCTTTTCACAAAACACATTTCTTGTTGTCAATTATAAAAGAAGGAGTACTTCCTCTTAGTGGTAATAAATAAGCATCAATACATGTTGCTCATTCTGTGTATTTGAAACAAACTTACAATTAACTACAATGAGCACCGCTGGTTCATATGTGGGGACCTAAAAGTTCTGTGTATCTTAACTGGGTCAGCAGTCCGGGATTTCAAAGCTCCCAGTGGGACAGCAAAGTCAAGAATTGACATTGGGTTCAAAAAGAATGGCCTGCCGGGAAAAAAAAAAATACAGCTTGGTGCCAAAAACATCACCAGACCGGGCCTGGTGGATCCAAATCAAGTGTTTCCTCAATCACCGCTTCATATTAAACTTGATTTAATGAAGCAGTTTGTCAAAGCCTCATCATAAAGATGGCGCCTGTTCAGTAGATTTGTGCTGAATGTGTCCGGGTTTGTCTGAGGCGGAACTGAAAAAACCTTTAAGTATTTTGACACTCTCAATATCCTTCTGCTGTGAAACATTCTGACCTGTCATTGTTTACACAAGTCTTAAACAACTATTATCATACACTGATAATTTCTGTATTATCTATATCTATTATTTATTATATTACATACCTATTGACTATATTTATCTATCTAGATTGCAAATATCGTACATTGTATTAATGTTCATATTGCTTGCTACGTTAATACTGCTGCTACTTCTTTGTCTCGTCTTTGCACAAAATCTTGTTTGTGTTTTGATTTTAAATTTAAATCTTAATTTTAACTCTATTTTTAATTTATTATTTGCACGTCATGTTGTTACACTGTGGACCCTGAGCTTCACAATTTCGTCTATCTGTATACTTGTATATGGTTGAGATGACAATAAAGTTCACTTTGACTTTGAAAAGAGGGCATTTTTGACAAACCTGATATCAGAAAACTGACGTCTGATGCAGAACTTGGATGAATGGCCTGGGACAAGAGGCTTGGGTATCATTCAAAGAAGACATTTGTAAGTTTTAAAGAAACAAAGATCTTAATTATAAAGAAATTGTGATTATTAGTTAACCTTAAGGAATGAGGTTGCAACATGAGTCTCAAAGTTAATATTTTGAAACTGGATTTGGAATTTTACCAAGAAAACCTTGGAGTGGTGAGTGAAGAGGACATGAATATAAGGTACCAGGGATATCGGGATGTCAGTATGATGGCAGATGGACTTCTGCTGGATGATTTACAGGGGCGCCCCAGAAAAAGAGTCCAAACAAAAAACTTACAAGTGACAAACACTTGAGAAGAAATGATCTACACTATATGGACAAAAGTATTGGGACGCCTGACCATTACACCAACAGGGATTTTAATGACATTCCATTCAAATACATAGACTTTAATAGGGAGTTGGTCACCCCTTTGCAGCTCTAACAGCTTCCACTCTTCTTGGAAGGCCTTCCACAAGATTAAGGAATATTTCTGTGGGAATTTGTGCCCATTCATTCTGTAGAGGTCAGGCACTGATGTTGGATGAGAAGGCCTGGCTCGTCATCTCCGTTCCAGTTCATCCCAAAGGTGTTTGATGGGGTTGAGGTCAGGGGCTCTATGCAGGCCAGTCCAATTCTTCCCCACCAACCTAAACCTTGACTCCAACCTTGTTTTGAGCAGTGGGGCACAGTCCAGTCATGCTAGAATAGAAAAGGGCCTTCTTCAAACTGTTTCCACAAAGTTGGAAGCAAAGTGTTGTCCAAAATGTCTTGTTCTGCTGAAGCATTAAGATTGCCCTTTACTAAAAGTAAGGGGCCGAGCCTAAACCAGCCCCACACCATTATCCCTTCTCCACCAAACTTCACAGTTGGCACAATGCAGTTAGCCAGGTAACGTTCTCCCGGCATTCGGCAAACCCAGACTCGCCCATCTGACTGCCAAACAGAGAAGCGTGGCTCATTACTCCATAGAACATGCTCCCACAGCTCCACAGTCCAGTGTTCATTACTCCACTCCATCTGACGCTTGCCGTTGGATTTGGTGATGTGAGGACTGCATGCAGCTGCTTGGCTATGGAAATCCATTCCATGAAGCTCCTATCACACAGTTAATGCCATTGGAAGTGTGAAACTCTTTCAGCTATGGAATCCACAGAGTGTTGGTGACTTGTATACACCATGCATCTTAGGGCTCTTGTTCAGAAAGCGGACGCCACTTGGTTGTTTCACAATAATTTAGATTAGGTATATAAGTAGGTTTAATATTTCTATTATCATTTTAGCCCTAAAATAGTGACTTAACATCAGGGACCTATTTTATTGACCTTAAGTTTAGTGTTTGGGCGAGGGGAAGGCCATCTCAAGTGGTGTCCGCTTTCTGAAGAAGACCACACCTTAGCAGTCGTTAATCTCATTTTGTGACTTTATGTGGTCTTACACCTCAAGGCTGAGTTGCTGTTTTTCCTAAACGATTGAACTTACCAGTAACACCACTTACAGTTGACCGTGGAATATCCAGCAGGGATGAAAGTTCACAAACTGTCTTATTGCAAAGGTGGCATCCTATCACAGTACCACCCTTGAAGTCACTGAGCTCTCCAGAACGACCCATTCGGTTTCACAAAGGTTTGTAACTGGAGACTGCATGGCCAGGTGTCTGACTTTATACACATGTGGCAATGGGGCTGACTGAAACAGCGGAATTCAATCATTAAGAGGTGGGGCCCAATACTTTTGTCCATATAGTGCATGTATTGTGGTTTACTTTACATCAAGGGTTCCAAAACTCGGTCCTGGGGACCCCCTGTGGCTGCAGGTTTTTGTTCCAACCAGCTTCTGTTTTTAATTGGAATCTTAGGCTAATTAAGTGAACCCGTTATTGCCCAGATTCCGTGTTTTGGGAGCAATATAGAAATTAGAAAACTAGGTTTGGGAAAAAAATATACTGTATATATTAAAATGCAGTTATATGGGGGAAATGTTTTGTTTTCTTTTTAACAATAATTTCATCTTGATGTTCATTCTATTTTTCCGGGTGTTCTAATTGTTTAATTAACACATTGTTTTCTAATTAGTGGGTCTGACGCTAAAGTAGTTGTAGCCTTTCATGATTCAGTGTCATTTGCCTGGGCATCTGCTCTGCTCGTTTTTAATTGTCTTTAATAAGATAAAATGAAGGGAGCGAACTGCACAGAGAAAGGGCAAAATAGAATGAAATCAACAAAAGAGAGTTAAGCATTTCAATCTATAGCAAAAGAAACATAATATAGAAACAGAAATATTTCTAAATGTCTTATAAATGTAAAAATCACACTGCTGTGCTTTCTTAATGTAGAATAAGAGAAGAGAAAAAAAAACACCAGCTAATTAAGTGAGATCAGTGTTATCAGTTGTCACTCATTATGATGAATCAAAAACCTGAAGCCACAGTGGGACCCCAGAGCCGACTTTGAGAACCCCAGCGCTACATGTACATTTAAAAAGATTAGGTTGACTAAATATTTTCATGTTCAATTGATTTAGCACAAAATTGCATACATGAGCTTCCCTCGCAGCCTTAGAGATATACGGTGAGGACAGCCACAGATAATCGGGAGGAACTTAAAAAGTAGACCCATTGCTATTCTGCATTCAAATGAGGAGGAGGAGGATCAGCCATCTGATTAGCAGCCCCCCTGGCCAGGGTGTTTCAGGCATGTTTAACTGGGAGGAGACCTCAAGGCAGACCCAGGACATGCTGTAGAGATCATATCTCGACCTGCTCTGCAAACGACTTGGTATCCCCCCGAGGTGACAGGGAAAAAGAGAAATCTGACCATCTTTGCTTAGGCGGCTGCCTCTGCGTCCCAGACTCAAATAATCAACAGAAAATGGATGCATAGATGTGTACATGAATAAATTGTGTAATTTGGTAAACTTTAATTAAATTTTGTACTTAAATGTGACTTGAAGGAAACATTCTAATTACTTTTTATTGTGCTCATGTAATTGCAACAATTTACAAGTTTAATTTTGCAATCTGGCGTTGTTATACATCCTCACATTGGATAAACCAACAGAATTTAAATAGAAACACTGGCAGAGGCCCAGTAGAATTATTTAAGATTAAAACTCTTAAGACACTTTTCAGTGACTTTTAATTCCTCTTCTTCATCTACTGCTCCTCTTAAATGTGGTGTTCCTCAGGGATCCATTTTGGGTCCTATTTTATTCTCCATATACCTTCACCCTATTGGAGCTATTTTTAGGAAATTTAACATTTCTTTTCACTGCTAAGCTGATGATACTCAGGTTTATATTCCTGTCTGCAACTCTACAACAAATCAACTCCACAACTGTCTGTCTGAACTAAGATCCTGGGTGGCTAATAATTTTCTTGATCTAAATCAAAATAAAACGGAGGTGCTTATAGTGGGGTCCATCATCATGGGGTTTGATATACGAGTGCTTTGGACTGCGAGAACGTTTCCGGAACGAATTATGCTCGCAAACCGAGGTTCCACTGTAATCTATCTATCTATCTATCTATTATCTATATATATATATATATATATATATATATATATATATATACACACACACACACACAGTTAGGTCCATAAATATTTGGACAGAGACAACTTGTTTCTAATTTTGGTTCTGTACATTACCACAATGAATTTTAAATGAAACAACTCTGCTGCAGTTGAAGTGCAGACTTTCAGCTTTAATTCAGTGCTGTGAACAAAACGATTGCATAAAAATGTGAATCAACTAAAGCATTTTTTTTAACACAATCCCTTCATTTCAGGGGCTCAAAAGTAATTGGACAATTGACTCAAAGGCTATTTGATGGGCAGGTGTTGTCAAGTCCGTCGTTATGTCATTATCAATTAAGCAGATAAAAGGCCTGGAGTTGATTTGAGGTGTGGTGCTTGCATGTGGAAGATTTTGCTGTGAACAGACAACATGCGGTCAAAGGAGCTCTCCATGCAGGTGAAAGAAGCCATCCTTAAGCTGCGAGAACAGAAAAAACCCATCTGAGAAATTGCTCCAATATTACGAGTGGCAAAATCGACAGTTTGGTACATCCTGAGAAAGAAAGCAAGTACTGGTGAACTCAGCAACGCAAAAAGACCTGGACATCCACGGAAGACAACAGTGGTGGATGATCACAGAATCATTTCCATGGTGAAAAGAAACCCCTTCACAACAGCCCACCAAGTGAACAACACTCTCCAGGGGGTAGGCGTATCGATATCCAAGTCTACCACAAAGAGAAGACTGCATGAAAGTAAATACAGAGGGTGCACTGCAAGGTGCAAGCCACTCATAAGCCTCAAGAATAGAAAGGCTAGATTGGACTTTGCTAAAGAACATCTAATAAAGCCAGCACAGTTCTGGTAAAACATTCTTTGGACAGATGAAACCAAGATCAACCTCTACCAGAATGATGGCAAGAACAAAGTATGGAGAAGGCGTGGAACAGCTCATTATCCAAAGTATAGCACATCATCTGTAAAACACGGTGGAGGGAGGCAGTGTGATGGCTTGGGCGTGCATGGCTGCCAGTGGCACTGGGACACTAGTGTTTATTGATGATGTGACACAGGACAGAAGCAGCCGAATGAATTCTGGGGTGTTCATTGACATACTGTCTGCTCAAATCCAGCTAAATGATGTTAAATTGATTGGGCGGCGTTTCATGATACAGATGGACAATGACCCAAAACATACAGCCAAAGCAACCCAGGAGTTTATTAAAGCAAAGAAGTGGAAAATTCTTGAATGGCCAAGTCAGTCACTTGATCTTAACCCAATTGAGCAGGCATTTCACTTGTTGAAGACTAAACTTCAGACAGAAAGGCCCACAAACAAACAGCAATTGAAAGCCGCTGCAGTAAAGGCCTGGCAGAGCATTAAAAAGGAGGAAACCCAACATCTGGTGATGTCCAGGAGTTCAAGACTTCAGGCTGTCATTGCCAGCAAAGGGTTTTCAACCAAGTATTAGAAATGAACATATTATTTCCAGTTATTTAATTTGTCCAATTACTTTTGAGCCCCTGAAATGAAGGGATTGTGTTCAAAAAATGCTTTAGTTGCCTCACATTTTTATGCAATCGTTTTGTTCACCCCACTGAATTAAAGCTGAAAGTCTGCACTTCAACTGCATCGGAGTTGTTTCATTTAAAATTCATTGTGGTAATGTACGGAACCAAAATGAGAAAAAAGTTGTCTCTGTCCAAATATTTATGGACCTAACTGTGTGTGTGTGTGTATATATATATATATATATATATATATATATATATATATATATATATATATATATATAAAAACACACACATACACAGTAGAGTCTCGCTTATCCGACATTCCGTATTATCCGACGTCCCACTGCAAAAAAAAAAAAAAAAAAAAACCAAAAAAAAACGCGTCAATCGGCAAAAAGAACTGCAAGTTGCGAGGGTGGGTATAGTCTATTTTTTGTTGCTAAGTTCATTTTTTCGGTTAATTTTTTCTGTTGTTTTGTTGTAAAATATGATTATTAGGTTCGTAATGTATAAAATTATAACATACTTTGACGTTTAATAGGCTTTTCCTTAACACCTCCCATTATTCGACACTTTCGCTTATCCAACGTTCTGCTGGCCCGTTTATGTCAGATAAGCGAGACTCTACTGTATATATAAAAAAGTCAATATATATAAAAAAGTCAATGTGTGTGTATGTACGTACGTTACAGCATCACTTCAGAGCGGCTGGAGAGATTTTCATGAAACTTGGTACACGTTTCTCATCGGTCGACAAAAAATACTGTAGGGTGAAATCAGCCCTAACCCACCCCCGTCTGGGTGTTTTGATCGTGTTGTCTTGTATGCATGTTATCATCCAGTTGACACTCAGAATGACCACCAGAGGGCGAACTGGAGGTGACCGCCAGCATTCTTTATGTTTGAGCACCATGCACTCTCCTGTTACTTTTGAAATTAAATAGAGTTGGCCGGTTCAGAGCATCAACTGGATGATAGCATACATGCAAGACCGCAAGACAAGCACATTGGTGAGTCTTAATTGTTTGTTAATTTATTTATAACGGGACCAAAACATCCTCCGAGAGCAGCTTCTCCTAACCATCCCAGAACAGTTTGGTGACCAACATGATGGAGCAGCGGGCCATAAGGCAAAAGTAAAAACTAAACAATGTGGTTTGGGGAACAAAACATAAAAATTTGGGGTCCATGGCCAGGAAACTCTCCAGACCTTAATCCCATTGAGAACTTGTAGTCAAGAGGCAGGTGGACAAACAAAAACCCACAAATTCTGATTATGCAAGAATGGGCTGCCATCAGTCAGGATTGGGCCCAGAAGTTTATGGACAGCCTGCTAAGGGCAAATTGCAGATGTCTTGAAAAAGAAAGAAGGGCCAACACTGCAAATATGGACTCTCTGCATAAACTTCATGTCATTGTCAGTAAAAAAACCTTTGAAACTTCTGAAATGCTTGTAATTCTACTTCAGTCTACCATAGAAACATCTGACAAAAAGAGCTAAAAACACTGAAGCAGCCGACTTTGTGAAAACCAACACTTTGGTCATTCTCAACACTTTTGGCCACGACTATATGCCCAAAATGACAATAAAACTTTTTCAATGGATATGCACTGATATGCAAATACTGGGTCATTGCCAGTACTCTTTCTTTTCGGCATCATATGTACTGATTCAAATACCAATATTAATGTTTACTACTTTCTTTAATTTTTTCTCCATTTTATTTATATGTCAACTGGCACAAAACTCCTGTGTGCAATAATCACCTAAGAGAGCACTCAACAGATTAATGAAAGAAACATTTTTCCTAAAACTATTTTTGACTTTAATTATCTTAATTTCAAAAATAAACCAACATTTACTCCAACATATGCTATTTGCTAGTTGTTTTAAAATACAATATGGCGTACTGCGGACATGAATACATTACATGGTGTCAAAACATCAATGAGACAATCACAAAGTCAATAATATAAAAAACTAGGGGGCTCTGCCCCCTGCTCGCTTCGCTTGGAGTTTGGTTAACCAGATAAACAATTTAAAGAGATTGTTATTTTCATGGGTATTGTTACATATGCATTATTTTCACTTTTACTTTAAATCTTTAGTAAAAACAATATTTGGAATTAACTTTTCTTCAAGATCGCATTGAATTTTGATTCCGTGTTTGGACTTACATCATGACAACGCAACGTATAACTGCCTGTGAGTGAATATTGTTTCTTTCTCTCTAGTAAATAAAACGACTTTTTCGAATGATTGTCCATGCTCTTTCTACTTTGCTTAGTCGTTGACGTGTCATGTAGAATGTATAAAATTATTGTCCTGATAAAATTCATAAGCACTGAGAGCGTAGGAAGTGTGTCTGTCAACAGCATTCACACGACTGAGATTAGATGACCAGGGTCTTGTTTGAAAATATTTGTACGTATGGCGTGACTTGAACGAATCTCATGTTAAAAGCCTCCATCTCACCCCAACGTTTTTGGAATCTTTTAATTTTCGCTGGCAATACGAATTAGACGATCTACTCATCTCCGACTTAAAAGTTTAAATCCAAACAATATATTCAATCTGTTTTCACTCTTCCGTTATTTCACCGAGTAATAATTTCCATTTGTTTGCACTAATGCGATCTTTCCTATCCTTTTTTTTAGACTTTCGAACTTTCGTACTTCCATTATCTTTAACCTGCTCTGCATGTGTATCGCGCCAACATTTTTTAATTCTTTATGACGTTCTACTTCGTCATCTACTCTTTGTCCTTTATTTCCAGCCCTGGGCATGGACTCGTCTCAAGGGACATATAAGAGTGTCTCCGAGAAAATCACGTCTCATCACCAACCAAGATTTTTTTTTTATAATAGAGAGATAAATGTCAAAGAACATCATTTATCCAAACTCTGCCAGCAGTGTTAACCAGCTTCTGCCAACTAATCCTTAAATCGCGTTTACAGTTGTTGCGATGTAAGATTTTGCATATAACTTGATAAATATTTTGTATGTCTTTATTTGTAATTTAGGCAAAGCAATGTAATTTAGTGTTACTTTGGTGAAAGGCATTCGTGTTTGCCCACCCATTATGACTGAGTCTCTTCGAAATTTACGACAGAGTTGGGGGAAGGGGGTGCTTGACACAGGTGTTTCTCTGCTAGAGTCTTTGAACCCCCTGCAAGGAAGCCAGGTTGCCTAACTGGCAGACTTTAGCTCAACAAATGGTTTTGGGGGATGGCAGATATTAAGATGTTCTATTTCCCCATTGGTCTGAGTTATGCTTGTTTGGAATTGACTTGTCTTAGAGGCCTTTAAGTACTATGATGCCCTATTGGCTCTAGGGGTTGGACAGAACATCTATAAATTTACTTGCTTAACCTCACACTCTCTCTCTCTTACTAACCAACATATGATGAAGAAGTATCTCTCTTACCAAACTGATGAAGGCCATCACACCATGAACTGAAGAAGACAACACAAGGCATAGCACAGCTTGGGAGCCATATTGAACACGTTTATGGCCTGTTCTGAAGAAAGCTGAGCACCAATGATGCTTTAACTGGAGACATTTTAAACTACAAGTCTGTGTGCCGCCTGAAACTACACATCAGCATTTAATCAGGTTGTATGGTTGCCAATATTCAAATGTACTTTGCATATTATTATTATTTATGAATATTACCGATAATACATTATTTTATGTGTAACCTGCTTGTCTTTTTACTACACCTAATTGCCTGAGGTATAGATATAGAAGGGAAGGTGGGGATAAGTTATATACTATAATACCTTATAAACAGTGGTAAGTCTGTGAGATTAGGCATTTTGACAAAGGCTACTTATTAATAATACAATAGGGGAAAGTAGAGCAACATACAGTCGACCCTTGATATACGATCGGCCTGACATGCGAACAACTTGATATACAACCAAAATTTTTGTTTTGATTTACGACCAATATCTTGCATTACGACCTGAATGCGGTCACGTGTATCCGCTTGCACGATTGTAAACAAACAGCCGAGAGCGTTCGTAAGTGTCAGTCGGAGCCCAGATACATGTGTTTGTGGACGTAATTTCGGTCATTGCACTGATTTATATAATTTATTTCGATAATTGCTAAGGAAGGAAGAGAAGATAACGAAGGTAAAGAAAGCGATCACAATCGAAACAAAGAAGGAAATTGTGTGGAAATATGAGAGTGGTGTTCGTGTGACCGATCTCGCTAATATGTACAGCATGTCGAAATCCACTATCTCGACAATTTTACAAAGAAAAGATTTGTATAAGGAGGCTCCTTCCAAACAATAACCACACTTCCATTTCATTCTCTTCCTCCTCCCTTCCTGCAGCCCAAAGATGTCAAATTAAATGGTGAGTACAGTATGAAATTGTTGTTTCTGGTAGGCTAGGCACTTTTTATAACTTTTTGGTTAGTACATTAGAAAAATTATTGGTGTTTTGGTAAATTATGCACATTATACAACCCTTTTTTATTATGAAAAGGTTAAGTAAGTGTTGCTGTGGGACATTCGGAACGCATTATGGGTATTTCCATTATTTCTTATGGGAAAAATACTCTTGACTTAAAACCAACTTAAGTTACAACCAGCCCTCGCAAACGAATTGAGTTCGTAAGTCAAGGGTCCACTGTATTACTCTACCAAGACAAAACAATAGTATCTACACATTTTTAATTTTTTACACTGGCACCCTGCACTTCTTCCCAACAAATCCATCTAAAGCTAACTGAGGACACTGATTCTCCATGAATGTAACAGAACACGCAATTTGACAAGTTGTTTCATTTCAGTGCCTTCTACCAGAGGTGGCGCAGTTTGCTGCAGTTGTGTTGTCACTTCACAGCCAAACTGCAGTCTCTATAAAGGCTGGCAGTCAGAGTATGCTTGGCTCAATTTATGCCCACACAATTCTCGCAACAAACGGTTACATGACAAATAATATTAGATTCATGGCAGGTATCCCTTTCACCAGTCTGAACTTGACTGATAAGTTCCATTTGAAAACAGACAAAGACAAAACCTCAAAAAAGCAAACTAGTATACATTAAAAGACCTCAGCCATCCTGCATAGCCGTTTTTCTTCCCAACCCCCCACACACTTCTGGCAAATGGTACCGGAACATTGGCACTCGCACTAGTAGCCTTCACAGAAGAATTTCTAGCCAACGGTCAGGAACAGTCAATTATGAAAACAAACATGTTGCATGTTGTGAATACTTTTTATTTATACGTCTTATCAACTGTTCTGAAGAGTCATAAAAGGAAGAATTTCGTTATGCTACATACACACGACAATAAATCTAACTTGACACTCAGAATAAAGAGGATGAATTGCATTTCCTTGCATACTCACACTTCTACCCTAAACGTGTTGATCGAGAAGCATTCATTGAATTTTTCATCAAAAAAAAGACTAAAAGGCCTTCAAACAGAACAATAAGAATCAATTATAAATTTAAAAATTCAAATAGTTTTAGCGAGGATGGTGAGATGCTTACCTGTTCAAGTTTTGCATACCATATTCGGAAGGCTTTATTTCCAAATCTTGATGGCTGGTCCACAGGCGGAGTCTCGTCTATCCACCGGTCCAACTTGTCAAGAAGAGCCACAAGTTTCTTAATGTTCTAGACAATGACATTAATTCAGATTAGTTAGAATTGGTTTCCTTTGTCAAAAAAAAAAAACAGAATATGGTGTCAGATCAATGAACCAAGTAGAACAAAAAGGAAACGAGAAAGTCAATAATAATCAGCACTTTTGTTTAGTTTGGGTTGGCTGTAGAGCTTTCACCAAGCACATCTGGAAGTGCAGCGTGTCACTGATAACAATGGTATTGTTTCAGCCTTGACCAGTCAGTTTCATTTATTGTTTTCTAGAAGTAAACATGGCCGCTCCACTCTCTGTTTGTACCAAAGAAGTGCATCAAGCACTGATCCACTTTTTCTGGTAGAAGGTGTACCAAGGGCTGAAATCTTCATTAGTTAATCAGAATCACAATACGGATTTTCTCAAAGTTGTTGTCAGTAGTTGGATGGGCACATCCTGCTCACACTTTGGTGCTGAACACTTGTCCGCTCATTTCTGAACTTCTCAATCCATTCAAAAACATTCCGCTGTGGTAAAACACGCTCTACACATGGTACAGAAAGCCTTCTGTGCTTCACTGCTCTGTTCTCTTCTTTGGCGCAAATGGAGAGTGAAGTGGACATGTTTACTCCTAGACAACCATCCATCCATCCATCCATCCATCCATTGTCTCCCGCTTATCCGAGGTCGGGTCGCGGGGGCAGCAGCTTGAGCAGAGATGCCCAGACTTCCCTCTCCCCGGCCACTTCTTCTAGCTCTTCCGGGAGAATCCCAAGGCGTTCCCAGGCCAGTCGAGAGACATAGTCCCTCCAGCGTGTCCTGGGTCTTCCCCGGGGCCTCCTCCCGGTTAGACGTGCCCGGAACACCTCACCAGGGAGGCGTCCAGGAGGCATCCTGATCAGATGCCCGAGCCACCTCATCTGACTCCTCTCGATGCGGAGGAGCAGCAGCTCTACTCTGAGCCCCTCCCGGATGACTGAGCTTTGCACCCTATCTTTAAGGGAAAGCCCAGACACCCTGCGGAGGAAACTCATTTCAGCCGCTTGTATTCGCGATCTCGTTCTTTCGGTCACTACCCATAGCTCATAGGTGAAGGTAGGAACATAGATCGACTGGTAAATTGAGAGCTTCGCCTTGCGGCTCAGCTCCTTTTTCACCACGACAGACCGATGCAGCGCCCGCATTACTGCGGATGCCGCACCGATCCGCCTGTCGATCTCACGCTCCATTCTTCCCTCACTCGTGAACAAGACCCTGAGATACTTGAACTCCTCCACTTGGGGCAGGATCTCGCTACCAACCCTGAGAGGGCACTCCACCCTTTTCCAGCTGAGGACCATGGTCTGGGATTTGGAGGTGCTGATTCTCATCCCAGCCGCTTCACACTCGGCTGCGAACCGATCCAGAGAGAGCTGAAGATCACGGCCTGATGAAGCAAACAGGACAACATCATCTGCAAAAAGCAGTGACCCAATCCTGAGCCCACCAAACCGGACCCTCTCAACACCCTGGCTGCGCCTAGAAATTCTGTCCATAAAAGTTATGAACAGAATCGGTGACAAAGGGCAGCCCTGGCGGAGTCCAACTCTCACTGGAAATGGGTTCGACTTACTGCCGGCAATGCGGACCAAGCTCTGGCACCGATCGTACAGGGACTGAACAGCCCTTATCAGGGGGGCCGGTACCCCATACTCTCGGAGTACCCCCCACAGGATTCCCCGAGGGACACGGTCGAATGCCTTTTCCAAGTCCACAAAACACATGTAGACTGGTTGGGCAAACTCCCATGCACCCTCCAGGACCCTGCTAAGGGTATAGAGCTGGTCCACTGTTCCGCGACCAGGACGAAAACCACACTGTTCCTCCTGAATCCGAGGCTCGACTATCCGACGGACCCTCCTCTCCAGGACCCCTGAATAGACTTTTCCAGGGAGGCTGAGGAGTGTGATCCCTCTGTAGTTGGAACACACCCTCCGATCCCCCTTCTTAAAGAGGGGGACCACCACCCCGGTCTGCCAATCCAGAGGCACTGTCCCTGATGTCCATGCGATGTTGCAGAGGCGTGTCAGCCAAGACAGTCCTACAACATCCAGAGCCTTGAGGAACTCCGGGCGTATCTCATCCACCCCTGGAGCCCTGCCACCAAGGAGTTTTTTGACCACCTCGGTGACCTCAGTCCCAGAGATGGGGGAGCCCACCTCTGAGTCCCCAGGCTCTGCTTCCTCATTGGAAGGCATGTTAATGGGATTGAGGAGGTCTTCGAAGTATTCCCCCCACCGACCCACAACGTCCCGAGTCGAGGTCAGCAGCGCACCATCCCCACCATATACAGTGTTGACACTGCACTGCTTCCCCTTCCTGAGACGCCGGATGGTGGACCAGAATCTCCTCGAAGCCGTCCGAAAGTCGTTCTCCATGGCCTCCCCAAACTCCTCCCACGGCCGAGTTTTTGCCTCAGCAACCACCAAAGCCGCATTCCGCTTGGCCTGCCGGTACCTATCAGCTGCCTCCGGGGTCCCACAGGACAAAAGGGTCCTGTAGGACTCCTTCTTCAGCTTGACGGCATCCTTCACCGCCGGTGTCCACCAACGGGTTCGGGGATTGCCACCACGACAGGCACCGACCACCTTACGGCCACAGCTCCGGTCAGCTGCCTCAACAATAGAGGCACGGAACATGGCCCATTCGGACTCAATGTCCCCCACCTCCCTCGGGATGTGGTCGAAGTTCTGCCGGAGGTGGGAGTTGAAGCTACTTCTGACAGGGGGCTCTGCCAGACGTTCCCAGCAGACCCTCACAACACGTTTGGGCCTACCACGCCTGACCGGCATCCTCCCCCACCATCGAAGCCAACTCACCACCAGGTGGTGATCAGTTGACAGCTCCGCCCCTCTCTTCACCCGAGTGTCCAAGACATGTGGCCGCAAGTCCAACGACACGAGCACAAAGTCGATCATCGAACTGAGGCCTAGGGTGTCCTGGTGCCAAGTGCACATATGAACACCCCTATGCTTGAACATGGTGTTCG
Organism: Erpetoichthys calabaricus; assembly: GCF_900747795.2. Lineage (NCBI taxonomy): Eukaryota > Metazoa > Chordata > Cladistia > Polypteriformes > Polypteridae > Erpetoichthys > Erpetoichthys calabaricus. The sequence goes on along the minus strand of NC_041402.2, from coordinate 187,855,394 downwards.
TTATGGACAATCCGTGACGAGCACAGAAGTCCAATAACAAAACACCACTCGGGTTCTGATCGGGGGGGCCATTCCTCCCAATCACGCCCTTCCAGGTCTCACTGTCATTGCCCACGTGAGCATTGAAGTCTCCCAGCAGAACGAGGGAGTCCCCAGAAGGTATGCCCTCTAGCACCCCCTCCAGGGACTCCAAAAAGGGTGGGTACTCTGAACTGCTGTTCGGTGCATACGCACAAACAACAGTTAGGAACCGTCCCCCCACCCGAAGGCGAAGGGAGGCTACCCTCTCGTCCACCGGGGTAAACCGCAATGTACAGGCTCCAAGTTGGGGGGCAATAAGTATACCCACACCTGCTCGGCGCCTCTCACCGGGGGCAACTCCAGAGTGGTACAAAGTCCAGCCCCTCTCAAGGAGATTGGTTCCAGAGTCCAAGCTGTGCGTCGAGGTGAGCCCGACTATATCTAGCCGGAACCTCTCAACTTCGCGCACTAGCTCAGGCTCCTTCCCCTTCAGAGAGGTGACATTCCACGTCCCAAGAGCCAGTTTCTGTAGCCGTGGATCGGACCGCCAAGGTCCCCGCCTTCGGCCACCACCCAACTCACACTGCACCCGACCTCCTTGGCCCCTCCCATAGGTGGTGAGCCCATGGGAAGGGGGGACCCACGTTGCCTCTTCGGGCTGTGCCCGGCCGAGCCCCATGGGTGCAGGCCCGGCCACCAGGCGCTCGCCATCGAGCCCCACCTCCAGGCCTGGCTCCAGAGTGGGGCCCCGGTGACCCGCGTCCGGGCAAGGGAAAACGCCATCCAAAATTGTTTTTCTTCATAGGAGGTTTGTTTAACCGCTCTTTGTCTCATCCCTCACCTAGGACCAGTTTGCCTTGGGTGGCCCTACCAGGGGCATAAAGCCCCGGACAACAGAGCTCCTAGGATCATTGGGACACGCAAACCCCTCCACCACGATAAGGTGACGGTTAAAGGAGGGGCTCCTAGACAACAAAATAGGAAAACTGACCGATCAAGGGGATACCAAATGTACATAAGGAAAGCTGTTAAGCCAACCCAAACAAAATTATTACAAAGTCTGCATGATCATTGACTTGCACAATATGGACCAAAGTATTGGGACCCACCTCTTAATGATTGAATTCTAATGTGTCAGTCAGCCCTATTGCTACAGATGTATAAAGTCACACACCTGGCCATGCAGTCTCCAGTTACAAACCTTTGTGAGACCAAATGGGTCATTCTGGAGAGCTCAGTGACTTCAAGGGTGGTACTGTGATGGGATGCCACCTTTGGAATAAGATGGTTTGTGAAATTTCATCCCTGCCGGATATTCCATGGTCAACTGTAAGTGGCATTATTGGAAAGTTCAATCACATAGGAAAAATAGCAACTCAGCCTTGAGGCAGAAGACCACATAAAGTCACAGAATGAGGTGGATAAAAGTCACCAATGCTCTGTGGATTCCATAGCTGACAAGTTCCCAACTTCCACTGGCATTAGCTGTGTGACAGGAGCTTCATGGAATGGGTTTTCAAGGCCAAGCAGCTGCATGAAATTCTTATATCACCAAGTCCAAAGCCAAGCGTTAGATGGAGCGGCGTAATGACCAGTGTACTGTGGAGCTGTGGAAACGTGTTCTATGGAGTGACGAGCCACGCTTCTCTGTTTGGCAGTTAGATGGGCGAGACTGGGTTTAGCGAATGCCAGGAGAATGTTACCTGGCTGACTGCATTGTGCCAACTGTGAAGTTTGGTGAAGGAGGGATAATGGTGTGGGGCTGGTTTAGGGTCGGCCCCTTACTTTCAGTGCAGGACAATCTTAATGCTTCAGCATACCAAGACATTTAGGACAACACTATGCTTCCAACTTTGTGGAAACAGTTTGGAGAAGGCCCTTTTCTATTCCAGCACAGAGCCCCTGACCTCAACCCCATCAAACACCTTTGGGATGAACTGGAACGGAGATGGCGAGCCAGGCCTTCTCATCCTACATCAGTGCCTGACCTCAACAGAATGAATGGGTACAAATTCCCGCGGAAATACTCCAACATTATGTGGAAAGCCTTCCAAGAAGAGTGGAAGCTGTTAGAGCTGCAAAAGGGCGACCAACTCCATATTAAAGTCAATGTATTTGAATGGAATGTCATTAAAGTCCCTGCAATGGTCAGGCGTTATAATACTTTTTTCCATATAGTGTACCTTCATACTATTACTCAGCAATGTGGTTGCCAGTTTCTTGAGGTCAATGAGAAACTTCCCTTGGTTCCTTTGTTACAATTACAAAGGCAGTACAAATGACGAATGTGATGAAAAAAACGACCCAATAGTAGTGAAAGATCAGAAAGCGGACAGCTTCCACATTCAGGAAAATTTTTAACAAAGACATGTTTTTAAGCAATGAGTACCTGGCATTGTAAACTTTTGCAAGACTGGAAAAGTGATACCGTATGACTTAAAGAGGAGATGTCAAGTAGCCAGAGTGGAGTCTAAAGATTGTGGGGAATTAATAATACAAGACCACAGCTGCATTGTCATAAACATATTGCATGTGGTTACTACATAAACAGATTCACCTCAAAAACTGATGGCAGTGTTTAATTCAGTTTGGATGAAACAGTAAACATTTATGCACAAGATCACGGCACTCAAGAGGTAGTAGCATTTCATCCATCTCTCTGATGGCAGTGCAAAAGATGTAACAAATTAGACAATGACATAATCTGCAAACAACCCAAACAAAAACTTTGCTGCTGCTTCTTCTTCATGTGTGAAAATGAAATGTATTTCCACCAACAAACAGTATTTCTTATAGCTGGGTGTAGTATAAATACAGATCCAGGAGAGCACAAAGAGAAAATTATCCCCTCTGAAAATGGCTAAGTATTGAACGAGTCAACGTTTGTCATCGTAAATATATACTGCTCAAAAAATTAAAGGACCACTTTTTAATCCGAGTATAGCATCAAGTCAATAAGACTTGTGGGCTATTGATCTGCGCAGTTAAGTAGCAGAGCGGCTTGTTCATCAGTTTCAGCTGCTTTGATGCACTAGAGGGGCAACAATGAGAGGACCCCCAAAACAGGAATGAATAGTTTAACAGGTGGAGGGAGGCCACTGACATTTTTCCCTCCTCATCTGTTTTGTCACTCATTTTGCATTTGGCTACGGTCAGTGTCACTACTGGTAGAATGAGGCCATACCTGGACCCTACAGAGGTGGCACAGGTAGTCCAACTTCTCCAGGATGGCAGGCAGATCAATACTTGCCATTGCAAGCTAGACAACGGCACCTTGACTGCCATTAGGTATTAGGATGAAATCCTTGGATCCCCATTGTCAGACACTATGCTGCTGCAGTGGCTACTGGGTTCCTACTAGTGCATGACAATGCCCGGTCTCATGTGGCAAGAGGTTGAAGGAATTGATAGAAACCAAACCCCCAACTAACTCACCTAACCTCAATCCAATAGAACACCTCTGGGTGGGACATTATGTTTCGGTCCATCCGACGCCTCAGACTGTCCAGGAGCTCAGTGATGCCCTGGTCCGGATCTGGGAGGAGATCCCCCAGGACACCATCCGTCATCTCATTAGGAGCATGATCCCCAACCACCGACGTTGTCAGGCATGCATACAAGAACGACATGGGTTGGAATGGGTGCGGCCATGTAAACTGCCAAGTATGATCTGGAAATGAAATGAAATTTTGGCCAAATGGACTCGCCTGCCTGCCACGTCATTTTCTCCCTTTGATTTTCAAGGTGCTTTGAATTCAGCCCTCTGTAGGTTGATCATTTTCATTTCCATCAAACAATGTGGCATCCTTTCGTTCTTAACATATTACCCGGTCCATATCAGTATAGATATCCAGTAGGATTGTTTTTCCCCATTGGAGATCTGATGTGTTTTCAAAGTGTTCCTTTAATTTTTTTGAGAAGTTTATTTCTAATGGGGCTATTGACATGAAATTTTCACCAGACGTCGGTAACAACCCAAGTAATCCACAGAGAACAAAATAAATAAGTCCACAAATTTAGTTTTGTGTAATAAAGTGGAATGACACAGGAAATAAGTATTGAACACATGAAGAAAAGGAGGTGCAAAAAGACCAGGAAAGCCAAGAAACCAGCTGACATCTGTCAGTATTTAGAAAGCAATCCTGATAGCCCCCTCCCTATCAGTGCAAATGAATATCAGCTGGTTTGGTCCTAATTGATGGCCTTTACAAAAGGTTTCTAATTACCAAGATGTCACACAAGAAGCATCTCATGATGGGTAAAAGCAAAGAACTCTCTCAAGACCTTCGCAACTTTATTGTTGTAAAACATACTGATGGCATCGGTGACAGACATATTTCTAAACTTCTGGATGTTCCAGTGAGCACCCTTCGAGCCGTCATCTGGAAGTGGAAAGAACATCATTTCACCATAAACCAGCCACGTCCAGGTGCTCCTCGCAAGATTTGTGACAGAGGAGTCAAAAGAATAATCAGCAGAATTGTCCAAGAGCCAAGGACCACTCACCGAGAGCTTCAGAAAGACCTTAACTGTCATGGCCTCTATGCACGTTCACCGTTCAACAGTCCACTGCTGAAGAAAAAGCATATTGAAGCTCGTTTAAAGTTTGCTGCAAAACATTTGGACAAACCAAGACCAAAATTGAACTCTTTGGATGTCATTGCACACACCATGTTTGGAGGACAAATGGCACTGCACATCACCCCAAAAACACCACACCAACAGTGAAGTCGGGAGGTGGGAACATCATGGTGTGGGGCTGTTTTTCAGCATATGGTACTGGCAGACTTCATATAATCGAAGGAAGGACGAATGGAGAGATATACTGTGGAACCTCGGTTCGTGAACGTCTCGGTAAACGTACAACTCGGTTTACGACCAAAAAGTTCGCCAAACTTTTGCCTCTGTTCATGACCACACACTCGGTATACGAACAAGCCAGTTTCCCTTTCGGTTTGTGGGCACCGATGATTTCCGCATGTGTTACATTGTTCTCCGTGCGTGCGTGCTTTTGCTGTGAAGTCTTTGTGCTCTATTTCATCTCCCTTCCGGTTCATATGCGCCGATTACTGTATTTAAGCACGTGTTCAGCCTCTCCCTGTTCATTGTTCTCAGTCAGACCTGCGTGCTTTACCTGTGAACTCTTTGTGCTCTACAGTATTTTGTGTGCTTTTGCAGTTAACCATGGCTTCTAAGCAAGTGAAGAGTGGTGAGAATTACTGAGACTTAATTATGAGAAGTGTTGCAATGTTACTTTTCTCTTTTTTCAAATGTTCATTTTTGCCCTGTGCTTAAAACTCATTTAAAAATAGTGCTTACAGCGATCGGGTTGTAATGCTATTAGCGTGAACTCCTGCAATGTTACTGTCTTGGTTGGCTTTTAAATAAAGTTCGGATTTGTTCAAATGTTCCTTTTTTTTCCCCCCTGTGCTTAAAACTCATTTAAAAAGTGTGTTTACAGCGATCGGCTTGTAATGCTATTAGCTTGAACTCCTGTAATGTTACTTCTTGGTTGGCTTTTAAAAAAAGTTTGGACTTGTTCAAATGTTCCTTTCTTTCCATGTGCTTAAAACTCACTTAAAAAGTGTGTTTACAGCGATCGGGTTGTAATGCTATTCGCGTGAACTTGGTTGGCTTTTAAATAAAGTTCGGATTTGTTCAAATGTTCCTTTTTTCCCCCCCTGTGCTTAAAACTCATTTAAAAAGTGTTTGTACAGCGACTGGATTGTAAGGCTATAGCGCAAACTGCTGCATTGTTACAGAGAGGTGGGGGGGTTAGGGGGTGCTCATGTGCTGTTGAGAGAGAGAGAGAGAGAGAGAGAGAGAGAGAGAGAGAGAGAGAGAGAGAGAGAGCCTGCGCATGCAGCTGAGCAGGGAGCCTGGGTGTTTGTTTGTGTCAGTGTTATTCAATGTTTTTACATTAGTTTACTATTACACTGTGCATTCTATGGTGTAATTAACTATATTTGCGCTTAAAAATCTTTAAAAAATATATTTACATACAGTTCGTACAGTCTGAAACGGATTAATTGTATTTACATACAATCCTATGGGGGAAATTGCTTCGGTTCACGACCAAATCAGTTTACGACCAGAGGTTTATTTTACCTTGGATATTATTACATTATTGATAAGAATCTGCTGCCATCTACCAGGATGACGAAGATGAAACGAGGGGGGGCATGTCAGCAAGACAAGGATCCCAAACACACAGCCATGGAAACTCAATTGGTTTCAGAGAAAGAAAATAAAACTGCTAAAATGGCCCACTCAATCAGCTGACTTGAATTCAACTGAAAATCTATGGAAAGAACTGAAGATCAGAGTTAATAGCAGAGTCCCCTGGAACCTTTGAGATTTGAAAACAGTTTGTGTGGAAGAATGGGCCAAAATCCCACCTGAGCAATGCATGCGACTCGTTTCTCCACACAGGGGGCGTCTTGAAGCTGTCATTACCAACAAAGGCTTTTCTATTTAGCATGAAATACATTTTAGTAAGCGTGTTCAATACTGATTCCCTGTGTCATTCCACTTTATTACACACTAGCCGTTCCCCACGGCTCCGCCTGCATAGTAGTGAAACAGGACAGTGAGGAGGGCCCTGCCCAGCTCCCTACTCCTGACGTCACGCTTCTACCTCCCCTCGGCCCGCAGACTCTGTCTCGGATTAGTGTGAATATATCACTCCTGCGAGTTAAGAATGATACTTAGCGCAATGAGAGAAGTCGCAAAATCAACTGGAATTGTTCAAGCAAATTCAAGAAAAAAGGCCGATCTAAATCCATTAAGTAGTTCTGTTGTTCCTTAGCTAAGCGGATATAAGATGCACCCTGAGGCTGGCGCGTGAGTGAGGAGAGCCCCGCCCTCCTCTCCTCAACCCGCTGCGTTTTCTCCGATTTGCGCAAATAAATCGGTGCCACAAGCAAACTATGATACTTAGTGCAATGAAAGAAGTCGCAAAATCAACCAGAATGTTCAAGGAAATTATAGAAGAAAATCCGTTAAGTAGTTCTCTCATGAAAAGCCTCCATTGGAAGAGGGGCTGCAAATTGAAACGTCAGGACTGAGAAGCCTGCAGAATTCCCATAGAAGTGAAACAAGCATTTCCACTGCTGAGGAAGGAACAAGGGCATGGGCAATGCTGCTTACCTCAGACACCTTATATTCACATGTCAGTTTTTTGCCTTTCACACCTTCATTCAGAGTCAGAATGAATCCCATGTAATCTGCATAAGCCTGTGAATAAATAAAAACATTCGAATCAGAAAAAATACAGACAATATGGCTGGACGGGTTTTCATTCCCATAAAAGCTCAGATCAATACCATCATCAACATCCCTTTGGAGCCCTGAATGATGCCATCTGTGGGAAAGTTCTGCATGTGATGACAAGGCTATTAAAGAAGCAGTTGTGTGGATCTATTTCATCAATGCCTTTAAGGATAGTAAAGACCAGATTTAGGCTCCCGTAACTCTAATTTGAAAAGAAGGAGTTACATGCTTGCTTTTTCTTACTGGAACAACCGGATGAAGTTGACACCGATTACGTTAAGAAAATTAGGAGTACTGGAGCGACTACATTTAGCTGTCTTATGTTCAAACAATTTTCAATATTGTTCAACTTAATTTCAAACAAAAAAAAAAGAAATTCCTAATGATCTCTTCTGCTTGTAAAGAGTTGCCTATGGTCAACAAGGGGCTGTTACAACACAGAGCATAGGAAATATGACAAATGAGATGAGACCATTCAGTCCATCAAGCTCGTTTTTTTTTTTTTTTTTTTTTAGCTAATAGCTAAACTGTCCCAATATCTCATCCAGATTATTCTTAAATGGTTGTTAAAAGTTTCTGCTTCACCTACATGTCCTGGAAGAAGTGCTTCATGGCATCAGTTCCAAATGAACTTCCTCTTAATTTCCACTGCGGCCTTGAATATGTGATTTATCTTTATGCTGAAAGAATGTTGCTGGATCTACTTTATTAGTGGCTTTAAGGATATTAAAGACCTGAATTAGGCTCCCATGCAGTCTCCTCTACTTGAGACTAAACAGGTTTAATTCTCAGAGTCTATCAAAGTACATGTCCATAAGTCCTACGAGGTTGGTTGCTCAGTTGTTCTCTTTTACTTTTCAGATGTGGTTCCACTAGTGTATTATCTCTATTTATATATATATACAGTAATCCCTCGCTATATCACGCTTTGACTTTCGGAGCTTCACTCTATCGCAGAGTTTATATGCAAGCATATTTAAATATAAATCGCGGATTTTTCGCTGGTTCATGGGTTTCAATGGACAATGGGTCTTTTAATTTCTGGTACATGCTTCCTCAGTTGGTTTGCCCAGTCGATTTCATACACGACACTATTGGCAGATGGCTGAGAAGCTACCCAATCAGAGCACGTATTACGTATTAAATAAAACTCCTCAAATATACTGTGAGAAGTAGGGCTGTTTGCACCCCTAGAGGATACTGACGCTCGTCTAAAAAATGCTGAAAGACTACCTTCACATTGCTCCCTCCCTTCCTTGCTGGGCTTACTTGTGGCTGCTTTTTTGCGCGATATGCTTCCCACACGGTGCTTCGCATACTTAAAAGCCCAAACAGCACCTATTGATTTTTGATTGTTTGCTTTTCTCTCTCTCTCTCTCTCTCTTGCTCTGACATTCTCTGCTCCTGATGGAGGGGGTGTGAGCAGGGGGGCTGTTCGCACCCCTAGAGGATACGGACACTCGTCTAAAAAATGCTGAAAGACTACCTTCACATTGCTCGGCTTACTTCTGGCTGCTTTGTCAAGCGATATGCTTCCTGCACGGTGCTTCGCATACTTAAAAGCTCAAACAGCACCTATTGATTTTTGATTGTTTCGCTTTTCTCTCTCTCTGACATTCTCTGCTCCTGACACACACTCCTTTGAAGAGGATGATATGTTTGCATTCTTTTAATTGTGAGACGGAACTGTCATCTCTGTCTTGTCATGGAGCACAGTTTAAACTTTTGTAAAAGAGACAAATGTTTGTTTGCAGTGTTTGAATAAAGTTCCTGTCTCTCTACAACCTCCTGTGTTTCTGTGCAAATCTGTGACCCAAGCATGACAATATAAAAATAACCATATAAACGTGGTTTTTACTTTGCGGATTTTCACCTTTCGCGGGGGGTTCTGGAATGCAACCCCCATAATGGAGGAGGAATCACTGTGTGTGTGTGTGTATATATATATATATATATATATATATATATATATATATTTTTTTTTTTTTTTTCACGGCATTCGTATTCTGAATCACAATCTGATTGTATGGGTGGTTACCTACCAGGTAACACTTGTGGTTGGTCAGCAAGTCAGCTAACATCCGCCACGGTGCCCTCAGTTGTGAGAAGCAGATCATAGAATGGTTGAAATAGTCTACTGTCAAATAATGCAAAGAGTATGCGACACGTGTTTCGCCCTAATTCTGGGCTCATCAGGCGTACACACTCTATTGCACTCCCTGTCGGGAATCGAACCTCGGACGTCAGCGCTAGAGGCGAAGCCCCTAACGTTGCGCCACGGCGTGTGGTTCATTTATTTGACAGCATGTAGATCAGGGTAATTACATTCATGGAATTACTTTACCTGTAGACATGCACACTGCCTTTCCAGAGAAGAAGAGCAAATGAATGTTTATTAAGAATTAATGCAAAACATATTTATATTTTAGGTCATATAAGAAGTATGGCTTTACTTAACACTTCTCTATATATCAAATACTCGATCATAAGCTGAGAAATAGCCAAAGAGGCTGCCAAGGGTCCAAAATTTGAAGTTTCTTCTGGCCTGTATGTCAAAGACTGATTTATTGTGGTGCATTTCACAGCAGTAACCCAACATGAATACATCACTCCCATCCCTTTTTCACCTGAGAGCGTTTCCACTTTCCCATATCAGGCACCATGTTGATTTCCTTCTTGGGTACAGCAAAACTTTGAGGGCCTGGAATTTCATCTTCAGGTGATGAGCCTACAATAACATAAAATAAATAAATGTTTAGAGCTAAACTGACTGTCACTCTGCATAAGAAATTAAGGTCAGAATCTCCCTTAATGCACTGAATTCTACATTTTCTGTGTAATTATTCCATTAATTCATTGCCTCCATCCAGTAAGTTAAATACAATTTATAACCATATCTTTAAAAAGAGATAAGTGGGTGAGCATTTCATCATTCAGAATGTAGTTATAAGCAGACAGTACATAAAATGCACATTTTTAAAAGCGTTCTATTAATATCACTAGCCGTCCCCTGCGACTTTGCCTGCATATTAGTGAAACAGGACAGTGAGGTGGGCCCTGCTTGGCTCCCCACTCCTGACATCACGCTTCCCACTCCCCTTGGCCTGCAGCCTCGGATTAGCGCAAATGTATCGCTCCTGCAAGCAAACTGTGATTCTTAGCGTGATGAGAAAAATTAACTGGAATGTTCAAGCAAAGTATAGAAAAAAGCCCGCTCTAAATCCGTTAAGTAGTTCTCTCGTGAAAAGCAGACAGACAGACATTGGATTTTATATACAGGGTGTCCCAAAAAGAATATCAGAGTTTCAAAGAGCTATATTTATTGAATTATACAAGCATATACAAAACTGTTATATTCACGTGTTTCCCATATTGTCTATAAATGTTCTATGTGCCCCCCACGAGTAACTGTAACAATATCGAGGTGGTATTCAAATACCTGCCAAACTCTCTCTAATATATCGGGATTGACAAACCTGAATGGCAGCCGTTATCTTCAACTTCATTTCGTCCAAAGTTGTAGGCATTGGTGGTTGGAACACTAATCCATTGACGTACAGTAATCCCTCGCTATGTTGCGCTTCGCCTTTCGCGGCTTCACTCCATCGCGGATTTTATATGTAAGCATATTTGAATATATATCGCGGATTTTTTGCTGGTTCGCGGATTTCTGCGGACAATGGGTCTTTTAATTTCTGGTACATGCTTCCTCAGTTGGTTTACCCAGTTGATTTCATACAAGGGACGCTATTGGCAGATGGTTGAGAAGCTACCCAACTTACTTTTTTCTCTCTCTCTCGCGCTGACTTTCTCTGATCCTGACGTAGGGGGATTGAGCAGGGGGGCTGTTCACACACCTAGACGATACGGACGCTCGTCTAAAAATGCTGAAAGATTATCTTCACGTTGCTACCTTCTGTGCAGCTGCTTCCTGAAGCGACATGCTGCACGGTGCTTCGCATACTTAAAAGCTCGAAGGGCACGTATTGATTTTCGATTGTTTGTTTTTCTCTGTCTCTCTCTCTCTCTCTCTGCTCCAGACGGAGGGGGTGTGAGCTGCCGCCTTCAACAGCTTTGTGCAGCCCTATTGATTTGTTTGCTTTTCTCTATCTCTCTGACAGTCACTGCTCCTGACACGCACTCCTTTGAAGAGGAAGATATGTTTGCATTCTTTTAATTGTGAGACGGAACTGTCATCTCTGTCTTGTCATGGAGCACAGTTTAAACTTTTGAAAAAGAGACAAATGTTTGTTTGCAGTGTTTGAATAACGTTCCTGTCTCTCTACAACCTCCTGTGTTTCTGCGCAAATCTGTGACCCAAGCATGACAATATAAAAATAACCATATAAACATATGGTTTCTACTTCGCGGATTTTCTTATTTCGCGGGTGGCTCTGGACGCCTGCGCCGTCCATACTATGTCGGGTTTCACTATGCTGTGTAGGCGCCTTTGCCTTTCGTACTTTCCCGCGCCTTCCGTACCATCTTTGTGGACCTGTGGGGCCTCCGTAGCCTCTTCCGTTTGAATCTGAGCTGCAGCGCAGAATCCTCTTTTTTGTGTGTCCGTGTCGGTAGTCGTTAGCTATGGGCGCGTTGTTGCTTCATTTCTCATTCACGTCAAGAGCTCTTTCGTTTTTGAGCGGTGACTCCTTCGTGCGCAGTGGATCACACTTCGCTGGCGGTTTATGAGACGCGCGCTGTCGGCGCCTGCGCAGTACGTCTCCTGCGTCCATCGCCGTGTACCTGGGTCCATGAAATCCGGTTTACCATTCTCGGTTAGTAATATGGATAAGCAATAGCACTATCTACTGGCAACAAAATGAAACTAGATTAATTTCTAGGTTGCTCTGCAGTCTCCGATGAATGGGCGCCAAGCTACAGCTCTTTAAAACTCTGATATTCTTTTTGGGACACCCGGTATATAGAGATGTACTTAAAGGCCTCACTAGGGCATAACATGGCTCAAGTACAACCCATCCTGATTTGTAACGGAGCACTTTACTGGCTTTCTTGATAACGTTTACACACTGTCTGGATCAATCGCACGAAACGTCTGTCACAGCTCCAGAGTCATTCTCATAAAAAGTACTATCTAGTTTTAGACCTCCGCCAAGGATTCAATTGCCAAAATTTTTACTTCCTCCTTGTAGAACTTCACATTTACCTATAATAAACTTTACTTGCCAAGTCTAAAGTCTGTCCAGGCCTGTCTACAATAAGTCTGCTGACTCCAAGGCATCCCACCTGCTAGTTAAATCAGTATCTAGACCAGTGTTTCCCAACCTCGGTCCTGGGGACCCCCTGTGGCTGCAGGTTTTTGTTCCAACTCTTAATCAGTGACAACACCCGATAGCAGTGATCTCATTTAATTAGCTGGGATTATTTTTCTTTTATTCTACATTCAGAAAAGCACAGCATCATGATTTTTACATTTATAAGACATTTAGAAATATTTCTGTTTTTGCTATAGACTGAAATGCTTAACTCTCTTTTGTACATTTTATTATAATTTTGCCCTTTCTCTGTGCAGTTTTTCCCCTTTCGTTGTTATCTTATTAATGACAATTAAAAATGAGCAGAGCAGACACAGAATAATCAAAGGCTGCAACTACTTTAGCATCATACCCACTAATTAGTAAATAATGGATTAATTAAACAATTAGAACACCTAGAAAAGTAGAATGAAAACATTGTTAAAAAGAAAAAAATACATTATTCCCATATAACTGCTTGGTACATTTTAATATATATATATATATATATATATATATATATATATACACTGTATATACATACATATATATATAAACACACACACATTGGAACCTCGGTTTGCGAGCATAATTCGTTCCGGAAATGTTCTCGTAGTCCAAAGCACTCGTATATCAAAGTAAATTTCCCCATAAGAAATAATGGAAACTCAGATTATTCGTTCCAAAACCCAAAACTATTCATATAAAATGATTAATACAAAATATAAAGTAAAAATACATAAAACAAATTAACCTGTACTTTATTTTTAAAAAGAATCATGGCTGGTGTGAGTGAGTTTCTAAACTCTTGTGGAATTCCACCCAACAGGAAGACACGCGGAAGAGCGTCCCAAAGCAATCGCAGTCTCCCAGCGCTGTAGCAGTTCGTCATAAAAGTGAATCCGAAAAGATCGCGGACATGCTATAAGCGCCTGCCATCAATGGGTGATACAACGAATAAGGAACATTATAAATGCGCAGGGCACAGTACTACTTGGTCACAACCCTGCCTGACTGCTGTGTCTGTGTATAGGAGAGTGGTAGATCCCACTACAATAAACAACCGCGCTGTTGCTGTTTCAAGCTGAATAAAGCTGGTGTTGCTAAAGTACTGAGACTCAGCTTCATGTTTTGGGGTGCAAGATGGTGACTCGCACGTCACAGCGCGCGCACACACACACACACAATCACAATGCTGTAGTAAACAGTATACGCTCGTACAGATGTTGACGATATGAGTTAGACACGCCGACTCAGACGGAGAATAGGAGATGACTACCCATTATCCCACAGCAAGAGAGAGAGAGAAGAACATCAGCTCTGGTATCTTGGGTGAACTTCTCCATGCTGGTGGTATGGCTCTCCTCCTGGCATTGCAAGCCATCTTTGCTTCCATTCAGGAGACTGGCATTATCCCAACTGACAGAGAAACAGGACTTGTCATCTCTATTTGGAAAGGGAAGGGTCATCGCCTGGATTGGGGCAACTACAGGGGGTAACACTGCTCTCGGTGCCGGGTAAGGTCTTTGCTAGGGTCATCTTCAATAGGATCTGTGATCACCTGCTCACCTACCAGTCTGGTTTAACACCTAAGAAGTCGACCATCAACCACATCCTGGCACCGAGGGATCTCGTGGACCGTAAACATGAATATCGGCAGAGTTTCTTTGCAGCTTTTGCTTTTTCATAATGCATTTGACTCAGTTGACCGAGCTGCCCTGTGGGGCATCCTGAGGGTTCGCGGAATCCCCTGAGGGTTGCTGGATATCATGGCCGACCTAAACACTGGTACTGTGAGTGCTGTGCTGAGTGGTTATCAAATTAGAGAGGTGGCGAAGGCTAAAGAAAAGGCTTATGATGAGTTGTATGACAGGTTGGGCACTAAGGAGGGAGAAAAGGACCTGAGGGTGAGACAGAAGGGGCCAAGCTGGGAAAGATGTGCTGCAGGTTAGGGTGATAAAGGATAAAGACGGAAACGTACTCACAAGTGAGGAGGGTATGCTGAAAAGATGGAAAGAGGACCTTGAGGGGCTGATGAATGAAGAGAATGAGAGGGAGAGATGGCAGTGGAGTTTTTAACCAGATTGTTTAATGGAATCTTGGAAAGTGAGAGAATGCCTGAGGAGTGGAGAAGAAGTGTACTGGTGCCAATATTTAAGAATAAGGGGGGGGGGGGGGGGGTTTGCAGAGCTGTAGTAACTACAAGGGGGGTGGGGGGTTAAAATTGATGAGCCACAGCATGAAGTTATGGAAAAGAGTAGTGAAAGCTCAGTTAAGAAGTGAGGTGATGATTAGTGAGCAGCAGGATGGTTTCATGCCAAGAAAGAGCACCACAGATGTGATGTTTGCTCTGAGGGTGTAGATGGAGAAGTACAGAGAAGGACAGATGGAGTTGCATTGCGTCTTTGTGGACCTGGAGAAAGCATTTCACAGGGTGCCTTGAGAGGTATTGAGGTGGTATTGTATGAGGAAGTCGGGAGCGGCAGAGAAGTATGTGAGAGTGGTACAGGATATGTATGAGGGCAGTGCAACAGTGGTGAGGTCTGCGTTAGGAGTGATGGATGCATTTAAAGTGGAGGTGGGATTACATTAGGGATCGGATCTGAGCCCTTTCTTATTTGCAGTGGTGATGGAGAGGTTGACAGATGAAATTAGACAGGAGTACCTGTGGACTGTGATGCTTGCAGATGACATTGTGATCTGTAGAGATAGTAGGGAGCAGGCTGAGGAGACCCTGGAGCGGTAGATATATGAGAGGAGAGGAATGAAGGTGAGTAGGCCCACCAAGACAAAAGGGAGGTCAGAGGAATGGTGAGGACTGCAGTAACTACAGGGGGATAAAATTGATGAGCCACAGCATGAAGTTATGGAAAAGAGTAGCGGAAGCTCAGTTAAGAAGTGAGGTGATGATTAGTAGCAGCAGGATGGTTTCATGCCAAGAAAGAGCACCACAGATGGAATGTTTGCTCTGAGGGTGTTGATGGAGAAGTTTAGAGAAGGCCAGAAGGAGTTGCATTGCGTCTTTGTGGACCTGGAGAAAGCACATGACAGGGTGACACGAGAGGAGTTATGGTATTGTATGAGGAAGTCGGGAGTGGCAGAAAAGTACGTAAGAGTTGTACAGGATATGTGTGAGGGAAGTGTGACAGTGGTGAAGTCTGCGGTAGGAGTGACGGAGGTGGGATAACATCGGGGATCGGCTCTGAGCTCTTTCTTATTTGCAATGGTGATGGACAGGTTGACAGACAAGATTAGACAGGAGTCCCCGTGGACTGTGATGTTTGCTGATTACATTGTGATCTGTAGTGAGAGTAGGGAGCACGTTGAGGAGACCCTGGAGAGGTGGAGATCTTTTCTAGAGAGGAGAGGAATGAAGGTCAGTAGGACCACCAAGACAGAACACGTGTGTGTGAATAAGAGGGAGGTCAGTGGAATGGTGAGGATGGAGGGAGTAAAGCTGGCAAAGATGCAGGAGTTTAAATACTTGGGATCAACAGTACAGAGTAAAAAGAGAATGGAGGCAGGGTGGAGTGGGTGGAGAAGAGTGTCAGGAGTGACTTGTGACAGACGGATATCAGCAAGAGTGAAAGGGAAGGTCTACAGGATGGTAGTGAGACCAGCTATGTTATATGGGCTGGAGACGGTGGCACTGACCAGAAAGCAGGAGACAGAGCTGGAGGTGGCAGAGATAAAGATGTTAAGATTGGCATTGGGTGTGACGAGGATGGACAGGATTAGAAATGAGGACATTAGAGGGTCAGCTCAAGTTGGACGGTTGGGAGACAATGTCAGAGAGGCGAGATTGAGTTGGTTTGGACGTGTGCAGAGGAGAGATGCTGAGTATATTGGAAGAAGGGTGCTAAGGATAGAGCTGTCAGGGAAGAGGAGAAGAGGAAGGCCTAAGAGGAGGTTTATGGATGTGGGGAGAGGGGAGATGGAGGTGATGGGTGTAACAGAACAAGATGACGAGGACAGGAAGATATGGAAGAAGATGATCTGCTGTGGCGACCCCTTAACAGGAGCAGCCGAAAGAAGAAGAAGATCAAAGTAGCCAGCCTCTATCTTAAGTTAAATATTCAACACTTTAGGAGGACCCACAATATACGATTCATATTCTTTCAAAGTGTGCGCCCCTCATTTAAAGCTGGTTGCAACTTCTTATTTTTTCTTTCAAGCAAAAGAGTCAAAGATATTTCTTCATCTCGTCTTAGTAACACTTCCAAAGCATCATCTCTACACATTGGGGCCTATCAAGAACTTGTGATCTGCTAGTAAAGTAAAGGCTTCATTTGGTGTTAATAAGCTCTACTTTAGAATTTGCAAGCCCTTTTAAGAAGTATGCAATGCTGACTGACATATTACACCCACTTAAGCCGTTATTTTAGCATGCCACATTGCACAAAGATAAATAACCACTTTACTGATGCTTTCTAAGTGATATTAAGACCAAATGAAGCCTTTGTGAATGTCTTGTTACATAACAGTATGTGACTAATAGATGCAATAATACAGACAGAAAGATAAAAATGAATATGCACACACACGCTAATCCTTAGTAAGGTTGGACGCATGCCCTGATTACAGCACCCACCACACAATGAACCACTCAGATTGAGATCCGAGAGCAGCCGTGCAGCGGGGGACCCCTTAGCGCCACACTGAAGAGTGTGAGGTTTTTTATTTTACAGGGGCTGGAGTGCCAATCTTGCCACAACAACAACAACATTTATTTCTGTCACACATTTTCATACAAATAATGTAGCTCAAAGTAAGACAAAGTAAGAATTAAAATAAGACAACACTAATTCACATAGAATAAGAGTAAGGTCCGATGGCCAGGGAGGACAGAAAAAACAAAAAAATTCCAGACGGCTGGAGAAAAAAAAAAAAAATCTGCTGGGGTTCCAGACCATGAGACCACCCAGCCCTCTCTGGGCAAAACCCCAACAAGTTGGATGACTGGATGAAGGGCAAGTTGCAGGGCTGGATGAAAATGAACGTCATACCCAGCTCAACAGCCCAACGGAGTAGAGTCACTTCTGCCGTTTTATGGGATTCGAACCGGCAACCTTCCGATTGCTGGTGCAAATCCCTAGCCTCAGAGCCACCACTCTTCGTAAAGATCTTAATAAATAAAAAAGGACACATTACTGTTCCTCAATCTCTGCTGACATAGTGGAAGAAAGGAATATCAATCAATCCATTTTCTAAACTGGATTTATCCTGTGCAGGGTTGGTGGCTGTAGCCTGTCCCACCAAGTATAGGGCACAAGGGGCAAGAACAATCCCTGAACAGGGCATCAGTACATTGCAGGGTCAACACACACCCCCAATCTACTTAACCTGCATGTCTTTGGACTGTGGGACGTAACCTACATGGACACAGGGAGAACATGCAAATGTCACATAGGGAGGACCAGTGGCCTAAACCCTAATCTGGTTAGTGTGAGGTAAAAGTGCCAACACTGCTCCTCCAAAATGTTTAGTTTATAAAGAGAACTGGCTGCCACTTAAGCAACGCCTAAAAAAATTGAAAATTAGCAATAAAGGTCATGGCATCCCTAAGGATGGTGACTAAGAATATTTGCCCTACATTCACGTCAGCCTGCTGCACCCTCTCAGCTCCACTTCTGACAGTGAAATTTGACAGAATCGACCAGCATCTCCACCTCTTTGAAACATATTTTGATCCGATTATCTGGCCTCTTTATGACTTTGGTTACTGGACTGACAAGCATGTCGATGGTCCAAAACCCACAGTGCAGCCATATCTGTGCCTGGCAGGCCTCAAGTTTTAGGAGTACTAAACCAATCGCACACAACCAATAAAACACACGAGTATATCATTTGCTATGGAAAGGCACTATAAAAGTCAAGTCAAATTGGGGAGCATGCACTGGTACAGTGCGTTGACACATTCACTACACGACGGTTGGCAATTAGAAATTCTAAATGAGCAACAGGGAATGCACAACGTTGGATACAAAATAAGATCAGCATAAACACAAAATACAGGAAGCACAGCACTCTGAATTAGAATAAAAGTAAATACACTATGATAAAAATGACAAAAAATACTAAATATTAAAAGAAAACTCTGAACAAATAACCTCATCTGTGACACAAACGCTAATCATCCTGAGCATCGGGACAGCGGGAGGAGACTGAAAGAAAAGGCCACAATGTCAGGATAAGTTAAATGGCTGCCTGGACAAAAAGAGTTTGAAGTTGTGTCACAAAAGAATGAACGGAGTCAGCTGAGGGCAGCATGGTGGCACTGATGTCTGGCAGTAAGGAGACAAGGGTTCACATTGAGGGCCTTCCCTGAGTGGAGTCTGCATGCTCTCCCCATGTCAGCTGAAGGGCAGTATGGTGGCACAGTGGCAGTGCTAATGTCTCGCAGTAAGAAGACCGGGGTTCGCGTCGACGGCCTTCCCTGAGCAGAGTCTACATGTTCTCCCCATGTCAGCGAGGGTTTCCTCTGAGTGCTCCAATTTCCTCCCACAGTCCAAAGATATGCAGGTTATGTGGACTGGCACTGCTAAACTGGTCCTTGTGTATGTGTGTGTGTGTGTGTGTATCAGTGGCGGACCGTGCATTTCACATCTAGGCCTTCAGTAGTGCTCCGTCTGAATCAACCCGCCCCTCAAAAACTAATTTATGGTTATAAAAACCATCTTAATATGCAGAAATACAGTATAAAGAGCCTTTGCATCGCAGATAGATAACTCCTATAGCCACAATAAATGCCTTTATTGAATAGACAAACCAGGGGTGAACAAGTTCCTTTCTACTGCAGCTACAGCCGCGACACACATGAAAAACATCAATAATACAGTAATCCCTCCTCCATCGCGGGGGTTGTGTTCCAGACCCCCCCGCGAAAGGTGAAAATCCACGAAGTAGAAACCATATGTTTATATGGTTATTTTTATATTGTCATGCTTGGGTCACAGATTTGCACAGAAACACAGGAGGTTGTAGAGAGACAGGAACTTTATTCAAACACTGCAAACAAACATTTGTCTCTTTTTCAAAAGTTTAAACTGTGCTCCATGACAAGACAGAGATGACAGGTCCGTCTCACAATTAAAAGAATGCAAACATATCTTCCTCTTCAAAGGAGTGCGCGTCAGGAGCAGAGACTGTCAGAAACAGAGAGGAAAGCAAACAAATCAATAGGGCTGTTTGGCTTTTAAGAATGTGAAGCACCGCCGCACAAAACTGTTGAAGGCGGCAGCTCACACCCCCTCCGTCAGGAGCAGAGAGACAGAGTTTGTTTTTCAATCAAAAATCAATACGTGCCCTTCGAGCTTTTAAGTATGCGAAGCACCGTGCAGCATGTCGCTTCACGAAGCAGCTGCACAGAAGGTAGCAACGTGAAGATAATCTTTCAGCATTTTCAGACGACCGTCTGTATCGTCTAGGTGTGCGAACAGCCCCCCTGCTCAATCCCCCTACGTCAGGATCAGAAAAAGTCAGCGCAAGAGAGAGAGAGAGAAAAGTAAGTTGGGTAGCTTCTCAGCCATCTGCCAATAGCGTCCCTTGTATGAAATCAACTGGGCAAACCAACTGAGGAAGCATGTACCAGAAATTAAAAGACCCATTGTCCGCAGAAATCCGCGAACCAGCAAAAAATCTGCGATATATATTTAAATATGCTTACATATAAAATCCGCGATAGAGTGAAGCCGCGAAAGGCGAAGCGCGATATAGTGAGGGATTACTGTAACTCATAAACTTGCAATATTATTTAGGAAAATCGCAACATTTTACTCACCAAAAATTCGGATTATTTGTAAACAAAATCCATCCTCCTCTCTTTCCTCAAAAACAGTTCAATTACTCTGTCGTACAGATTATCCGTGCGCTTCAGTTCCATCACGAAGTCCCTTTCTATCGCCATCGAAGCTAATGCTGAAAGTCAAACCTGCCCTGTCGTATTTCTGGCATAAGTTTTAATTCGCTTTAGGGCTGAAAATGTCCGCTCGACAGAAGCAGTGGCCACGGGAATGCTCACCGCCAAACATACCAATGTGTACAGCTGCCCCATGATGCTCTCATTCAGATTTTTATATTACACCATCCTATCAAATCAACGGGTCTGAATACGGTGACGTTGCTGTACGCCTGCTAGAGGGCCCTAGTGAAACCAACTCAAAATCTGATTGGTTGAAGCAACGATTTAATCAACATCTATTTTGTGTTAGAGGGCCTGCAGAACGGATTGTGAAGGCCTCCTGGCAGACTTCTTTGACTTTGACCCTGCCTGGCAACAAATGATGGCTGAAATGTGATTGGTTAAATGCTTCAATACGAAAATACATGTCTGGAAGCAGCACAGCCATCGGAAAAGCTATGAAAGGAAGCGGACAGACTATTTGGAATTATTTAATAAGTATTCATGGATAAAATATAATTAACATCAGTTTGTGATTCAGATATTTTTTTAGGCCAGCAGAGAAGGCCTTGAAGGCCCTGACGGCCCGCCACTGATGTGTATTCACCCTATGATGGACTGGCACCATGCCCAGAGTTTATTCCTGGCCTGTACACTGTGCTAGCTGGGATTGGCTCCAGGACAATCCAACAAACCTGTTCAAAAACTAAGCATGTTAAACAATAACTGACCGACAGTGGATCTTATTAATTTAAGGGGCTCATTTCAAAGTCTCTGTCACCAACACAGCACAGGTTAGTTTAGGGCACCTTGACTTTGCCAAACTCGGTGTACCTTAGCGGGTGAACAAGAGCAGAGTGACAGAGGAAGTTAATCCTGTGGTAAAATAAGTAAGGTGTCTATGGTGGTGAGGGGTCTATAGAGTAAAAAAATCAGTGGCGCTAGTGGGTGCAGGTGGGCACTGCTACCGTTGCATCGTGTGGCCAATAGGTGTTCAGTGGGGAGGCAACCTGATTGCTTGTTAATGTGCAGCCAAAGCTGTTCCCCATCAACACTAAGCAGGCCGTGAGGCAGATTACCTGCACCCATAAGAGTATTAAAGGAGCCTGAGAAGTTTATAGAAGATTCAAAAAGAAAACAAAGACGGAGAAAGGAAAGAAAGGGATTAGATTGAAGACTGGGAATCTTGTCGAGGAAGAGCGAGTACAATTGGCCAGGCAAGGCAGTTCTGTGGACAGGTCAGTTCGGCGGTCGGGAGTTAATCCCACAGCGAGACTGAAGAATGGCACAAATGGGGTAGGGTTTGCATCTAGGAAGTAAAAGCAACCAAAGAACTTCCTAAGATAGTTCTATGGATGCCAGAGTGAAGGTGCTGGGACACATGGGCATGCCAATGGTGACAGGGTGAGGTGGCTGGAACACATGCCAATTTAAAAGCTTGACTGCGCTTGCCTGTGTCTCAGCTCCTGCTGAGCAGACCTGATGGGCGAGCAGGGACATAAAAGATTCAGAGAGGAACTAAGGCTTACAAAAAAAGCAAGATCACGTCAGGTTGGGGAGCATGGACTGGTACAGCGCGTTGCCACAATCACCATACGACGAAACAGCTCAGGATCCTGGTTGGCAACCCTAAGGCAGAAATGCGGTCCAGTCACACCCTCCATAAATGACCCTCTATCTGTCACAGCCAAGTGTTACGTGGGTGTCCCTTTGGCCACTCAGGTCCTCAACAATGAGGATCCTATGAGCCGGATGACCCTCGTGCAAATGCGCCACATGGCTGCAGTGCCGTAACTGACACTCCTTCACAATGAAGGTAATGTGCCTCATTCAGGACCCCGAGACCACCTGCTCGTTCAACACAAAGTCAAACCAGCAGTACCCTAGGATTCTCCAAAGAGACACAGTAGTGAAGGAGTCCAGTCTCCGTCTCAGGTCACTGGATAGCATCCATGTCTCGCAACCGTATAGCAAGAGAAGAAGAAAAGTGAGAAGGACCCAAATTTATTCTTGAGGTTTTCATTCTTGTTTTAACATTCCTTTTGATTATTTACAAAATGATTTCACTCCCACAATGAACATTTGTTTTTATCATGGAAAATGTACTTATTGAAGGATTTTGAAGAACTGGGCTGCATTTTATTTGTTGGACATGTCATTGTTGAATAAATCCCACTATGCACTTATTTGCACCAGTCACTGTTGTTTAAGTGCCCTCATTGCCATGGCCATCCCTGTCATGACTATCGATGTCCGGGGTCAAGAAGAAGATGCCAGCTGTGGGCAACTCGGGCATCACAAGTTTGGTGCAAGGCTACTTAAGGATTTGATGGTTAGTAATAGAATTTTATATTATAAAAGTTGAATAAATCTCACTATGCACTTATTTGCACCAGTCACTGCTGTTTATGTGCCCTCATTGCCATGGTCATCCCTGTTATGACTATCGATGTCCAGGCTCAAGAAGAAGATGCCAGCTGTGGGCAACTCGGGCATCACAAGTTTGGTGCAAGACTACTTAAGGATTTGATGGTTAGTAATATAATTTTATATATTAAAAGTTGAATAAATCCCACTGTGCACTTATTTGCACCAGTCATTGCTGTTTATGTGCCCTCATTGCCATGGCCATCCCTGTCATGACTATCGATGTCCGGGGTCAAGAAGATGGTGCCAGCTGTGGGCAACTCGGGCATCACAAGTTTGGTGCAAGGCTACTTAAGGATTTGATGGTTAGTAATATAATTTTATATATTAAAAGTTGAATAAATCCCACTGTGCACTTATTTGCACCAGTCATTGCTGTTTATGTGCCCTCATTGCCATGGCCATCCCTGTCATGACTATCGATGTCCGGGGTCAAAAAGAATATGCCAGCTGTGGGCAACTCGGGCATCACAAGTTTGGTGTAAGGCTACTTAAAGCTTTGATGGTTAGTAATATAATTTTTTTTATTTTATAGCTGAAGGCAGAGCAGGATGGGACTGAAGTACTTTCCGTTAAGGATCCGTGTAAGGACACCTGTAGGAAAGTTTTGAACCAAATGGAGCCGTGATAAAGGAGAAGAAGGGCACCTGCCAGTAGGGAGTTACAGTAGTCAATGAGGGATGAAATTAAAACAGGGACAGGATTCTCAACATCAGAAAACGAGAGAGAGGAGTGAACATGGGATATGTTACAGAAGGGAGGAATCAAAAGTGGCATCAAGATTCGTAGCACAAGAAGCTCCTCTAGGGATATCATCGCCACACAGGGTAGAAGAGGAGCTCATTTCCTTAACTGGTGCTTTAAGTTCAAGTTGTAGTTGTTTGTTTAGTTGTAGTCTGACCAGGTATCACTGTGGCAAGTTGTGAGCTGAAAAGGACTCTAAGGAACTTGCCCTTTTCACACTGAAACAGATCATCACCCTCATAAAAATGACAACCTAGTCCAAAGCTACGATTAATATGCCCAGGAGGAAGCATGTAGATTGTATTACACTACACAGAATACCCCGCGATTGTCCTCCATTTGGACAGATTCTCGTGATATTTGCCTATTGGGTGTCGGCTTGAAGCTCATTGAGTTTCACCAAACTGTTACGTGTGAGTTTACTCCTAATATTGAATTGTACATTGTATTCTAATCTTGACACCTCTGTAAACTGTACTGATATTCAGAATACCGGTAACTGTACAATGCAAAACAGGTTTGCAAAAAAAAAAAAATCATCAAGAAATTCAGTATGGCACTGGCTCGGCTATTTCCATACATCTATCTTTCCTCCTCGCCGAGCATGCACACGAGAGTAATAAACCCGTCAATGTGCTTTTTTTTTTGTTTGATTAAATACAAATCCTGATTTTTTTTTAGGTTTTCTTTCTTGCTAAGTTCCAATTACCTATCCCAACCCGCACTTTATATAGCAGCGTAAATCGCACAGGCCCTGGCAACCTGACAATATCACAACATCACCGCCAACAGCAATTAAACTACACAATCGAGCATTTGCACAGTCTGAAAAACAGTACATTGACATACTCTAAAACAAGAATAAAACGAAGACTGCAAGACACCTACCCGCCTGCTGCTCAGCTTCAGCCATCTTCCACCGGAAGTGCAGCCGCCAACAACATCAACTCTCACCCCTGACTTTAGTGGGCCACGCCCCCCCACGCGGAGGCGCACCAATGGAAAACGCGTGCGTGTGTGCGCGAGAAATCCCGCAGCTACATTTGAAGCGTGCGTGCGTCTAATGTTGGAGGATATGATATGAGCAGAAAAAGACAAACGTGGTAAATAATAAGTATCTTAGGAAAAAATGCCAGAAATATACAACCCCTTCAGCAAAAAGTTTATTGCTTTCTTGATCTGTAGACATTAATTGGACACATACTTGTAATATTTCAAGCACTTGTATTACCAATAAAATTCGAGAGGTTCCTTTCAAAACTACTATGGTTTAAAAAGAATATCAATGCTAGTGAGGTTTAAACAACATGGATTGCACCAGTGTATAATGTGTATAATTTTGTATAAGGTGTATTTTGCAACTTTTATGAGGAAAGTGTTCATTTATTTTTTCAAAATATTTACACTAAATTGTTTTGGTGTGGGGCGGCACGGTGGCGCAGTGGGTAGCGCTGCTGCCTCGCAGTTGGGAGACCTGGGGTCCCGGGTTCGCTTCCCGGGTCCACCCTGCGTGGAGTTTGCATGTTCTCCCCGTGTCTGCGTGGGTTTCCTCCGGGCGCTCCGGTTTCCTCCCACAGTCCAAAGACATGCAGGTTAGGTGGATTGGCGTTTCTAAATTGGCCCTAGTGTGTGCTTGGTGTGTGGGTGTGTTTGTGTGTGTCCTGCGGTGGGTTGGCACCCTGCCCGGGATTGGTTCCCTGCCTTGTGCCCTGTGTTGGCTGGGATTGGCTCCAGCAGACCCCCGTGACCCTGTGTTTGGATTCAGCGGGTTGGAAAATGGATGGATGGATGGATGTTTTGGTGTGATCTTAAATCGTTTTCCTTAAGGGAGTAAGATGTTTACGTTTGGAATACTGTATACTAATTTTTATAGTCTACATTCCCATTCTTCTACTTCTTCTTCATCTTCTAACGGGAGCTTCCGAAAGAAGAATAAAAATGGGACTGTAGACTATAAAAGTAGTATTTTCCAAACGTATTTATTATTTATAGTAAATTCCACTTTTATAAATGTAAATGGCTCAAGAAGATGGCGAACTTTAACATTTAACAATTTTAAATTGAATTTGCTCATTATATTAATATGCTGGAAGGAATGAAAAGTTAACTGAGAAAGCTGGATCATTTCATATTTTTTTATTCATCCAAAAGTCAGTTATTACATTTTTGTTTATGAAATACTTTTGTATCAATATTCGATGTTCTATTATTATTATTATTATTATTATTATTATTAATAATGTTCAATGCGGTAATAGATAGATAGATAGATAGATAGATAGATAGATAGATAGATAGATACTTTATTAATCCAAATGGGAAATTCACATTATCCAGCAGCAGTATACTGATAAAATAAATAATATTAAAGATTGATAATAATAATAATGCAGGTGAAAAACAGACAATAACTTTGTATAATGTTAAATACAATTCCATGTATTGGTAGACTCCCATTAAATACGGGCTTTTAACAGTACTTTACAATGGCGTTAAAAACGGAGTTCACAGTGGGTTGTGGTGGCTCAATGGTTTTCATACACAGTAGAAGGAAATTCAAGTGATATGAGAATGGTATCGCCCGGTGTGTGTTAGTGGCGGTGGGTCTGTGAATAATTGTTGTTCAGTATCCTTTTTGAAAGTATATCCAACAGAGTAGTATCAAATAATTAGTAACTGAAAAATATCTATTACTGTAATATATAATGTCCAATACTAGCATAAAATCAATATCAATATTAGCCCTACAAAAGTAAAAACTGAAACGGAGCTAAACGTCAAATTTAGTAATTCGTTAAAATTATATAAATGACTAAGAACTTGGATAACGTTATTGTATAACGTAAATATGAATGGCATACGATGGGCAAGAAGATCAAGGGCCTGTGCCACTGAAGCCCAACCCCAAACCCCAAAAACGCAACTTTCATTTTTTAAACCAATTCTGTGTTTATCTCATTTAGGGGCAATATTGCGCCTTTCTCGTGTCATTAATGAGTTCAAACCCCATTTAGCTCAAGGATGATAATGTCGGTTCTTTACAATAATAATCTGCAAGTAATATTGTTCAATCAATTCAGTCGTATATATGCTTACATAATTGATTTCCCCTTCCATTTAGAGCAGTAATTTTTTTTTATTTTTGGTACTCTACTAGTTAACTTACTTAAAGCACCAGAGAAAAGCCAAGCAAAATGACACCTTTTATTGGCTAACTAGAAAGATTACAATATGCAAGCTTTCGAGGCAACTCAGGCCCCTTCTTCAGGCAAGAGATTACAATATGCAAGCTTTCGAGGCAACTCAGGCCCCTTCTTCAGGCAAGAGATTACAATATGCAAGCTTTCGAGGCAACTCAGGCCCCTTCTTCAGGCGATCTTGCCTGAAGAAGGGGCCTGAGTTGCCTCGAAAGCTTGCATATTGTAATCTTTCTAGTTAGCCAATAAAAGGTGTCATTTTGCTTGGCTTTTCTCTACATTCATAATGGCTAACACGGTACAGCACCCTAGTATTAAACACGGTACAGCACCCTAGTATTAAAGCACCAGGAGAGGGCGCTGCACACCGACTGGCGTTTGCGCGTGCGCTCTGCCTGGCGTTTAATTCACTTGCATTGGGCATCCGAGCAGCTGTCAGACGAGTAAAAAGAGGAAAATCCACAAAATTTATAAGTTTACGCATCTGCTGTCAAGGTCAGATTGAAACAGTAAACTAATTCCTCGTTGAAGTCACACTGAACGTTTCTCAGTTTTAAGATGGACGAGTTAACCAATTCGCCAATACTTTTCAATGGGACATTTTGAAATTTTAAACGTTCAGGCAGCGCGATCTATTCGATATATCACAACGAAAATTGATCTGTTTCGACAAAATTTCTTTGAAGAATAAGGGTGCCACATCTTAACAAAGTGGTCCACGGTGGGCCGAGTTGCTTCATGCGGACAGACAGCCATGGGCTTTAGGAATAACTGCTTCACAAGTTACATGCGAATGCACCGAAAACCTATACATATTGTAAAGCCTTTCAGTTTATTTTACCTTTTAATATTGTGTGTATATAATATTTACAAAATAACCCTATGCATATATGTGCAAAGTTTTTATGTTTTGTATTTTATTTTCTTAGTTGGAATTTTGGTGCATCTTACTGGGTTAGCACAATTTCCAGAATTTTTCTGTGAGTGGGACAGCAGAGAAAAACATTGACATTGCATTCAGAAGGAATGGCCAGTTAGAAAAAAATTAGCTGGGTGCCAAAAACATCATCAGACCTAACCTGGTGGATCCGGATAAATGTTGCTACCATTGTGCTTCATATTAAGCTCGATTTAACGTGGCCATCTATCAAAAGATAGAGCCTGCTTTATGCATTTGTGCCGAAATTTTCCTGGTTTGTCTGAGGTTAATTTGAAATTCATATACTACGTCAGTCAGTCAGGAATTTTCTAACTCGCTTGGCAGGGGTGTAACACAGAACTCTGGGCCCTTTCCTCTCAAAAACAAGACTTTGATTCCTGGGTAATCATTCCCCTTCTTCTCCCCACTACGACGCTCAAGCGCTCAGCCCTGGAGCCTATACCAGCTGGCACAGGGCACAAAGCAGAAACAAACAGGGCACACACAATTTAGCATCACCAATCCACCCACCCTGCAAGTCTTTGGACGGTAGGAGGAAACCTATGCAGACACCTGGAGAACATGCAAACTCCACACAGAGAGAACACAGGATGTGAACCCTGGTCTCCTTCCTGCAAGCAGGGGCGGCCTTAGGCATGTGCAAACTGGGCACCTGCACAGGGCCACCAAATCCCAGGGGCCGCCACGCCAATATATATTGAATATAAAACAGAAAGAGAAAATAACGACACAGCTGACGGTAATGTGGCCGAAAAACATTGTGTTTCTTGTTAATTAGTACGCTGTATTTACTAATGTCGCTAGAGTCGGAGCAGTAAGCTATATGTAGTATTATAACGTTCTGCCGTAATGAGAATATCATGGGCCGCCACTTGGTTTTCAAATTACGGACACGCGCATATAGAAGCAAAGCTAGTGCAAGTGGGCGAGTCGTCTTACAAGTTAATAAGATACCGTGCATAAGATACCATATTGACATTGGCGAGCAAAGGGGCCACCGATTCTTTCTCTGCCCAGGGCCGCCACAAGCCTAGAGCCGCCAAGGCTGCAGCTCTGCCACAGTGCCACCCTAACATGCTATTTATTATAAATAAAAACTTTTTTCAGAATTTAATTTCACACAGTAAAACAAAATATCAAAATCCTTAAATCTAAAATACACCTAAAATAAAATCCACACGTTGTTTTTAATGTAAAACATTTTTTTAATGAAGTAGCCATATCGATTTGGGGCAGAAATCCCTGTGTTTAGGTGTCAGTGAAGCTAACAAGGCAGCTGCCATGCCAGTGAAGGGCGGAAAAGCACTCATCGACATCTTTGTGCGGGGCAGATGCAGTAAAGCGGTTGAGGCGGCAACGTGAGCGGCAAAGCAGCCAACCCGCCGACAGGGTGGGACGGAAGAAAACTGCTGCTTCTGTTGTTACGAATCGTCCCAGTTTTGGGGGCGTTTCACCGTAAAATATGCTGGCTCGAGTAATAAGAAGTATGGTAAGTGATCATGGGGAAATTCGGAGTTAAATCGCTGGGGTGATAACCGCAAGTCATTTCGTTTTTGTTTGAGCGTTTTCGAAGGTTGGGGACTTCGCAGCGGGCATCGCTCTCTCCTGGCATGTGCAGACTAAAGGTCAGACTGTTTATTGTTTTATTTATATTGGCATAATGTCACCGGGCAACAAGTGGGCGTTAATATTTAGAATGTTTTTTTTTTTCCTTCGGGGCTTAACAGAATATCGTTACGCCGGGCACCGTTGCCTCGCGTTCTTTTCAGCTGCCATTTACGTACACACTCAGTGCTTGCTATGTAGCAAAGTGGCAGGTTTGTATCCCATTGTTTATATCTTGTTTACACTACACTGTAAAGTACGACAGGAGATCAAATCAATCATTTAATGCCAATCTGACAGACTTGGCATGGCAGTGTTAGGGGCTGTTGGTGAGAAGCGAACAGACAGGTGGGAAGTCTTTCTCAGCTGTAAGAAGAGACCCCAACTGCTGCTCTCCTCCAGTAATGTGAACTCTTAACAGTGGCTGTGCCCATGTAAATGTGCCTGGATCGTGTTGGGACAAGATTGACAGAAATATTTTGGCTTAGACTGCTCCCTGTTAATTATTTCTAGAATGTTCTGAGTGGGGAAGTTATAGTTCATTGAGTACACTGCCACATAATAATGGTTCACTTCCAAATTGGTGATGTGGAGTTTACATCTCCTTCCTGTTTTAGTGAGGGTTTCTCCTACCATCTAGAGACACGCCAGTCTGACTGGCGACTCGAAAATAGTGGTGGCGGGTGGTAGTGGATGGCTTTGCTTTGGCAGGCTGATGTCCTGGGGCCTCATGTATAAACGGTGCGTACGCACAGAAATGTTGCGTACGAACCTTTCCACGCTCAAATCGCGATGTATAAAACCTAAACTTGGCGTAAAGCCACGCACATTTCCACGGTAACTCATTCCTTGGCGTACGCAATTTATCCGCCCGGTTTTGCAGACTGGCGGCACCCAGCGTCAAAGCAGTGCTACTGTTCCTGTGTGATCACCCTTTCTTTCTTAGCTCCACATTCCTAGCGCGGCTTTATAAATACACTGAAATTAACTGCATATTGTTTATTAGTGTAATGCATCTGATTGTAATTAACCTGTAGCAATATAATGGTCCAGGGAATAGCCATAGTATTCCAAATACCATAACTGCTTTAGCGTTGTAACTCTCACTGCATGTTCTTTCAGCTGATCCCGTTAAGGGCTGCCACAGCAGATCATCTTTTTCCACATTACTCTCACTGCACCACTCAGAGTATTTATATCACTGTATCTGAGTGGGAAATCACAGCAGCAGCTGATTGGAAAGAGAATTATCGGTACACAGCATGAAGCAGATGCTGCCTGAGCCACAGCAAACGCTTTAGTCCCTGTACGGACTTCGCGGTTTAGAAACAGTTTCATCCCAAGAACTCTAAACACTAAATCAGTCCATCAACTGCTCCTTATATAATTGTTTACTTATAAGTACAATCACCTCACTGTAAACTTGCACTACAGTTATAATATTGCACAACCTGCGCCACTTTATAAAGCGCGTATTTACATGTGATGACGGTATTCATTTCTAAGACGAAATGCAGCAAAACATGTTGATTATATTATACAGATAAAACTTTAACTTCATTTAAATAATCTGTATTGTTAATAATTAAACATGTGAGGACACAGTGCCGCAGCGCTAGCTAGTTCAGTAATTGTTCCTGCCTTGCGCTGTATTATTGCTGGTGCTGACGCGACACTGGAAAGATAGACGGATATAATAATTAAACATGTACTACTAAGATATTTCAATGTTCCTTAAAAGTTTTGAAGAATCGAAGTTCTAAGCTTACAGATGGCTTCACGTCTATTACATAGCTTATTGTGTGGCGATTGAGTTTTTGGAGAAAGAAAAGTAAGGACAGGAATTGGAGGTTAGTACGTTTGAAAGAGACAGTACTGCTGTGATAAATTATTTAACTGAAGGTTGCGCATGGCGCAGCAAGCCTCTTGCGTGAGACATGAACAAGCACTGCGCCACCGTGTTCCCATGTTTAATAACATGCTTTCATTCCTATCATCATGAAAAAGATATCACGTATACATCTCAGTATTTTAATTATTCAGAGAGCTGTAATATCAAGAATGTAATGGAGTATGTGTCCTGTCGGAGAAAGAGAAAGCCCGTTTAAAAAGCAGGTAGTGATTCATACACATAGAGCACATAGAAGATCAAATACAGAACAAAGCATTTAACATGCCACTTTAGTTACAATAGGATTTGAAGTACTAGGGTGTTGTACCGTGTTAGCCATTATGAATGTAGAGAAAAGCCAAGCAAAATGACACCTTTTATTGGCTAACTAGAAAGATTACAATATGCAAGCTTTCGAGGCAACTCAGGCCCCTTCTTCAGGCAAGATGTAATACAGAAACTGAAGTTTCCTATGTTTATATACACACTCTAGGACAAGAAACAACATTGGTAAATCTTTAAATGAGAGATTTTGTATGTAAAAAATTAATAGATTCATTCAGGCTAGGGTTAGTTTAGCAAGAGAGAAAAGAACAATGTATTGTCAAGATCTCTGGATAAGATAACTGTCCAACCAAGTCTTTTGAAGTTTGTAATGAGTTTTTCAAAACAATGTGGGTCTGTAGACAGGTTGTCTGTCATTCTGAGAGATGTAAACAATCCTCATATCTGGCCATAAAACTCTTGTCTTTATTCAATCCATGTTGTAAAGTATTAAATTTTAGCATGAGTTTAACTTCCCATTCTTTTCTCTCTTGCTGTTTTTTGAAATTGCCCATAAGCACTGTGACCTTAAAGTCCTTCTCACAGTGTCCATGGCTGTTGAAGTGGGCCGCCACAGGAACATCTGTGTTGCCATGTTTAATGTGGAACCTGTGTAAGTTCATTCTCTGGCGGAGTGTTTGTCCAGTTTCTCCCACATAGAGTGCAGTGTCAGGACATTTCATGCAGAAAATTAGGTAGACTACATTAGATGATCTGCAGGAAAATGATCCCTTGATGTGATGTTCGAGTCGGCAGTGTGGTATAACTATACGGTCTGTATCATAGATGTGGGCACATGTTTTGCATCTTTTCTGTAGGCATGGAGATGTGCCATTTTCTGTTGGTTCACTTAGGGAGCCTCGGACAATTAATTGTTGAAGGTTTGGTGGTTGTCTGTATGCCAGGAGGGGAGGTTCAGGAAATACATTTTTCAGTGTTTGGTCATTGTTTAGTATTGGCTGAAGTTCTTTTATAATTTTTCGAAGTGTTTCAAGATGTGGGTTGTAGGTGACAACAAGGGGGATGCGATCCTTGTTGTCTTTGTTTTTATATTCCAGAAGGTTGTCTCTGGGTATGGCAGTAGCTCTTCTTATTTGAGTGTCTGTTGTTTTTGGGGTGTAACCTTGTTTGATGAAATCTTGTCTGAGCTCCTGCAGTTGTTGATCCCGGTCTGTTGGGTCTGAGCAAATACGATTGTACCGTATTGCTTGGCTGAAAATAATGGAGCGCCTTATATGCTTGGGGTGGAAGCTATCATTTTTCAGGTAGGTCCGTCTGTCTGTCGGTTTGTGAAAAATAGAAGTTACAAGGGTGTTGTCTTTCAGTTGAACGGTGGTGTCAAGAAAGCTGACTTCTGTTTTTGAGTAATTCAGCTTCAGCTTTATGTTGGGGTGAAAACAATTATATTCATTATGAAAATGGAGGAGGTCCTTTTCACTGGCAGTCCAGATTATGAAGATGTCATCTATGTAACGAAGATACAACATTGGTTTTACGATGCACATTGACATGAAATCTTCCTCCAATTTTGCCATAAAAAGATTTGCATAGTGAGGTGCAAACCGACATCCCATTGCAGTCCCCATTTGTTGTAAGTAGCAATCCTGTCCAAAACAGAATAGATTATGTGTCAGAGTGAATTTTATCATTTCTATTACTGACTTTGTGGGTAAATCATGTTGTTTGAGGTACATTTCACATGCCAATATGCCATCATCATGGGGGATGTTAGTGTAAAGTGCCTCAACATCCATTGTGGCCAGTAAGGTTCCCTCAGGTAAGGGGCCTAAAGCAGACAGTTTTTTTAAGAAGTCAGTGGTGTCCTGGATGTAGCTGGTTGTGTTACGGGTGAGGGGTTTAAGGATCTGCTCCACCCAACCTGAAACATTTTCTGTAAGGGAGCCAATTCCTGAGATTATAGGTCTTCCTGGGTTCCCTTCTTTGTGGATTTTAGGAAGCATGTAGAAGTAACCCATTTTGGGGTTCTCAGGAATTAAACTGTTTACATGATCCTTGATGTCAAGAGGAAAGCTACTTACTATTTTTTTTAGTTCCTTTTTGTAGAGATCTGTTGGGTCTTCTTGCAGTTTGTGATAATGCATAGTATTGGATTATCACAAACTGCAAGAAGACCCAACAGATCTCTACAAAAAGGAACTAAAAAAAATAGTAAGTAGCTTTCCTCTTGACATCAGGGATCATGTAAACAGTTTAATTCCTGAGAACCCCAAAATGGGTTACTTCTACATGCTTCCTAAAATCCACAAAGAAGGGAACCCAGGAAGACCTATAATCTCAGGAATTGGCTCCCTTACAGAAAATGTTTCAGGTTGGGTGGAGCAGATCCTTAAACCCCTCACCCGTAACACAACCAGCTACATCCAGGACACCACTGACTTCTTAAAAAAACTGTCTGCTTTAGGCCCCTTACCTGAGGGAACCTTACTGGCCACAATGGATGTTGAGGCACTTTACACTAACATCCCCCATGATGATGGCATATTGGCATGTGAAATGTACCTCAAACAACATGATTTACCCACAAAGTCAGTAATAGAAATGATAAAATTCACTCTGACACATAATCTATTCTGGTTTTGGACAGGATTGCTACTTACAACAAATGGGGACTGCAATGGGATGTCGGTTTGCACCTCACTATGCAAATCTTTTTATGGCAAAATTGGAGGAAGATTTCATGTCAATGTGCATCGTAAAACCAATGTTGTATCTTCGTTACATAGATGACATCTTCATAATCTGGACTGCCAGTGAAAAGGACCTCCTCCATTTTCATAATGAATATAATTGTTTTCACCCCAACATAAAGCTGAAGCTGAATTACTCAAAAACAGAAGTCAGCTTTCTTGACACCACCGTTCAACTGAAAGACAACACCCTTGTAACTTCTATTTTTCACAAACCGACAGACAGACGGACCTACCTGAAAAATGATAGCTTCCACCCCAAGCATATAAGGCGCTCCATTATTTTCAGCCAAGCAATACGGTACAATCGTATTTGCTCAGACCCAACAGACCGGGATCAACAACTGCAGGAGCTCAGACAAGATTTCATCAAACAAGGTTACACCCCAAAAACAACAGACACTCAAATAAGAAGAGCTACTGCCATACCCAGAGACAACCTTCTGGAATATAAAAACAAAGACAACAAGGATCGCATCCCCCTTGTTGTCACCTACAACCCACATCTTGAAACACTTCGAAAAATTATAAAAGAACTTCAGCCAATACTAAACAATGACCAAACACTGAAAAATGTATTTCCTGAACCTCCCCTCCTGGCATACAGACAACCACCAAACCTTCAACAATTAATTGTCCGAGGCTCCCTAAGTGAACCAACAGAAAATGGCACATCTCCATGCCTACAGAAAGATGCAAAACATGTGCCCACATCTATGATACAGACCGTATAGTTATACCACACTGCCGACTCGAACATCACATCAAGGGATCATTTTCCTGCAGATCATCTAATGTAGTCTACCTAATTTTCTGCATGAAATGTCCTGACACTGCACTCTATGTGGGAGAAACTGGACAAACACTCCGCCAGAGAATGAACTTACACAGGTTCCACATTAAACATGGCAACACAGATGTTCCTGTGGCGGCCCACTTCAACAGCCATGGACACTGTGAGAAGGACTTTAAGGTCACAGTGCTTATGGGCAATTTCAAAACACAGCAAGAGAGAAAAGAATGGGAAGTTAAACTCATGCTAAAATTTAATACTTTACAACATGGATTGAATAAAGACAAGAGTTTTATGGCCAGATATGAGGATTGTTTACATCTCTCAGAATGACAGACAACCTGTCTACAGACCCACATTGTTTTGAAAAACTCATTACAAACTTCAAAAGACTTGGTTGGACAGTTATCTTATCCAGAGATCTTGACAATACATTGTTCTTTTCTCTCTTGCTAAACTAACCCTAGCCTGAATGAATCTATTAATTTTTTACATACAAAATCTCTCATTTAAAGATTTACCAATGTTGTTTCTTGTCCTAGAGTGTGTATATAAACATAGGAAACTTCAGTTTCTGTATTACATCTTGCCTGAAGAAGGGGCCTGAGTTGCCTCGAAAGCTTGCATATTGTAATCTTTCTAGTTAGCCAATAAAAGGTGTCATTTTGCTTGGCTTTTCTCTAATAGGATTTGAGAAACTAGTAAATTAAACGATTTTAAGATGAAGTTTAAGATGTTCTACTTTAATGGCAAAATAAACTACGTGATTAAAGTGGAAATTTCGAGATTAAAGTTGACATTTCGTGCTTTTTTCCCCACTGTGTGCCTTTTTTTTTTGTCTGTACCCTAATAAGCTTTCATATGACACTCAGACGGTGGGCTACGACTCGCTTTTTCACGGCGACTTTGATATGTGATTTCTTTTTTATTTCGGGAACTGTGCGACTTTGTGAAGTTGAGCCTTCGAGTTTCTCCGACACACTGTCACTCGATCAGCTTCCCTTTGTTGATTATACCACTGTTTAAACCAACAAATAGTACGTTTTTCCTTTGCCTCCACTTGGTATTCGCTGAAATTCTTATATTTTCTCCCGTGCTTTTCCATTGTCTTTTCACAGAAGGCTATTTATATTGATTTGCATATTCAAAGAGGCGTAATTCTGGGAGGAGTTGGGGCGGGACAGAAGGCGCGTGCACGTGCGTTACTTTTCACGCAAATCGGGATTTATGTAGTAGAAGAACGTGAAAGTATGCGTGCGCACAGATTCCTGCATCTGGATTTTTCTGTGCGTACGCACAATCCCGCTTTTGTGCTTACGCCATGTTATAGTGTGAGTTCTACGCACGGCGTTATACATGAGGCCCCTGCTCTGTACCTCTTGACCTAAATGTACAGGAAACGTATGGGTGGAAATTCGTAATGTACAGTGTGCCCTTCATAATGTTTGATATTAACACGCATTTTTCCTGGATGTTCCCCTCTGCTCT
Source organism: Erpetoichthys calabaricus (assembly GCF_900747795.2). Taxonomy (NCBI): domain Eukaryota; kingdom Metazoa; phylum Chordata; class Cladistia; order Polypteriformes; family Polypteridae; genus Erpetoichthys; species Erpetoichthys calabaricus. The sequence goes on along the minus strand of NC_041402.2, from coordinate 187,818,832 downwards.
AAAATTACAAATCAAACAATTAAGACGCTGTCATGAAAGTGCACATCGCAGACTTTTCGTTTAAGGGGATTTGCGGACATTTCAGTCACACAACACTTTTTTTTGCATGGTCCCTTAACCTGCAATGGCTCTGTTGGGGTATAACGTTAGCCTGCATCCAGCCCTTCAAGTAGACCCTCCAACCGGCAGGTAAAACTTCGGGGTTGGTGGCAGAATTGGCACTCCAGCCACCATAAAACTGTTCCATTCCATCTGAACTTGTGTGGTGCTGAAGTGTCACCTGTTGTATTGGCTGCACTCGGGTCCCAGTCTAGGATCCTGAGTTGGTTTGTCATGTGGTGGGTGCGGCAATGCGCTGTATCAGCGTGTGCTCCTAACCTCCTCCTCCTTAACCTGCAATGGCTCCATCCTGGGTATGATGTGAGCCTGCATCCAGCCCTTCGAGCAGGTCCTCCAACTTGCAGGGAAAACTCAGGGGTTGGTTGCAGGTTTGGCACTCCAGCCGCTGTAAAAAACCTCCCACTATTGTGTGCGCTGTATGAGTACATGCTCCCAACCTCACCTCTCTCCTCATCTCCCACCATTTCAGGGCACCACAATATTTGGGACAGATGGTGCCACAGGTGGGTTTCATGGCTTCATTATATACAGTGCATCCGGAAAGTATTCACAGCGCATCACTTTTTCCACATTTTGTTATGTTACAACCTTATTCCAAAATGGATTAAATTAATTTTTTTCCTCAGAATTCTACACACAACACCCCATAATGACAACGTGAAAAAAGTTTACTTGAGGTTTTTGCAAATTTTTTAAAAATAAAAAAATTGAGAAATCCCATGTACATAAGTATTCACAGCCTTTGCTCAATACTTTGTCGATGCACCTTTGGCAGCAGTTACAGCCTCAAGTCTTTTTGAATATGATGCCACAAGCTTGGCACACCTATCCTTGGCCAGTTTCGCCCATTCCTCTTTGCAGCACCTCTCACACTGCATCAGGTTGGATGGGAAGCGTCGGTGCACAGCCATTTTAAGATCTCTCTAGAGATGTTCAACGGGATTCAAGTCTGGGCTCTGGCTGGGCCACTCAAGGACATTCACAGAGTTGTCCTGAAGCCACTCCTTTGATATCTTGGCTGTGTGCTTAGGGTCGTTGTCCTGCTGAAAGATGAACCGTCGCCCCAGTCTGAGGTCAAGAGCGCTCTGGAGCAGGTTTTCATCCAGGATGTCTCTGTACATTGCTGCAGTCATCTTTCCCTTTATCCTGACTAGTCTCCTATCTCCACAGCATGATGCTGCCACCACCATGCTTCACTGTAGGGATGGTATTGGCCTGGTGATGAGCGGTGCCTGGTTTCCTCCAAACGTGACGCCTGGCATTCACACCAAAGAGTTCAATCTTTGTCTCATCGGACCAGAGAATTTTCTTTCTCATGGTCTGAGAGTCCTTCAGGTGCCTTTTGGCAAACTCCAGGCGGGCTGCCATGTGCTTTTTACTAAGGAGTGGCTTCCGTCTGGCCACTCTACTATACAGGCCTGATTGGTGGATTGCTGCAGAGATGGTTGTCCTTCTGGAAGGTTCTCCTCTCTCCACAGAGGACCTCTGGTGCTCTGACAGAGTGACCATCGGGTTCTTGGTCACCTCCCTGACTAAGGCCCTTCTCCCCCGATCGCTCAGTTTAGATGGCCGGCCAGCTCTAGGAAGAGTCCTGGTGGTTTCGAACTTCTTCCACTTACGGATGATGGAGGCCACTGTGCTCATTGGGACCTTCCAAGCAGCAGACATTTTTCTGTAACCTTCCCCAGATTTGTATCTTGAGACAATCCTGTCTCGGAGGTCTACAGACAATTCCTTTGACTTCATACTTGGTTTGTGCTCTGACATGAACTGTCAACTGTGGGACCTTCTATAGACAGGTGTGTGCCTTTCCAAATCATGTCCAGTCAACTGAATTTACCACAGGTGGACTCTAATGAAGCTGCAGAAACATCTCAAGGATGATCAGGGGAAACAGGATACACCTGAGCTCAATTTTGAGCTTCATGGCAAAGGCTGTGAATACTTATGTACATGTGCTTTCTCAATTTTTTTATTTTTAATAAATTTGCAATAATCTCAAGTAAACGTTTTTCATGTTGTCATTATGGGGTGTTGTGAGTAGAATTCTGAGGAAAAAAATGAATTTAATCCATTTTGGAATTGGAGAGGCGACAGAGACGACTAACAGCAGAAGACTTCATGGACAGAAGCACAGAGGGTGCACTGCAAGATGCAAACCACTGGTTACCCACAAAAACAGGACGGCCAGATTACAGCTTGTGAAAGTGGATTTTAAAGAGCCTGCAGAATTCTGGGAAAAGGTCTTGCGGAAAGATGAGCCATCAAAGTGATGTCAAGAACAAAGTGTGGAGATGACAATGAAGTGCCTGAGATCCAAAGCAGACCACCTCATCTGTTAAACATAGTGCTGGGAGTGTTATGGACTGGGCTGGCACACTTCTCTTCATTGATGATGGAACTGCTGATGGCAGTCGCACAATGAATTCTGAGGTGTAGAGACACATCTGGTCTTCCCAAGTTCCAGTTAAGACCTCTAAACACGTTGACTTCATCCTACAGTAAGGTAATGATCCAACAATACTGCTGAGCCGAAAAATGGTAAAGCTAAAAAATGGAACATTCTTGAATGGCCAAGCCAGTCACCTTATTTAAATCCAATTGAGTAGGCCTTCCATATACTGAAGAGAACATTTAAGGGGCAGAAGCTGAAGATGACTGCATGAGAGGCTTAACAGAGCATCACCAGAGAAGACCCTCAGCACCTGCTGATGTGTATGAATCGCAGACTTCAAGCAGTCATTTCATGTGCGGAACATGTGACAAAGTCCTAAATATGAAAATGGCTTTAATAGACCTGCCATTGCTGGGTGCCACACCCATGTTGGGTGACTGTAATGTCTGCAAATCCCCTTAAATGAAAGTCTACCATGTGCACTTGAATCACAAGTCTGAATTGCTTGATTTGTAATTTTAAATTGTGGAGCGAAAGGGCAAATCTAGGAAAAAAATGTGTCATAGTCTCAAACATTATGGCGGGCCCTGTATTTCTGTGTTTTGTCATGTGATTACCACTGCAGCATTGCACAATTTGAGTAGTTTCAATATACTGGAAAGTTTCATTTTGAAATCCTGTCTAGTCCCATGTTCTCTATTGAAATCCAAATGTTGTGCTAAAGCCCTGATGGGAATAACAAAGGCTTTGACATGTGAATGTGTTTGCCTTTTTTTTTTTTTTGTTCTTTATTTCGCCTTATGCAATTTCTTGTATTAGGAATTTGTTAGTTTTCGCATACCCCTTGGGGTCAGAGCGCAGGGTCAGCCATTGTACAGCGCCCCTGGAGCAATTACAGGTTAAGGGTCTTGCTCAAGGGCCCAGCAGAGTAGGATCTCTTTTTGGCAGTGACGGGGATTCGAACCGGCAACCTTCTGGATACCAGCGCAGATCCTTAGCCTCAGAGCCACCACTCCGCCCTACTATTTTGCACTGTGTGAATAAAAATTATTTAATAAAAAATAGTGAGTACTTACAGTTTGAATCAGAATTGATCACATTTATTGTCCAAGTGTGCACAAATACAAGGAATCTGACTTCGGTTTTTTGGTGACCCGCCAAGTGTAGTCACATGACAGACATGCACACACCTGAGTTAAATACAAGACATACAATGTGAACATATGTATGGCAGTGCACGAAATACTGAAATGTATACACATTAGCTATATGTAAAAATATTACAAGATTTTAGGGGGTCTTGCCCATACTGAGCAAGGACAGCCGAATGAACCATTTGTGAGCTTGATGGCCTTGGGAAAGAAACTGTTCTTATATCTGCTTGTTTTGGTGTAGTTTAGCCTGACAGATGAGGGACATTCAAAGAGGTGGTGGCCTGGATGTGAGTGGTCAGCGACGATTTCATGACTGTTGTGGAAGAATAATTTTAGAATAACATAACATTCATCTTAAAGAAATAGCATAAAGGCTTAATAAATGTCAGAAACCTGTTCAGGCACACCAGGAAACCAGATAAAAGTCAAGTGAACAACAAAATGTACACTGAAATATAATAAGAATTGGTTTAGGAAAAATACTGAGATGGTCATGTAAATAATGTACCAGAAGAAAAGTTGATGGAATATACATAATGTACTGAAGGATGACTAAGAAATCAGCAGATCCATATTACTAACCGAGAATGGTAAACCGGATATGGACGCAGGTACATGCCCATGGACACAGGAGACATAGTGCGCAGGTGCCACAAAAAAACAAGGAATCAGCCCCCCGCCCCAGAGTGAAACGGGACAGACTACAGAGTCCACAAAGGTTCACAAATCAAACCCGAGATAGTACGGAAAGCGGTAACGACACGGCCACACAAAAAAGAGGATACAGCCCCCCGCCCCAGAGTAAAACGGGACAGACTACAGAGTCCACAAAAGTCCACAACACACAGCATAATCAAACCCGAGATGGTACGGAAAGCACAGGCGCCTACAACGCGCTATACACCGCCAACAACGAAAGAGCTCAATTAAAAAATAAAAGAAATAAAGCAAAAAGCCCAGAGAATACGGACCCCTAAACGTCCACACCACACAGCAGAGGCAAACCCGACATAGTACGGAAGCTGCAGGCGTCACCGCCATATTGTGAGTGGCACTACTGCGGAGTGAATGTGCAGGCGTCAATGCCATATTGTGAGTGGCACTACTCCGGAGTGAAGTTAGGAATAATGTGCTGCTTGGGATTGTACAAACCGCTGAACGCTTTATACCAAATTCAAACACAATACAGCTCAACGATACAAACACGAGCTCACCTGGATAAGATCAATGAACGCAGGCGCCTCCATCAGAAGGTTGCCAGTTCGAATCCCGTAAATGCCAATAGGGACTCTGCTCTGTTGGGCCCTTGAGCAAGGCCCTTAACCTGCAATTGCTAAGTGCTTTGAGTAGTGAGAAAAGCGCTATATAAATGCAAAGAATTATTATTTGCTGCATTATACATTTTCATTGTTTTTGGCTTTGAAATTAACACACAAATACTTTTTAAACTTACACTTTTACTGTAAAACTTCAGTAAAAACAATTTTTTGAATTAACTTTTCATCAATATCACATTGAATTTTGATTCCGTGTTTGGACTTTCATCGTGACAACGCAATGTATAACTTCCCGTGATTGAATTTTGTTTCTTTCTCTCTAATAAATAAACCGACTTTTTCGAATGTTTGTCCCTGTGATTTGTTAATTGTCTTAGCAAAAGCTATTCTAATGGGAAACTATAAACGTTTTAATACGAATGGCATATCAAGATCTCCTTTGGTGTCTAATGTTATCGCTGAAGATGGAGTACATTACCTTTCTTGTTGCCTGTTAAAATTTTACATGTCAGAATTGTTCGACTAATTTTGAACACAACCAATCGTGTCCTATTGCATAGCCCATCACTCAGACATAAATAACATTGCGATACATCCTTCTTTCTACAGTAATTTTGCCGATGGAAGACCAGACGGTGTTAACTGTCATAGATATTTTTTGTGATATTGTGAGTTGATGTTTTCATCTTCTGCAGCATCACCACCAACTGTTTCAGCACAGTCTACTGATACACATTTAACCAATTTGCTGTGTAACGGATCGACAATTTTCACGTTATTTCGTTTGACTTCATCGTTTCTCGCTGCTAGGATTGCCCGTGTACTCATTTCTTCTGTTGATAACTCTTCGGGATGAAATTCTTCAATAAGATTTGGACATAATAAATCTCCTTTAATTGGGAACGTAAATGGAAGAAAACGTAAAAAAATTATAAGAGCTGAGAGCACAGGAACTGTGTCTGACAAAAACATTCACACGAATGAAGGGTGAGAAGACCGTGGGAATGGGCCGTTAACTGTAAATGGTTGAGAGGAGGGCGGGACTTGAGAAAATCTCTTGCCATTAGTCTCATGTCGCGGGATTTGAAAAAATCTCTTGGAAATAGTCTCGTTTTAAGATTTTTTTTTTACAATAGAGAGATGTTAAATTTCTACCACACTCTTCAATCCTCCTAGCTGGGTATAATATGGACATGATGGTCTCATACCTGCTTAATCCAATTCAGGGACTTGGTAATATGGACTGAGCAGTGCTCACTCTTGCACACACTCACATACATACTCACATAGGACCAGTTTAAAGCTACCAATCAGTCTAACATACACACCTTTCGAATGTTGGGGGAAAACACTAGTACATAACATTGGGGGGGCAGACTCCACACAGAGCACCCGTTCACAATACTACATTTTGGTTTGAAAACGCAGACGTTAGTCTCCATATTTGCCTTTCGTTCACACTATCCTGTCGTTTTCATCTGCACAAAAACTAAGACTTTCAAAGACGCCCCCTATAACTGTATACTTCTGAAAACGCAGCCTCAGGGTTGTAATGTGGACAGGTGAAAACACTGATTTCTGAAATCTCAGACTCTAATCACTCTGTGATTGGTTCATGCTCATTTTGTGGCCTTTTTCCCGATTGGATCCTGCCCATTACAACGGTTTATTCCCCGACTGGCCATCCTTCACAGAAGAACCCATATTCCAACATAGCAGGCGTAAAAAAGCATGTTGTCCCCTGTGTCTGCGTGGATTTCCTGTGGGTGCTCTGGTTTCTTCTCACATGCCAAAGACATGCAGGTTAGGTGGATTGGGGACGCTAACCTGGCCCTAATCTGAAATTAATACCTGGATGGAGCAGAACGTTTTAAAATTAAATTGCAACAAAACTGACCTCCTGCAAATTGGAACTAAAATGCAACTTAATAAAATGAGCTCCTTCCCAGTCCATCTTGGCGGTGATCTCATCAGACCTGCCTCTACTGCAAAGAATCTTGGTGTCATTTTTGATTCCTTCCTTTCTTATTCCGCCCACATAAACCACATTAAGAAACTTTCTTACTTTCACCTCTGTAACATATCCCGTGTTCGCTCTTTCCTCTCCTTTTCTAATGCTGAGAAACTCGTCCATGCTTTTATCACATCCCGCATCGATTATTATAATTCCCTACTGGCAGGTGTCCATTCTAATCTTATATCACAGCTCCAGCTTATTCAAAACTCGGCTGCAAGAGTCCTGACACGGACCAGCAGCAGCGAGCACATCACACCCATCCTGCTCCGCCTTCACTGGCTCCCTGTGTCCTACAGGATTGAATATAAAATTCTATTAATAACCTACAAAGCTTTAAACGACCTTGCGCCAAACTACTGTACATCAGTGACCTTCTCCATCACTGTGTGCCTGTCCACCCACTAAGGTCCTCTGATTCTGGTAATCTTGTTGTGCCCCGCACTAATCTACACTCCATGGGTGACAGCAGGGCCTTCAGCTGTATAACGCCCAGACTCTGGAATGACCTACCGCAATTAATCAGGTCAGCTGACTCCATGAATTCTTTTAAAAAACAACTCAAAACCCATCAGTTCAGGAAGGCTTTTAGCTCTACTTGACTTTATTACTCTTCTTTCAGTTTACCTTCATGTCAAGTTGCTCATGTAACCTGTGTGTGTGTGCGAGACCATCACTTATGTTGTCTGTTAGGCTTTTTCTCTGAATTTACTGTCTTAATCTTCTTCATTTATTTATCTGGTTTGTACAATGCTATATACTGTATACCCTGCCTTGAGCTTGGGAAAGGCGCTATATAAATAAAATGTATTATTATTATTATTATTGAGTGGGTTTGTGTTCGCCCTGAGGTGGACTGGTGCCATGTCCAGGTTTTCTTCCTGCCTTGATGGCTTCAAGGGGGCAATACTGGAACTCGATAGGTTCCAGCAGCTCCCATGACATTGGTCTGGATTAAGCAGATTAGAAAATGCTGTGTAAATGTGCAAAAGACAAATAATTTACAGTTTTTGTGATAAATTCTGTGGCAATACCACCTTTTCATGTCAACGAGCACATGTGCAGTGTAGGTGAGCGTCTACGTCATTTTCAGTCATTTCACTGTGGATGGAGATACTTTAATAAATGATGCGAAAACACTAGCATGGATAAAGATCATTTTAGTTGGAAAATCGTTTTCACATGTGGACGTAGCCAGAGTGTCACTGGGCGGTGATAATCTGAATTAAAGGCAGCACACGAGGAGTTCATGATATGTAGCTTCATTCTCTGTTTCCTTATGTGCAAATACATCTTATTAGGGGACGGGTCGGGTATGTTCTGATTCAGGCCCTCCTTAAAAGGTTTTGGAATTGTGGAGTTGTTAAGACTGAGGTGGGCTTGTGGCTGACCCACGCATCATTTATTGGGTTATAGGGCATTGAGGGGGTACTGTAGTTGTTAAAGACCAAATGATGATGATGACCATGAGTAGAGTAATCAGGGTGACTCCCTCACCTTTATGTTTCCCTTAGGGTAGTGTGGTCCCCACATGTGAGTCAAGTGGTCTGTAAGCTGACAGTCATGGCTCTTAAAATGGCTCAGTTGTGTTAATCTGTTATGTACTAGGTCCATGTAAGCATTTATTTGTAACAGTCATGGCTTTTCTCCAACACCAACATACTTGGTAGATGACAAATGGCCCTAAAATATCAACCACTAAGCACACTGTCTAACTCTTTTTGGAGGACATTAACAACTTTTGGGCGGCACGGTGGCGCAGTGGTAGCGCTGCTGCCTCATAGTAAGGAGACCTGGGTTCACTTCCCCGAGTCCTCCCTGCAAGGAGTTTGCATGTTCTCCCCGTGTCTGCTTGGGTTCCTTCCCACAGTCCAAAGAAGATAGATAGATAGATAGATAGATAGATAGATAGATAGATAGATAGATAGATAGATAGATAGATGGGATTAATAAAGTATCTATCTATCTAAGGGGAAATTCACATACTCCAGCAGCAGCATACTGATACAAAAAACAACATGAAATTAAAGATTGATAACAATGCAGGTAAAAGCAGAAAATAACTTTATATAATGTTAACGTTTACCCCCCCTGGGTGGAATTGAAGAGTTGCATAGTTTGGGGGAGGAACGATCTCCTCAGTCTGTCAGTGGAGCAGGACAGTGACAGCAGTCTGTCACTGAAGCTGCTCCTTTGTCTGGAGATGACACTGTTCAGTGGATGCAGTGGATTCTCCATAATTGACAGGAGTCTGCTCAGTCGCTCTGCCACAGATGTCAAGCTGTCCAGCTCCATGCCAACAATAGAGCCTGCCTTCCTCACCAGTTTGTCCAGGCGTGAGGCGTCCTTCTTCTTAATGCTGCCTCCCCAGCACACCACTGCGTAGAAGAGGGCCCTCGCCACAACCGTCTGATAGAACATCTGCAGCATCTTATTGCAGATGTTGAAGAATGCCAACCTTCTAAGGAAGTATAGTCGGCTCTGTCCTTTCTTACACAGAGCATCAGTTAGGTGCATTGGCCATTCTAAATTGTCCCTAGTGTGTGCTTAGTGTGTGTGTGTGTGTGTGTGCCCTGCGGTGAACTGGCACCCTGCCCGGGGTTTGTTTCCTGCCTTGCGCCCTGTGTTGGCTGGGATTGGCTCCAGCAGACCCTCGTGACCCTGTAGTTAGGATATAGCGGGTTGGATAATGGATGGATTAACAACTTTTCCTTCAATTCCTCTCCTGTTTGCTTGTTGTGGTTACCCCCATTTTTTACAACACTTGTTTAACCTCAGTCCTTCTCTAGTCCAGCTGACCTCGGTCACCGTGCAGGTTTCTCATCTAAAATCACTTTAAGCCAGGAGAACCCACGTTTGGTCAAGGTACCTCTTTAATTTCATTTCATGATTGTCTTATCTGGCTGCCTGCTGTTAAGAGATCTTCATGGCTAAGGGAGTTACTGTGGATCATTGCCTGAAGTCTGGGACTTTGAAATACAAGTCGACTAGATTTGAATCTTAGTACTTTGTTATACAAATGTCTTTGTACATTTGGGAAATATAATAATAATGATAATAATTCTTTGCATTTATATGGCACATTTCTCACTACTCAAAGCACTTTAGTGAGTGGGGAGCCACTTCAACCACCACTAATGTGTAGCACCCACCTGGACGATGGGACGGCAGCTATTTTTGTACCAGTACTCTCATCACAGCTAATTAACATCATTAGCGAGAGTAGAGAGCGGGTTGAGGAGACCCTGGGTAGGTGAAGATCTGCTCCAGAGAGGAGAGGAATGAAGGTCAATAGGAATAAGACAGAATACATGTGTGTGAATGAGATGGAGGTCAGTGGAATGGTGAGGATAAGGGAGTAGAGTTGGCGAAGGTCGATGAGTTTAAATACTTGGGATCAACAGTACAGAGTAATGGGGATTGTGGAAGAGAGGTGAAGAAGAGAGTGCAGTCAGGGTGGAGTGGATGGAGAAGAGTGTCAGGAGTGATTTGTGACAGCCGGGTATCAGCAAGAGTGAAAGGGAAGGTCTATAGGACGGTAGTGAGACCAGCTATGTTGTATGGGTTGGAGACGGTGGTGATTACCAGAAAGCAGGAGACAGAGCTGGAGGTGGCAGAGTTAAAGATGCTAAGATTTGCACTGAGTGTGACGAGGATGGGCAGTATTGGAAATGAAGACATTAGAGGGTCCACTCAGGTGGGACGGTTGGGAGACAAAGTCAGAGAGGCGAGATTGCGCTGGTTTGGTCATGTGCAGAGGAGAGATGCTGGGTATATTGGGAAAAGGGTTACTAAGGATAGAGCTGCCAGGCAAGAGGAGAAGAGGAAGGCCTAAGAGAAAATTTATAGATGTGGTGAGAGAGGACATGCAGGTGATGGGTGTGACAGAGCAAGATGATGAGGACTGGAAGATATGGAAGCTGTGTCGACCCCTAACGGGAGCAGCCAAAAGAAGAAGAAGCTGTTAGATGGTGAAGTGGTGAGCCAATTAGAGACAGGGGATGATGGGTTACCCCCTCCTCTTTACAAAGGATGCTCAGGGATCTTTTATGACCACAGAGAGTCAGGATCTCAATTTTATATGTCATCTGAAGGATGGTACCAAGTTTACAGCACAGTGTCCCCCTGTCACTGCACATTCAGACCACAGGGTAAGTGCCCCCTGCTTGCCTTGCCAATACCCCTTCCAGCAGCAACCCAAGCTTTACCAGGATGGTCTCCCATCCAAGTACAAGCCGGACCTGAACATGCTTAGCTTCAAGTGGATGACATCTGCTGAAGTGCAAGTGGTCCGAATCCTGGATCTAACGCAGAATTTTGCGAACATGTGACTCTCATACTGAAGTGATCCGTTGTTAGATTTCATTTCAGTAAAGCGGCCCTTGCCCCTTAGGTGGAGCCCCCACTCTCCTACAATTTTAAATCCGACAATCCAAGTCTAAAAGAAGTTCATAAAACTCCCTCCTCCCCCCTCAATTTTTTTAATTCTTCAGTCACTGAAACATAAGATCGATTTTACAAGAGCGCTCTTTGAAGATTATAGGCTGCCACCCGATAGTTTTTGATAAGAGGCCAGCCGGCCCGTCATCAACAGTAGGGCATTACTCTTATGAGTGCATCACAGCTCCTCCCCTTTTAGCACAGGAGGTGGTCACTGAGCATTTGGCATGCTTGTCCTGTAGGCGGGTAATCAAGGTAAAGAGGCACGCTTCACTGGCATCTTCCATTCTTTTCAAACATAATCTTTGGACGTGACCACTTCACCTTTCATCAGATTTCCCAAGCTGACTTTTGTGGCTGAATTGTGTAGTTACTGCTAGTAGGTGAGTTCACATTTTTCTCCTTTTCATTCTTTATACTAAACTGTGATTAGTGGTTTGAATGTTTAAAAACAACTCTCTTAACTATTAATCTATAAAGCTCTATATTCACACACATCAGGTCACATTATTAAATACATTAACATTTATTCAATCACTTTTCTCAACAGGCCGGGTAAGGCATTTGGTCAGGTTCAGATATGGAGGTGTTAAAAGAGATTTGCCCCTCCAACTACTCAGATTGATTTCATGTTGCTCTTTTATAAAGAATGCCACTCCAGTACTCAACAATACAACATCAAGAGGCAAATCTTTATAAGACCAGGTACACAATGACAGGAGAAGTGACTCGCTCAAAGCCAGGCATTTAAATTGATTTGACGCACAGTCCCAATATTCATATGGCACCTTTTTACCCTTCCGAATAACTTTAAAGTGTAACCTTTTGAGATAGACTCCATCCATCCATTATCCAACACACTATATTCTAACTACAGGGTCAAGGGGGTCTGCTGGAGCCAATCCCAGCCAACACAGGGCGCAAGGCAGGAAACAAACCCCGGGCAGGGCGCCAGCCCACAGCAGGGCACACACACACCAAACACACACAGGGGCAATTTAGGATCACGAATGCACCTAACCTGCATGTCTTTGGGGAGGAAACCCACGCAGACACAGGGAGAACATGCAAATGCCATACAGGGAAGCAAACCCAGGTCTCTTTACTGCGAGGCAGCAGCGCTACCACTGCACCACCGTGCTGCCCTTGAGATAGACTGAGGTGATTTAAATATTTATACAATTTAAACACAGCAAAGTGACATATTAAGGGTTGTTGTGAGGTAGTGGTGGCATAAGAATTGACGCTCCTGCTAGCATGTAGTGCCTATTGAAGATTGTTACCATCCAAATCACCATACCATGGTACATTGTCACACCAGCCTAAGGACATACAGTCAAAATGACTTAACTCACAGTAGGCCAGTGAGGTGCTGCTGGTATTTGAATGGATAATGACGTAGCGGGGCTACATAGTAATAATGTATTCAATGTGTGTGCTGAGTGCGTGTTATTTCCATCGTCCCGTTTACTGTTCGTTATGTGTACGTCAGTGAATGTTGTCCCCGTAAGTGCAGAGGGGACAGATGAGGGAGAGAGACCGCAGCCCCAGGATGGAAAGCACCTGTTCACATTTAGTTACATCCAGCTCTTTCTTCTTTCCCTCCTGATCATTTAAATAGTAGAGGAAGGAGAAAGGAGAAAGACGGAGATTTCATTTAACGACAACGAACCACCATTTTCTGCTATTTTTCATATTTTTCGCTTTGTATCCAGTTTGTTTTTCTTTCCGCCGAATTCACTTCAGCTCAATCATCGCCAGAGACCCCGGGGTTGGACTTCATTATCCACCACACGCCGAGAAAACACGGTGAGATTGTTCCATTATCCGGGAGATTCAAACACATCCATTCTTTGTTGATCAATCATCCGTATTCAGGACAGTAATATACCCGGACTCAAGTTCACGATCATTGTCATTTCCGTATTCATCCATTATTATTATTTGTGTTTTGTGTTTCTTATATGTTACTGGGGCAAGGGCGGGTTTGTTATTGTATATATGGTGTTTTCACGTTGCTGCTTTGCTGGAGGGATACACATATCTATATATTGTCGCAGGTGGCCGGGTGTGGTCATCAGCCGCCTGCCTATTTAAGGGGCCGCCTCCCTGCTATCAAGGCTAGAGTCGGGTGAGGAGAAGGACAAGGTCGGAGAGGAGGCGGCAAGGAGAGGCCTGACGTGTGTGTGTGTGTGGAAAGAGAGAGAGAGAGAGACGGCTAAGGAAGAAGCCTGGACTTTGGGGAGACTGTGGGGGTTTGTGTTTGGTGGCGGTGCAGTTAGTGACTTGTAATATAATAGTGTAATTAAACGTGTGGTGATGGCTAGAAATGTGTCTGCCTGTCTGTGTCCGGGCCGTACCCTTTCACAATATATACTAGTTGATTACCCAGTGGCTTCACTCACTGAGTGCAAGGGAAAAAAATAAAATGTAGTCAGTAAGTTATTAAACAGTAAAACATTATCATTTAAGAAGTAAAGATACATTGAGCACTACTGGAGTGGTTTCGGGTAAACTACATTTTAAAGGCGCTATAACACAACAGGTAAGTAGTAGATCCCTTGTGAAAGGCACTACACGACCACTGTGGTGTAGAAATTACATTTCCTATGTGATCGTCCAAATATTTGCCTGACAACCTTGCACTACATGCCTGTGATTTACTGGTTAAAATAATTAATCACCAAAGCAACCTTGAATGTTGTGGGGTTTTAGTGACCCAAACTTATCTTAAGGGACAGTAAGTAGTTGTGCAGGGCAATTTACAAACAGAGTCCTGCTTCGATGGTGCCGATTACACTCATTCACAAAGATTTCCACTCTCCCAGGAGCCGACGGGGGACTTGAAGTGTCACAAACAGTGCGCGAAGAGCGGACGCTGCCCGAAACTGTGAAGCCCTCAACTCGGCGGAGCAGCCCGACATTCCGCGCCTCCCAGAGTCCACTTTGTTCTCACGACCCCTCGCAGCTGAAGGCCGTCTCGTCTTCACATTGTTTACAGCTCGGCGCAGTTAAAAAGTAGAAAGACGCAAAGCTGTTTTCCCTCATCTCTTCTACTATCAAGTACTGCCAACTAAAAAAAAGTTACAATGTGGCAGTTTCAGCGACAGTCACGTGGACGAATAAATAAAACTTTTCTGTCAGAACACGCCTGGTGGCAGATGGGTCAGCGCTGTAGTCCAGACAGCTGTCTGTGTCTGGGCTGTTCCCCACAAGGGTTAACTATCATTGTCGAAACCTTGATACGCACATTATAGTACAAACATCAACGTTAACACGTGACACTAACTTTACTCGCTAAAACTTACCTCTCAAGAGATGGCAGCATCACAGCTCCAGGATGCTTGTGTTTCAGATGCTCATGCATCGTGGTGGTGCTGCCATGAAAAGAGAGCTCCGCTTTGCATAATCTACATTCACCTTTTTTTTCTTTTTCGGTGAAGTGCTCCCACACTTTAGAAAGTTTCTGTCTCAATTTTTTTCCATCTCCTTCCCCCACCTCAGTGCGACTCACCATTGCAACCAGGTTTATTTTCCTCTACATTCTTCTTCTCCTCAGACATTCTTCTTCGTTGGTAGGACTGTGTGCAGTCTTCACAAACAATAACAAATGATACTGCCCCCAGGCGTTCATGTAGTGCATTGCAGTTACAAAAACCAATGTGGTTCTTTGTGACCGGAGCCTCTATTGAAGGTTCTGCTTATGACGCGTCATCAATTACGTCGACTAATCGTTGCAGCCCTAGACAGTTAGGAGACAAAGTCAGGGAGAGATTGCATTGGTTTGGACATGGGCAGAGGAGACATGCTGGGTATATTGGGAGAAGGGTAGTAAGGATAGAGCTGACAGGCAAGATAGATAGATAGATACTTTATTAATCCCAGGGGGAAATTCACATACTCCAGCAGCAAAAAAATATTAAATTAAAGAGTAATAAAAAATGCAGGTAAAAAACAGACAATAACTTGAATAATGTTCAACGTTTACCCCCTCTGGTGGAATTGAAGAGTCGCATAGTTTGGGGGAGGAATGATCTTCTCAGTCTGTCAGTGGAGCAGGACAGTGACAGCAGTCTGTCGCTGAAACTGCTCCTCTGTCTGGAGATGACACTGTTTAATGGATGTAGTGGATTCTCCATAATTGATAGGAGCCTGCTGAGTGCCCGTTGCTCTGCCACAGATGTCAAGCTGTCCAGCTCCATGCCAACAATAGAGCCTGCCTTCCTCACAACCATCTGATAGAACATCTGCAGCATCTTACTGAGGAGAAGAGGAAGGCCTAAGTGAAGGTTTATGGATGTGCTGAGAGAGGACATGCAGGTGATGGGTGTGACAGAACAAGATGCAGAGGACAGAAAGATATGGAAGAAGATGATCCGCTGTGGCAACCCCTAACGGGAGCAGCTGAAAGAAAAAAAGGAATAATTTATTGTGTTTTATATATATATATATTGTGGGATATGGCCGGCCATTCATCCCGGCCAATACCCCCAGGCCGCCAGATGGAGCCCTCCCTGCAACATGGAGGTGCCCCGAATTCCAACAGGGCCTCATGGACATTGGAGTTTTAATGCACAGCCCTACTGGGTACCATGGGGGCCACAAGGGGACGCTGCAGGGATGCCCAGTGATTTATATTTGCACTATAACCCGGAAGTACATCCTAGTCACAGGAACAGAAGAAAAGACGTACTTCCGGGATGAAGAAAGGGAGTTTACACCTGACCCGGAAGTGTTAAGAGTCACATGGACTGAGGGACAGAAACACTTCTGGGTCAAGAAGTATGAAAGGACAATGGGAAACCCCAGCAGATTGAGCCGAGTTGGGAGGAAGGGTGACTGAGCTGCTGGGAGTGGAGGATTGATTGATTATTGTATGTATTGAATTGTTTATTGGAATAGTGAAGGTGGTGGTGCTTTGTGCACTGTATAATTATAATTAAACCATTTATTGGACTTTTATCTGGTGTCTGGCATCTGATCTGAGGGTTCAAGGGGACGACAGTGCCCCCTATCTGTCACTACATAAAATATATATATATATATATATATATATATATATATATATATATATATTAAAAAAAATATATATATATATATATATATATATATATATATATTTTTTTTTTTTTTTTTTTTTTTTTTTTTGAGTCAATCCTTGCTGGACTTGCTAGTGTGCTCTGAATCATTATTGTGCTGAAAGGTCCATTTCTGGTTTAACTTCAACATTTGCCCAGATGGACTCCTGTTCTTCTCAAACAGATGCTGCCTGCTGCTATTCCTGAGCCAATGCCCGCTGCTGAATCAACTTTAGGAGATGGTCCTGGCGCCCTGAATCCTACTTCACCTCTCTATTGTAACTCAATCAGCATGACAGGGTGATCTCCAGCCTCGTCCTCGCCGACACTCTCACGCGTGTTAACAAGGGGACCACTGAAATGACGTCAGCAGGTCCTTTTCTGGCAGGGCTGACATGCAGTGGTGTCTTGGGATGAGGTTCATTTCCATGGCGAAGAGGGACTCTGCAATTAATTGCAATTCATCTGATCTCACTTCAGAACATTCTGGAGTTTATGTAAGTTGCTATCGTAAAAACTGAAGCAGCAAACTTTGTGAAAATTATTATTTGCGTAATTCTCAAAACTTTTGGCCATGACTATATATAACTGGAGTAGTAAAATAAATCTGTGAAGAAATGTACGCAGTGCTAAGATCTGCATCTGCATCCGAGCTCCGTTTTTAGCCACGTGGCTACACTTCCTACCGGTTTAAATGCTGAAGCACACTACTAAACATTAAAAAAAATCTAATTTATTTAATTTTAGTCTGAAGCAAAAAAGCAGATAGATGCTTGAAAGCATGTATTAAAAGGAGACTGGTGTCTAATTTGCATGATACGCTAAGGATCATGGGACATCTTCTCATGTAACACCAATTCTGCCTTTTCAACCCTTAAATTCAGAGATAGCTCTGAAAGTAAAGTGTCCAAATGGTGTTGCGCCCACGGTGTGTGTTGAAAAGGAAAGTTGTCAACTATACGCTCGTCGTCTGGATAAAAGATCCCATAATCCTCTGAATAATGGACACGTGTCAGGGATTTAGCAGGCCCGTGCGTCCTGCTGCTGACTGTAATCTTAATGGGTTGCCAAAATGTAAGTATGAGCGATGTGAGGAAAACAAGAATGTTTTATTTGTTATATGGAGTAATGGAATTGGTATGAGCTTTCAATGAGACAAAGTTGGTTTGTGGATCGTAATTTGTATTTTGTAAATACAATTTATCTTTGCATAATTATAAAAGGGCAGCACGGTGGTGCAGTTGTAGAGCTGCTGCCTCGCAGTAAAGAGACGTGGGTTCGCTTCCCGGGTCCTCCCTGTGTGGAATTTGCATGTTCTCCCCATGTCTGCGTGGGTTTCCTCCCACAGTCCAAAGACATGCAGGTTAGGTGCATTGGCAATCCTAAATTGTCCCTAGTATGTGCTTGGTGTGTGGGTGTGTGTGTGCCCTGTGGTGGGCTGGCACCCTGCCCGGGGTTTGTTTCCTGCCTTGAACCCTGTGTTGGCTGGGATTGGCTCCAGCAGACCCCCGTGACCCTGTGTTAGGATATAGCAGGTTGGATGATAGATGGATGGATAATTAAAAAAAGAAACTTTAAAAACTAAGTATGAAGGGTCAAGTTTTTAATAGTCAGACAATCAGGAGATGTAATAGGAGGATTCTGCATCAGTTCCATTACCGATACACGCTTGGCTCATTGTTTTATCTCCTGTGTATTTGACATGGCTGGATTCAGTATGGAACCATGCAGCTAAGTAAGAAATAAAGAAAAAAGCAGAGACTGCAGTATTTAACAGTTGAGTGGCAAGTGCAAACTCAAGTAGGTGATCTTTGTGATGGCACAGCCCAACCCTATTGTTAATAAAGCTGAATTTGTTGTGATGTGCCCAGGCACAAGGCATGAGTGGTTGAGTCGGTTTGCCACCAGTGTTGACAGGCCTGTCATTTATTTTACTACCAGGTGTGCGTATTGTTGCTATGATGGCCTGCGTTTTATTTGCTGCACTGCCAGTACATGTTGGCACTCTCTGAATGTCACTAATCAGACATTAATTGGTTATTTGACAAACTTGTGTGAGAAGGAGGTGTTGGTGAGGCCAGCAGGGGGCTCTTATCCGGTGGTCTAAATGTGGATCCCAATGCCCCAGTGTAGTGATGGGGTATATGTACTGTGCTGTAAAAATGTAAAACCGACCTGTTGACAATCTGTGTTCATAAAAGATCCCTGGGCATTCTTTGTAAGGGGTATCCCAATGTGCTGACTAAATTGCTCAGCATGGCCTGGTCATTCTGGCCCCCTTGTCTCTGATTGCCTAACTGCCTTTCACCCCTTCACCACCTAACAGCTAATGTGTGGTGAGCATACTGGCACAAAATGGCTGCCGTCCTGGTGGATGCTGCACATTGAGGGTGGGTGAAGTGACTCCCCACTCACTATGTAAATCACTTTGAGCAGTGAGAAAAGCGCTGCATACATGTAAAGAATTATTATTAGGTGGCAGGACTTGAATTGCAATTTGTATAACAAGTCACTCCACGGACTTTGACAGCACAATATAAAGATAAGTTCAGGATGTTTTTTTTTTTGTGTCTGTATGTAAGTTGTAAGTCAGTATACAAAATACTAAAAAAGAGGTGGCACAGTGGTAGCAGTGCTGCTTTGCAGTAAGGAGATTGTGGGTCCGCTTCCCGGGTCCTCCCTGTTTGGAGAGCGTTTGAGTAGTGAGAAAAGAGCTATATAAATAGAAATGTAAAATTGATGAGCCACAGCATGAAGTTATGGGAAAGAGTAGTGGAAGCTCAGTTAAGAAGGGAGGTGATGATTAGCGAGCAGCAGGATGGTTTCATGCCAAGAGAGAGCACCACAGATGTGATGTTTGCTCTGAGGATGTTGATGGAGAAGTTTAGAGAAGGAAAGAAGAAGTTGCATTGCGTCTTTGTGGACCTGGAGAAAGCAAATGACAGGGGGCCTCGAGAGGAGCTGTGGTATTGTATGAGGAAGTCGGGAGTGGCAGAGAAGTACGTAAGAGTGGTACAGGATATGTACGAGGGAAGTGTGACAGTGGTGAGGTCTGCGGTAGGAGTGACGGAGGTGGGATTACATCAGGGATCGGCTCTGAGCCCTTTCTTATTTGCAGTGGTGATGGACAGGTGGACAGCCGAGATTAGACAGGAGTCCCCTAGGACTGTGATGTTTGCTGATGACATTGTGATCTGTAGCGAGAGTAGAGAGCAGGTTGAGAAGACCCAGGAGAGCTGGAGATCTGCTCTAGAGAGGAGAAGAATGTAGGTCAGTAGGACCACCAAGACAGAATACATGTGTGTAAATGAGAGGGAGGTCAGTGGAATGGTGAGGATGCAGGGAGTAGAATTGGTGAAGGTGGATGAGTTTAAATACTTGGGATCAACAGTACAGAGTAATGGGGATTGTGGAAGAGAGGTGAAGAAGAGAGTGCGGGCGGTGGAGAAGAGTGTCAGGAGTGATTTGTGACAGACAGGTATCAGCAAGAGTGAAAGGGAAGGTCTACAGGATGGTAGTGAGACCAGCTGTGTTATTTGGGCTAGAGATGGTGGCACCTACCAAAGATGCTAAGATTTGCATTGGGTGTGACGAGGATGGACAGAATTATAAATGAGGACATTAGAGGGTCCGCTCAAGTTGGACGGTTGGGAGACAAAGTCAGAGAGGCGAGATTGTGTTGGTTTGGACATGTGCAGAGGATACATGCTGGGTATATTGGGAGAAGGGTGCTAAGGATAGAGGAGCCAGGCAAGTGGAGAAGAGGAAGGCCTAAGAGGAGGTTTATGGATTTGGTGAGAGGGGACATTCAGGTGATGGGTGTAACAGAGCAAGATGACGAGAACAGGAATGAGACCAGGGTTCACATCAAGGGTCCTCCATGTATGGAGTTTGCATGTTCCCCCTGTGTTCCTGTGTGGGTTTCCTGTGAGTGCTCCAGTTTCCTCCCACAGCCCAAAGACATACAGGTAACGTGGATTGGTGACACTATATTAGTCCTAGTGTGTGATTGGGGTGGCACCCTGTCCAGAGTTTTTTCCTGCCTTGTGCCCTATGCTGGCTGGGAGTGACCCTGTTCAGGAATAAGTGTGTTAGAAAAAAACTGAACGAGTTTTGTGTGCCAGTGCTTACTTCTTCATAAATGGCGTGTGATACTCTTCAGAGAGGTGCAATTTCAAAAGAGAAAGAAAGAAAGAAAGAAAGAAAGAAAGAAAGAAAGAAAGAAAGAAAGAAAGAAAGAAAGAAAGAAAGAAAGGCATTATATGATAGATAGACTATCAATCTATCTGTCTAACAGATAGATAAGAAACGTGCTATATGATAGATAGAAAGAAAGATAGGCACTATATAATAGACTGATAGATAGATTGAAAGGGAAAGAAAGAAAAAGAAAGAAAGAAAGAAAGAAAGAAAGAAAGAAAGAAAGAAAGAAAGAAAGAAAGAAAGAAAGGCACTGCTTAATAGAAAGACAGCACCTTTCATATCTATCTATCTATCTATCTATCTATCTATCTATCTATCTATCTATCTATCTATCTATCTATCTATCTAATAGTCCATCCATCATCCATCCCACTATATCCTAACTACAGGGTCACGGGGGTCTGCTGGAGCCAATCCCAGCCAACACAGGGCACAAGGCAGGAAACAAACCCCGGGCAGGGCAGCAGGGCACACACACACACACACACACACATATATCAATTTAGGATCACCAATGCACCTAACCTGCATGTCTTTGGACTGTGGGAGGAAACCAGAGCAAACCCACGCAGACACGGGGAGAACATGCAAACTCTACGAAGGGAGGACCCGTGAAGCGAACCCAGGTCTCCTAACAGTTAGGCAGCAGCGTTACCACTGCGCCACCGTGCCGCCCGTTGTTTTATAGTGCTCTATCTATCTATCTATCTATCTATCTATCTATCTATCTATCTATCTATCTATCTATCTATAACTTTGTGTAATAACCCACAAAGGCGAGAGGCAACTGGATAGACACACAGATATACAGACAGACAGAACTTTGTCCTTTAATTAAAGTGAAAAGATTAATTAGCAGTTTAGAAATGGTGTTAAATGTTTACAGTGGTTCTCTTTATGGAATACTAAATTATGCCTAAATATTTGGAGCTCTTCAGTTCACCAAGGGAAAAACACACAAATGGAGGATATCAGGAAAGAGGCACATACTTTTATACAGGAACCAGGAATGGAGTTAAATGTAATAAAGGGAAAGCGAGTCTGTTCCAAAACAGGAGCCCATTTGATTTTATATAATGTCTTTTATTATGAATATCTCACTTATCTACAGTGTGGCGCAGGTTTGTGTTATTTAGGTGGAACGGTGGCAGGTCGTTTGGTCCACTTGTGTTCATCCTGATTGAGGTTACAGCTCCTTGTGCTTCTTTGTTCCATCCCTCAGTGAATTCAGCCCCATAGTACTTTAGCTTGGGTAGCTCTGGCTGATTTTCTCAGTGGGGGGGCATTAGCACCAAGTCACTACTGTCACATGATTCCATATCCGAGGAATGAAGTCCCTTGCCAGTTAGTTCTTCTTAATGCCTGTCTCTGCTTATTTGTTGCAGTCCATAGCGCTTTCAGCGTTTGCCTTGACAGAGTGGAGCCCCTCATAGTGTTGCCATCTTGCATGCCCAGCTCTGCATCCTTTTATAGGCACATAATAATGTTAATCAAATACAGATAGACCTGGTGTCTGCATGTAGACATTTAGAGCACAGAGTGGGAAGCAGTCTGGTCTTATAGTCTCCAGTTCTGGTGCCCACCAGGCAATCAACAACCTCTCTCTTTCTTTTTTTAAACCAGCATCCCACATGCTGACACTGACAAACTGGCACGTACTTCAGTGGGTTCATTTCAGACATTTGGAATGCATGCTGCCCATTTCCCTGATACAAAATTCTATACATTTAAAAGTTTTCTATCTCCATTTAGTGCCTTTAACCATTGTGAGTTTTAGAAAGGATTCCTCTGTCCTGGGAAGAGGCTGTACAAAATTCATCCCCCAAGTGTTTGTGAACTTTGGGCATTGGGTCTTCTTTAGAAATCTCAGGACAAAAAAACAAATTCTGAAGATGACCTGCTTAAGCAGTTCAGGGGTAACAGAGATGAGCGAGAAGTGAGCTGCACTGGCCTTGGCCACTTCATGTGTACAACTGTTGTAGGAATGGTGCCAGTGCATGACAGGTCCCAGATTCTCACTGTGGTGATTTTTTTTTTATATAGCTCCATCTAAAGCCTCCAGTGGCCCAGAATTCCTTTAGGTGGGTTTGAAAATGTTATTTAGTTTATCTTTAGGTGGGTTTGAAAATGTTATTTAGTTTATCTGTAACAAGAAGGAATGCACCCCATATTTTCTACAATGCAATGTGGAGGTTTACTGACCTCAGCAGTGACATTCATGTGACTCTGGTGACCCTTCGTATGAAGTAAGTAGACAGATTGGGAGAGCATGGGGGGTCATGAGGTCACTGGAAAGGGGTGTGTGGCGCTCCTGATATCTCTGCAAAAGGATGAAGGTCCAAGTCTTTAGAGTCCTGGTGCTTCCTGTTTGCGAGACATGAATGCAATCCAGTGACCTGAGATGAAGACTGGACTCCTTTGGTGTCTCTTCGGAGAATCCTTGGTTTGACTTTGTGTTGCTCATGGAGTCCTGAATGAGGCACATGACCTGCATTGTGAGGGAGCGTCAGTTACAGCACTACGGCCATGTGGCGTGATTACCCGAGGGTGATCCGGCTCACTGTTGAAGACCTAAGTGGCTGGACCAGGCCAAGGGGATGCCCACGTAACACCTGGTTGCGGCAGATAGAGGGTCATTTTCAGAGGGTGGGACTGGACCGCGTGTCTGCCTGGAGGGTTGCCAGTCAGGATCCCAAGCTGTTTCATTGTATGGTGAGTGTTGCAATGTGCTGTACCAGTGCATGCTCCCCAACCTGATCTTACCTGACACTCCAGCATTTTCTTGTCTCTTTGCCTCAAGTCGTTGTCATGCTGAGATGTGAACCATCACCCCAATCTGTGGTGGTGTGCACTCTGGTGCAACTTTTCATCGAGGACTGCTCTGTATTTGGCTGCATTCTTCCATCCATCTCTCAGTTCTGACCAGTCTCCTGTATAGCATGATGTTGCCACCACCATGCTTCACTGTAGGAGATGGCATTCGGCAGGTGATGAGCAGACATTGTGCTTGGAGTTCTACCCAAAGAGTTCATTTTCTGTCTAATCAGACTAGAGGATCTTTTTCCACATGTTGTCAAGAGTTCTTTAGCAAACTCCAAGTGGGAGTCAGCTGCTCTACCATAAATGCCTTATTGATGGAGTGCTGCTGAGATGGTCCTCCAGCCGACAGGTTCTCCCATCTCAGCGTAGGACTTCTGATGCTCTGTTAAGGTGACCGTTGCTTTCCTGCTCACCTCACTGACCAAGGGTCCTTCTTGCCCAGTTACGCAATTTGTCCAGACAGTCAACTCCAAACTTCTTTTCTTTCACAATTCTTGTGGTTACTGAGCTCCTGGGAACACTCAACGCTTTATTAATAGGTTTATCCCCTTTGCACTGATCTGTGCCTCACCACAGTTTGATTTTCTAGATTTTCATTCTAACCGTTTTCTTAATTAGTGACCATGTTTTTGCTGCTAATTAACTTCTTTTGAATTCATTTTAATTGTCTTTTTTCTAAGATTTGTTCCCATAAATTTCTTCATCGTTCCTCTCAGTTGCTTCATTTCTTTCCTTAAATGGCACCCAAACAGAAGTGAAATGTGAAGTGAGGGAGCCAACAGAAGACCAACTAAGTCAGGGTCTCAAACTCCAACCAATTTCACTCCAACCAGTTGCTTAATTAGGCACTGAGTCTTGTCGTTAATTAAACTCGTTCTTTAATTCCGTGGCTTGTTGCTGCTCTCATTGTGCAATGGCAGACATTTCTGATATTGTTCTTGTTCTTGTTTCTAAGAGCTCTGGTCAAATGTTTTGTGGACCTGAGCAGATCAGCATTCCTGAGACCTTCACCTTTCTTTATTTTCAGATATTGTATGATGGACACAGTGTGCTGGTCCTGTTTTGGCTCATTTTGTATCTCATTATTGTTTGGCAGCTAATTAAAAAACAAGAAACAATTAAGGGGTCCGAGTCTTCAAGAGCAAGTCAATTGCAATTAATGCAAAAGAAGTTAATTAGCAGCAAAAGCAAGTCACTAATTAAGAAAAGGGTTAGAATGAAAATCTGCAGCCAGGACTGGAGTTGGGGACCCCTGATCTAAGCACTTAAGTTGTTCCCTAAGCACACGCATGTGACAGTGTGGCGGAAATGCCGGCTGTCCTCCCGGAAGCACTCCGGGTGTTCCCTCTCTTCTTCCCCCCAGCACTTCCTGGTATGGCGGAAGTACTGGGTCCAGGGTCCTTCAGGCAGGGGGACGCCCCCTGGCGGTGACCACGGGCCCCTACAGGGTTGGGCTTCCAATCCCTGTACCCGTGGCCCCCAATACAACCAGGGCGGACGCCCCCTCACGGTCTGGAGGAGGAATGAGCCCTCCTCCTGTCTTCCTGGGCATCCCGGCTGGGCATGAGCCCCGTTCGGGTGCCACAATACACATCACAAAACTGCAAACATAACCAACCATTACATAAAAGATAAATTCAAAGTACACGTGCCCATGCATACTTATTTATAATTATGAATATACATAAGTCAACATATACAAATATAATGTCAACCTCTTGCAGGGTTAAATGCCAGCGAGAAAAGACAAGACTTTAAGAATAATTTAAAAATGGCCAGTGTTGGTGCAGACCCATTGCAAAGAAAAGAAACAGCCACCACTAAAGTCTGATTCCCCACTTTGCACAACTAAGAGCATGTGGCTAGTAGGCTGCAGTGCTTTTGTCGGCACATGCAAGTGAAGAAGGCCCGAGAGGTAAGACAGGGCTGTTCCATTCAAACATTTAAAAAGAAGTAATAGAATTTTAAAATCAATTCTGAATCGGACCCGAAGCCAATGGATTGAGGTGAGTATTGGTGAAATATGTTCTTGTTCACGAGAGCCAGTCAACAAGCGAGCAGCAGCGTCCTGGATAAGTTGTAGGTGTCATAACAAGGCCTGATCAATACCTACTGTACATACAAGGAGTTACAATAGACCAAGTGATATGTTATAAAAGCATGGATGGCCTTTTGAAGATCACTAAAAGAAAGAAAAGTATTTACCTTAGCTAAAAGTCTCAGCTGGAAGGAGCTGCATTTAACCACAGAATTTATCAGTTTGTTGATCTTGAAAAAGCTGTTAACAATCAGGCCTAAGTTCTTAGCTGAAGCTTTATAGGGGTCCAAGAGTAATGTCTGGGACACTTGGGGTTTCTGAACTTGTGGGTACTGAGTGAAGTCTGAGGGACAAAAATGGCAAATTTATCCATTTAAAATGAAATCTTCAGTGCAAGAAAAGTGTGTGGAAAGTGAAAGGGACTGAATACACCTTGAGTCAACTATATAGTGTGGCGTGTGGCTGGGGGTGGTACCCAGCCGGGGATGCCCAGGAGGACCGGAGGAGGGCTTAAGCCTCCTCCAGACCACGAGGGGGGGGTGACCACCCTGGTGGCTTTGGGGACCACGGGAACTGAGCTTGGAAGCTCAACCCTATAGGGGCCCGTGGTCACCGCCAGGGGGCGCCCCGATGCCTGGAGAGCCCCTGGTCCTCAGCACTTCCGCTACACCCGGAAGTGCTGGGGGGAAGACAACCAGGGACACCCGGAGTGCTTCCGGGTGCGCAGCCAGTACTTCCGCCACACTGGGGAGTGCTGGCGGAAGATTATTGGGAGGCACCTGGAGCACATCCGGGCGATTATAAAAGGGGCTGCCTCCCTCCGTTTGATGGCTTGAGTCGGGAGTGGAGAAGGACAGAGCTCAGAGGAGAGGAAAGGAGGCAGCCTGAAGAGAAAGAGGCATCATTGTGACAGAGGCCTGGACTTTGGGGGAGTTTTGGGGTTGTGTGCACCTTTGTAAATAGTAAATATTGTAAATAAACGTGTGTGGGTTTGAACCAGCGATGTCTGCCTGTCTGTGTCCAGGCCGAGCACCACAATAATCACAATAAGCAGTGCTGCACAGTGCTGATCAATCTGTGCACAGCAAGCTCTTACTAAAACTTTATTTAGAATGTTGCCTTTAACACAAGCTACTTCTTTTGTCTTTTATATAGTGCTTTTCATCATGAACTCTAGTACAGAGTCCTTCTAGTTCAGTTTCATGTAATGCTTTTTTATAGTTGGTAATAAAACGTATCATTCTGTATTTAGCACCTAGCACTGTGAGCTCTATTAGAATATTTCAAACACTGACTTTTACACCAAGTTCTTTTATTCCTTTTGATATGGTGTGTTCCATCTTGACCTCTAGTACAAAGTGCTTGTAAATTGCTGGTCTGTTAATGGTTTGTAGACAACCTCCTAGCACACAAAACAGGCATCATTTGTTTTATAGTGACTTGCATTGTGAATTTTTATTAGAATATCCTTACTAATTTATTTACTGTTAGGTCCATAAATATTTGGACAGAGACAACTTTTTTCTAATTTTGTTTCTGTACATTACCGCAATGAATTTGAAATGAAACAACTCAGATGCAGTTGAAGTGCAGACTTTCAGCTTTAATTCAGTGGGGTGAACAAAACGATTGCATAAAAATGTGAGGCAACTAAAGCATTTGTTTAACACAATCCCTTCATTTCAGGGGCTCAAAAGTAATTGGACAAATTAAATAACTGGAAATAATATGTTCATTTCTAATACTTGGTTGAAAACCCTTTGCTGGCAATGACAGCCTGAAGTCTTGAACTCCTGGACATCACCAGATGTTGGGTTTCCTCCTTTTTAATGCTCTGCCAGGCCTTTACTGCAGCGGCTTTCAGTTGCTGTTTGTTTATGGGCCTTTCTGTCTGAAGTTTAGTCTTCAACAAGTGAAATGCCTGCTCAGTTGGGTTAAGATCAGGTGACTGACTTGGCCATTCAAGAATTTTCCACTTCTTTGCTTTAATAAACTCCTGGGTTGCTTTGGCTGTATGTTTTGGGTCATTGTCCATCTGTATCATGAAACGCCGCCCAATCAATTTGACGTCATTTAGCTGGATTTGAGCAGACAGTATGTCTCTGAACACCTCAGAATTCATTCGACTGCTTCTGTCCTGTGTCACATCATCAATAAACACTAGTGTCCCAGTGCCACTGGCAGCCATGCACGCCCAAGCCATCACACTGCCTCCACCGTGTTTTACAGATGATGTGGTATGATTTGGATAATGAGCTGTTCCACACCTTCTCCATACTTTTTTCTTGCCATCGTTCTGGTAGAGGTTGATCTTGGTTTCATCTGTCCAAAGAAAGTTTTTCCAGAACTGTGCTGGCTTTTTAAGATGTTCTTTAGCAAAGTCCAATCTAGTCTTTCTATTCTTGAGGCTTATGAGTGGCTTACACCTTGCAGTGCACCCTCTGTATTTACTTTCATGCAGTCTTCTCTTTATGGGTAGACTTGGATATCGATACGCCGACCCCCTGGAGAGTGTTGTTCACTTGGTTGGCTGTTGTGAAGGGGTTTCTCTTCACCATGGAAATGATTCTGCGATCATCCACCACTGTTGTCTTCTGTGGACGTCCAGGTCTTTTTGCGTTGCTGAGTTCACCAGTGCTTGCTTTCTTTCTCAGGATGTACCAAACTGTAGATTTTGCCACTCGTAATATGGTAGCAATTTCTCAGATGGGTTTTTTCTGTTTTCGCAGCTTAAGGATGGCTTCTTTCACCTGCATGGAGAGCTCCTTTGACCGCATGTTGTCTGTTCACAGCAAAATCTTCCACATGCAAGCATCACACCTCAAATCAACTCCAGGCCTTTTATCTGCTTCATTGATAAGGACATAATGACGGACTTGATCACACCTGGCCATGAAATAGCCTTTGAGTCAATTGTCCAATTACTTTGGAGCCCCTGAAATGAAGGGATTGTGTTCAAAAAATGCTTTAGTTGCCTCACATTTTTATGCAATCATTTTTTTCACCCCACTGAGTTAAAGCTGAAAGTCTGCACTTCAATTGCATCGGAGTTGTTTCATTTCAAATTCATTGTGGTAATGTATAGAACCAAAATTAGAAACAAGTTGTCTCTGTCCAAATATTTATGGACCTAACTGTATATCATATCTGCCACTCACAGCTCTTATTCCTTACAATATAACGACTAGCCAAAGTACCCACAGTTGCCCGGGTACATCTGTAGACTGGGTTAAGGAAAGAAAGCAAGTATAGGGAAAGTATTGTAATCATGCAAAAATTCCATTTTGAGATTTTGTTGAATCTTGACATTTTAGACCTCCCTGAGTCCAAAAGTACCATTTTTGGAATTATGTGTGTGTGTGTAAACACGATGACTTGAGGATGCTTTCAGTTTGGTCAACCAAATTTTGCATACAAGTATGAGGTACAAAACGTAGATTTCTGTAAACTTTTGGGCTATCTTCGTTAACCGGAAGTGGTACTTTACCTTTTATTTATACAACTGTAGAGTCCGATTTATTCAACTTTACTTTTATAATTGTTCAATATGTTATTAATTTGATTTCATTTGTTGTTGATGGTTCTTTAATGTACAGTACATTATATAAAAATATAATAATTGTCTTGCGGTTTACTCCTCAAATATCCATCCCCATATCTGAGTATACAAGAAAGTCAAAGGAGACCACTTGGTGGCCCTGTTGTTATTGCTGGCTCTCTCATCCATCACCCACACTGCCTCTCTATTAATGTCTCCGCTCTTTTGAGTTGAGAAGTTGATCTTTTGGGGTCCGATTGGATTCCAGAATTGCCTCAATGTGTGTGTGTGTGTTGGTGTTGAGTATGTGGGTGATGGGTTTGTGCTTGTGTATGTTTATGTGTGGGTAATGGGTGTGTCCGTGTGTTCGTGATGGGTGTGTGTGTGTGTGTGTGTGTGGATGAGTGTTTATGTGTGTGTGTGGGTGATGGGTGTGTACGTGTGTGGGTGGGTGTGCTGTTCGATGTGCAGGCTTATTGTGTAGGGCTGTTTCCCACCTTACTCCCACTCCTACCAGAATAACCTGAGTTGAAGTGTTATATAGCACCTTCGTAGTCACATAGGCTCTTTGAGTGAGACTGTGAGGTTCATGGTGGACATGTAAGAGCCCCCTACCCTGATCCTCATAAGCTATGAAACCGGCCAGCATTAATGGCTTAGCCACACACGAGAAGCTGCCTTTGACAAACTGACATTTTTTTTTTCTCTGTCTGGTTTCTGTTCTCCTTTTGAAGGCCAAGCCAGCCAGGATGCAGTCTTCCAGTCTTGTGAAGCCCGTTTCTCTAACCAAGATCCCAGGACGTTATCTGGCTCACCAGGAGGGACTCCCAAAG
The DNA here is from genome assembly GCF_900747795.2 of Erpetoichthys calabaricus. Classification (NCBI taxonomy): domain Eukaryota; kingdom Metazoa; phylum Chordata; class Cladistia; order Polypteriformes; family Polypteridae; genus Erpetoichthys; species Erpetoichthys calabaricus. The sequence continues at coordinate 187,788,922 of NC_041402.2, read as the reverse complement.
CTGCCTGTTCCCCCACTTCAGCAGACCCTTGATCGGTACATGGCCGTTCTGCAGCCCATCATCAGTCAAGAGGAGTTGGAGCACACAAAACACCTTCTGGATGAGTTTGGGAAACCAGGGGGCGTCGGGGAGCGACTGCAGAAGGGGCTCGAGAGGAGAGCCCGCAAAACAGAGAACTGGGTACGTCTCACCGAGCATTCGGTCAGCTTTGTGGGAAGGAGATAGGGTGGAGGGCGCCCCTTTCTGATGTGACCTCCATGCCTGCTCCCTGTCCTCTTACTTTGTATCTAGCAGTATAAATGCCAGCATGCTGTGTGTCTCTGTCCAGCTGTCTGACTGGTGGCTGCAGACGGCGTACCTGGAGTACCGCATGCCCGTGGTGATCCATTCCAGCCCTGGAGTCGTCTTGCCCAAATTGGAGTTCCATGACCGGCAGGGTCAAATCAGGTAAGTGAGAACAGGAATTAAAAGACAAAAATGGCAGTGTGTTTCAAAGGAGCCAGAAATTAGCTTCAGATTCATTTGTCTTTTGCTTCTACAGTGAAGTGTATGCCCTGCAGGGTCTTTATCTCCATGCTAGGGTGCCATCTCTTTCACTCAGGTACAGGAGGCCATGGAAAATGCAGTAGGTGTGACATTTGGTTGTAATGTAGTAGGTCAGGATTCTTGAGTTCCCGCAGGCCCCTTTTCCCCCTAGTACTGTCCTGACAGCGAAATGGTCAGAGCTCACTGAACTTTGTGCTCGGTGCCCTTTCACATACTTGCTATTTGTAGCTCACACATTCTCTGGAGAAGCCACCTGTCACCACTTTGTCAAGGCACAAAAAAAAAATAACATGCTTGTTGTTTTATTGGGTGCATCAAACCCCTTTTACAATACCCCTAAGGAGTCTGGGTATCCCCATATACTGTATGATCCTGTTTGGAGGCACCAACCTGTTATACATTGGGGTGAGGAAGGAGTACACGTCTGCTATATTAATGGGGAAACCTTCTGAGATATCAAGGTTTAGAAGCAATGGTGTTGCTGAAGGAGAACTTGACCTTCTATGTGGTGCTCTGCAAATCCGTGAAGGGAGATTCTGACCGCTGACACATGGAGGCTCTGTTTTTTTCTCTGCATGGCTCGGCTTAAACCAAGTAAAGTAGACCCTTGGTGCTAGGACCTGTCTGCAGGTGCTCATCTTCTGTATGGATGTCTCTTTCTCACTTGGGGTAGGAAGACCCTATTCGGTGATATTGTTTTGGGCGTGCAAGTCAGAATTTTATTGTACCCTTGCACACGTGACACAATGACAACTGCTGTAAGAATGCAGATTTATGAGAGCAAGTGTTCTTGGGGAGCTGTGCCTTTAAGTGGGGCTTGTAAGGATTCATCAGGGCTTATGGGAATTGTATTTTTCTACTTAAGAAGACAATTTAAACCAGATGTTAAGGGACGTAACATTCATAGGCTTTTTTGGCTAACCAAAAAGATTACAATATGCAAGCTTTCAAGGCAACTCAGGTCCCTTCTTCAAGCAAGATTTAATTGATTACATTTTGCCTGAAGAAGGAGCCTGAGTTGCCTCGAAAGCTTGCATATTGTAATCTTTTTAGTTAGACATAAAGTAGTGAGAGACCCCAGCTGGAATCACTATCAGCAAACAGTAAAAATCAGTAGTGAGTTTTTTGGAGGGTCTTGTTCTTGCAGCGCTAATTAGAGAAGAGGGAGCACCTCAAACCAAAGAAAGGTGGTCTCCAGTATGTGTGTGTGTGTGTGTGTGAGATTTAGGACATGTGAGACCACTGAATGGCACTCTTCCTTGTATATGTTGTTGAATGCAGCCCAGACACAGACAGGCAGACACCGTAGGTACAACACCCAACACACGTTAATTCATATTTACACAAGTGAAACACACACAACCCCAAAACTCCCCCAAAGTTCAGACCTCTCACACAATGCCTTTCTTCAGGCCGCCTCCTTTCCACTCCTCCCGAGCTCCGTCCTTCTCCGCTCCCAACTCAAGCCATCGAATGGAGGGAGGCGTCCCCTTTTATAATCACTTGGATGTGCTCCAGGTGCCTCCCGATAATCTTCCACCAGCACTCCCCAGTGTGGCGGAAGTACCGGCTGCACACCCGGAAGCACTCCGGGTGTCCCTGGTTGTCTTCCCTCCAGCACTTCCGGGTGTGGCGGAAGTGCTGAGGACCAGGGCTCTCCAGGCATTGGGGCGCCCTGTAGGGTTGAGCTTCCAAGCTCAGTTCCCGTGGTCCCCAAAGCTACCAGGGCGGTCGCCCCCTCGTGGTCCTTCCAGGCATCCCAGCTGGGTGCCACCCCCAGCCGCTTGCCACAATGTGATATGTCAAATGTAGGAAAAAGCAGTTCTCCATATCTAAAATATATGGTATGTAGCCACTAGGGGGCATTTCTTGTACTTCTAGTTGATCGTAAACGTTTTGCCTTTTTGCCACGTACCTACTTGCACCACAGTGAACCTTGAGGCAACCAAATTCATCATGCATTTTATGGCAGTTCAGTCGTACAGTGCCGTATGCATCAGTTCCACTCTCCATGTCAACTTCTGATGACCAACTCACATCGTCATCACTATCGCTTGATTCAACTAATGGTTCAGTTTCAATTTGTTCTAAAATTGTCTTTACAATTTCTTGTTTACATGTCATTTTTGTTTTAAAACAAGTAAGTGTGACCACCAGGGGGTGCTGCAGCTCCCCAAACACCTACCACAAAGGCTCGGACACAAGTCGCCGATAAACAAAGGTTTTATTCATGAGAAACCCTTCCAGTATGCGTTTCCCATGTCACAACCACAATTACAGTTTCTAAGCCCAGTAACACTCTGCAACTCTGACAACTCTTCTCTCAGTCTCTCCACCTCTCTCTCTCTCACTGTCTCTGCTTCCTCCATTCCTCCCAACAACCTTCGTCTTCCTCCTCCCAACTCTGGCTTCCCAAGATGAGACAGGCAACTCCTTATAAATAAAACCCTGAAGTACCTCCAGTGTCCCAAAGCTGGGACCCGGAAGCATTTCCAGATATTGCTGTAGCTCGACGAAATAGGGCTCGCTAGTCCTTTCTGCGCCCCTTTGGCTGATACAGCAAACTACAAGTTACCAGTGTGCCCTGTGGCAATACATGGTGGCACCATAACCCATGGGGGTTGCCATCTGGTAGTTTGGAGGAGGTAATGCCCTGAGTAAACTGCCTTCCCCCATTCTTCAATGCTGTAGGTTCCCCTGCTGGATAGGGGTTCTGAGTGGAGCCCCTCACAGAGGGCATAATCCCATTATATAATCCAGGATTTAGATCAAGGGGCAGTTGTTTCTCAAACCAGGTAAGAAGTGTCGTCATTAACTTGTTTTATGGGTGACTGCAGCATCAGGTGACAGTGATGATGATGATGATAGTGATTATGATTTACATGGGATGGCGCCAGTGCGTTCGGCTCCCCACCTTTCATGTTCACTTGGCTGTTTTTAATTGTCTGGATTTTGCCGTCATTTTCTTAATAATGTTTCGTCTTTGCTGGTGAATGATCACCTAACACTTTTGAATAATCGAGACTCTGTAAAAAGGTGGTTGAGAAATGATTTAGGTGATTGGCCTTCATGTCCCCTACGCCTCTCTCATATATTCCACCATTGGCTGTGCCAGTCTACTTGCATTGCTGCTGGTGGGAAGAACCATATGAGGAGGCGTAGAAGATGTGGAAAGCTTAGTGGTGTGAGGGTAAGATGAAAGGCCTTCCATGCAACCCCTACGAGAAACCCTATGTGGGACTGGTTCCTATAGCATCTCCGGTGGCACCCTCAACTGTCATCCTGCCCTGCGCTACGTGGTGCCAGGTTTCCAGTGTCTCCAGTCAGTCATTCCTGAATCCCCTGTGCTGCTTCCTTTCCTGCGCAGGCTGAGGAGGAGTAATCGCAGTGTAGATCATAGGAATCTTCGTCCTCTAGAGCGTGTTTCTCAGCTGGCTAGCAGTGAGTTGAAGATTACCATGGTTTTACTGAATACTAGATCGCTAGCAGACAAAACTTTTATTCTGCAGGATTTTTGCACATCTTGTGATTTGGATTTTATGTTTTTGACCGAAACATGGTTTTAGGAAGATGAGTTTGCTCCCTTCTCTGAACTCTCTCCTCCTGACTGTCAGGTCTTTAGTTCCCCTCGGATATCTCCCAGAGGTGAAGGTCTGGTGTCACTGTTTAGAAGCAGATTTAACAATGGGATCCCGTTACTGCCTCAAAAGAAGGAGAGGGAAAGTTGAAATGGTTTCTGACCTTTTGAAGGCCTTACATTGTTAACTATAAGGTTTTATTATGTTGCATATTGGGTAACTTTTATTGCTGTCAATACTCCAGGTATGTAAGCATGACTTTTTAAGTGGGCACACCAAAGCCTTCGCCCCAGCCCTCATTACATAAACACCCACAAGTAGCTGCTATCCCCTGTCACCTTGGGATATACGTTTTGATTTTTCCCCTATATTTTCTAGAACCCAGTCATCCCCACCCTACCTATGTCTCATACTTGTCCTGCTGCTCTCACGCCTTTAACCCCGGCTTTTTTTCATATCTCCAATCTTCTCCAGGTATGCTGCAAAGCTAATCGCCGGTGTTTTGGACTTCAAAACCATGATTGACAAGTAAGTATTTTGCAAATAAGCCCTCAACTTGTTGTCCGTGGCTTCTCACTGCACCCCAGCTCCCCACTTACCAAAGACAGCCCTTTGTCTCAGAGGAAAGCCCATTCATCGTACCTTTGACTTTATAACCTTTTGGTGTTGTCTGGCTTTAAGTTTACAGCTACTGTGCATGATGCCTGCATGCCTTGTTCTACCATCCAGCTGACTAGAGTGGCCTTGTTGTTTGTCCGCAGTGAGACGTTGCCTGTGGAATATCTAGGAGGGAAGCCCCTCTGCATGAATCAGTACTATCAGATCCTCTCCTCTTGCCGTATCCCAGGTCCCAAGAGGGACACCGTCATTAATTATACACTCAGCAAGAGTCCTCCCACCCATGTGACCATCGTGCACAACTTCCAGGTAGGACTCCCTGATGTCCACTATGTGTGACTACATCTCACACTCATTGAAGGAGAGCGGTGTGGCACACAATGACTTCTCTTTCTAGTTTTTTGTCCTGGACGTTTATAACAGCGATGGCTCCCCACTGACCGTCGACCAGATCTGCACCCAGCTGGAGAAGATTTGGAACTCCTCTCTGCAGACCAACAAGGAACCTATTGGAATCCTCACCTCCCAGCACCGCAATACCTGGGGGAATGCCTATAACAACCTTATCAAAGGTGGGTGTTACGTACACTTTAATGTGAGAACAGTATGCACAATAAAATATAATGAAAGGGGTGGTCCGGGAGGTAACCACCTTTATTTTGGTTTTCAGAAGACTTTTGAAATGGTACCATGTGAAAGGTTAGTGATTAGACTAAAAGAAGTGAGGATTTAGAGAACTACCTGTGGGTAGATACAATATTGGCTCAAACACAGGAAGCATAGGGTAATGGTAAGGGAAATATTTTCAGAATTAGGTGATTTTAACAGCCCACCCATACATAAGTCATCTGGACAAGAATATAGCTAGTAAGCTGGTCACGTTTGCAGGTAAACTTGCAGATGATGCCAAAGTAGGTGGTGACGGCAGGCAATGTAAAATCAGCTAAATTGTCAGAGAGGGATTTGGACAGCAGTAATCAGTTTGCCTTTTTGCCACACACCTACTTGCACCACAGTAAACCTCCAGGCAACCAAATTCATCATGCATATTATGGCAGTTCAGTCGTACAGTGTCGTATCCATCAGTTCTACTCTTCATGTCAACTTCTGATGACCAATTAACATTGTCGTCACTATCGCTTGATTCGACTAATGGTTCAGTTTCAGTTTGTTCTAAAACTGACTTTACAGCTTCTCGTTTACATGTCATTTTGTTTTTAAAACAAGGAAGTGTGACCACCAGGGTTTGCTGCAGCTCTCCAAACACTTAATACAAGTTGCTAATAAACAAAGTTTTTTTTTTCATGGGAAACCCTTCCAGTAAGCGTTTCCCATGCTACAACCACAATTAGTTTCTTAGCCCAGTGACATTCTGCAACTCTGACGTCTCTTCTCTCAGTGTCTCAACCTCCATTCCTCCCAACAAGCGTCGTCCTCCTCCTCCCGACTCTGGCTCCCCAAGTTGAGACAGGCAGCTCCTTTTATATAAAACCTTGGAGTACTTCTGGTGTCCCAAAGCTGGGACCTATGAGCACTTCCAGGTAATGCTGGAGCTCGACGAAACATAGCTTGCTAGTCACTTGGCAACACCCCTGGAACCTAACAGGGCTGAGGCAGTGAACTACAATTCACAGTGTGCCCTGTGGGAATCCGTGGTGGTACCGTAACCCAGGGAGCTGCCATCTAGCAATTCAGGGGAGGCAATGCCCTGAATAAACTGTTAATAAATTGTTACAGAGGGATTTGGACAGCATACACGCTTGGGCAGATTTGGGGAAGATGAAATGCAATGTCCCCGGCTCCCACCTGTTTCATTCCCCTCAGCATGGACACATGGCCACCTCCTAGTTGCACTGTACTCCATAACCGTAAATCATTATGTTGAGCGGATAATCCACCTTGGACTTTCCAGCATATTATTATTAATATATACTGTATGTTTGACAAATGGGGGTGTAGGGTTTGGTTGTTTCCCTATTGTGACTCAAACCCAGAAAAACATGCATATTAAACATTAAAGAGCAAAGTTTTCTTGGAGTCATGATCATGCTAAATACATGATTGTTCACAAGGTACTTGAAAGCAGCAACTTAATTCTGGTACTGAAATTAGCTTAGTGCTGGAGCCTACCGTTTTAAAAATTGAGTTTTTCAATGCCATATCAGTTGCTGAAGCCCGCTGTTGGAGTTTAGGGTCGGATTGTTTGTGGAGGCCAACACCCGTGCCATTATTAGAGTGCACTCATTTCATAGCAGTTGGGAGTATACGACTTGATGCCTGACATATGGATTATGTGACATGAGAAATTTATTTTGTCGTGGACATTTTAATATTGTTCAGGTCCATATTGAAGCTCAGTGTATCGTGAAATCTGTTACATGCATTCTCCAAACGTGAATAAGTTTTTCTCTGCTATCACTACAAACAACATGAGAGAAATTAAAGATGTACGAACATCTTCATTTTTGTGTGAAGTTTTTCTTTAAAACATACAAAGATTACCGTTTTTTGAATTATTCAAAAGCTTGTATATCTAAAATGTTGTGCAGTGATTTTAAATAGGCCAGGGAGCAAAGTCATGTGACAGTTGACCAGTCTAGTAAAAATAAACAACAGTGCTGCAACCATGTAAGGGCTGACGGAAAATGGCGCTGACCCAGAGAACCCAGTCATTTTCCAACCCGCTATATCCTAACATAGGGTCATGGGGGTCTGCTGGAGCCAATCCCAGCCAACACAGGGCGCAAGGCAGGAACAATCCCCGGGCAGGGCTCCAGCCCACATCAGGGCACACACACACACGAGGGACGATTTAGGATTGCCAATGCACCTAACCAGCATTTCTTTGGACTGTGGGAGGAAACCGGAGCACCCGGAGGAGACCCACGCAGACACGGGGAGAACATGGAAACTCCACACAGGGAAGACCCGGGAAGCGAACCCAGGTCTCCTTACTGCGAGGCAGCAGCACTACCTCTGCGCCACTGTGCTGCCCTCCCAGAGAACCTAAAAAACAAAATGGTGTCCCCAGAACAAAAATTAAAAGTACATAATAGAATAACTTTGAATGTGGTAAAAACGGCAGCTCTGCTGTTCTTCTCCCAGCAGGTCCTAATGCATGTACTGTATGTGTTTGTGTTTTTTTTCCTACTAGATAAGACAAACAAGGAATCTGTTAAAGCGATCCAGAAGAGCATCTTCACTGTGTGCCTGGATGCCCCAATGCCACGTGTCTCAGATGAGCTGTACCTCAGTCGTGTTGCTACTCAAATGCTCCATGGGGGTGGAAGTCGTTGGAACAGTGGAAATAGATGGTTTGACAAGACCCTTCAGGTAAGTTGGTGATGGGCAGGTGTTGCTCCAGACGCAAGTGGGCATCAACTCAATTACATTATCTACAGTACTGAATGGTTGTTAGACCAAACAAGCAGACTAGTAAGGTAGAGAAAAGGTATCAACTCAAACTCCATGAACTGGGGGTTGGCATCAACTCAAACTTTGGGGTAGAGAGTGGGCATCATCCCAAATGTCAGGGCTAGAGACTGGGCATCAACTCAAACCTTGGACTAGTAAATGGTCATCAGCCCAAATCTCAGGGCTAGAGCCTGGCCATCCAGCTACTGCTAAAGGTGGAATGTGGGCATTACTTTAAATCACAAAGGTAGAGAGCGGTCATCATTTTAAACACTAAGGGTAGAGTTTGGCATCTAACCACCATCAACTAAGTTCTCAGGAGTACAGTATGCATCAACTCAAAACCTTGGGGTAGAAGGAGTGCATTGGTTTAGACCCCAAGGGTGAATAAAGGGCCTCTACCCACCACCAAGAGTTCAGAGTGGCTATTAAATAAGTTCCCAGGGTTAAAGAGCATCCATCGGATCAAACCTTTGGGGAAGAGAGTAAACATTCATCACAATTTCAGAGGTAGAGATTAAGCAACATTTCAAGCCATTGGTGTAGAGAGGTGGGCAATAGATCAAACCCCAAGGCTAGAAGGTATACATCAATTTGAAATCCAGAGCTTGGGCATCCACCCACCACCAAAGAATAGAGAAGGGATATTAATATCAACCTAGGAAAGTAGTGACTGGGCATCATTTCAAACCAAAGGAGTGGTGAGTGGGCATCTATGCACCATGAGGGATGTGTTAAACCTTTTTTGGGGGGGGGGGGGGGGGTTTGACCCTAACTAATGAGGTGTTTTCTCTCCGGTATAGTTTATCATTGGTGAAGACGGCTCCTGTGGGGTCATCTACGAGCATGCCCCTGCTGAGGGCCCCCCTATTGTTGCCTTGGTGGACCATGTGGTGGAGTTCATGTAAGTGTATAGAAAGTGACTGGCTGCTGTTAGTGATGGTGGATGAGATTATCATGATAAAGTTGGAGAATAGGCAGCGGAACTGGGCACACACTGTTAACTGGTTCAAACTAATCCAAAGGAAAAATACAATTAGTAAAATCCAATTTTTAAATCCTTAGATTAGGCAGGAGGGATGAAGAAATGGAGTTTAAAAAATGAAGTAATTATGCAAAATCCTGCCTTTATCTGCTTAGTTAGCTTTTATGCTGCCGCACTAGGTGGCCATAGTCTTTGCTCTGTTATAGCAATCTTCCAACTGTTGAACTGATGGTTGGGGCATATTATATGTTATCATTGTGTGGGCATAGGGCAGCACAGTAAGGAGACCTCGGTTCGCTTCCCGGGTCCTCCCTGCGTGGAGTTTTGCATGTTCTCCCTGTGTCTGTGTGGGTTTCCTCCAGGTGCTCCAGTTTCCTCCTATAGTCCAAAGACATGCAGATGAGGTGCATTGGCAATCATAAATTGACACTAGTGTGTGCTTGCTGTGTGTGTGTGTGTGCCCTGTGGTGGGCTGGCACCCTGCCTGGGGTTTGTTCCTGCCTTGTGCCCCGTGTTGGCTGGGATTGGCTCCAGCATACCCCCGTGACACTGTGTTAGGATATAGCGGGTTGGACGATGACTGACTAACTGACTGTGTGGGCACATGAGGGTCACAGTAAAAGCCCTGCATCCCCTGCCAGTAATCCCTTTAAAATGTCATTTTGCTTTCCTTATTCAAATGTCCTGTAAGGATGGGAGGCTTAAAGATGGTCCCATGCCAATAGTCAAACACTATGCATACTATAAATGAACTGCTACCCCTTAGTGGTATCCTTTTTGCCTCATTCCACCTGTATAGGTTTATAGCAGGGGTGTCAAACTCAGAACCTGGAGGGCCACAGTGGCTGCAGGTTTTTGTTTCAACCACTTCCTTCATTAGTAACCAGTTGCTTCTGCTAATTGAACAGACTGCTTTTAGTTAAGTTTATTTGACTTGCTCATTAGTAGTCAGCCTTCTTAATTTTTTCTTTTTTTATTAACTTGGACCTAAGAAAAAAGGAGATGCAAAGCGACCCAACATGTGACCAGCTAAGATGGGGATCTCAAAATCCACCCATTTTCTTAATTAGAAGCCAACTTTTGCATTAGTGAAACCAGTTATTCAGTTCCATGGCTTGTTGGTGCCCATCAGTGATAAGCAAACCCCACAGAGTTCACTATGGTGTAAGTTTGGAGAAAACACCTAAATGTTCGGGAACTTTGCTGAACTCCGCAAAATGCAATAAAGGCATTGGGGAACGAGGAACTGAACTAGCTTTGAATGGATTTTAATGGTACCGTGGTCTTTTAAGTGTCCATGAGGACTAGAGACACATCTGTCAACTATAACTAAGCTGATTACTAGGCCGATTATTGTGACAAAAATGTGACCTGAGCTGTAAGTCAGCAGTGCTACCCACTGTGTCACCACACCTCAAACAACAAAAGATGCAGATAGAACAAAAATGACAAACAAAATACAACAAATGGTCACAAACTAGCAATAAGCAAAAAAAAAAATCATTGGCCAACGACTTTGCTAGTACGAGGTTGGACCCCTTTGTGCCTTCAGAACTGCCGTAATTCTTCATGTCGTAGATTCAACAAGATGCTGGAATCATTCCTTGGGTATTTTGGTCCTTATTGACATGATAGCATCACACAGTTGCTGTAGATTTGTCAGCTGCACATTCCAGATGTGAATCTTCCGCTCTACGTTCAAGAAACCAGTTTGAGATGTTATGAGCTTTGTGACATAGCGTGTTATCCTGCTGGAAATAGCTATCAGAAGATGGGTAGACTGTGGTCATAAAGGGCTGGGCATGGACGGCAAGAATACTCAGGTAGGCTGTGGCATTTAAACGATGCTCAGTTGGTACTATGGGCCCAAAGTGTGTCAAGAAAATATCAACCACACCATTACACCCCCAGCAGCCTGAACTGTTGACAGAAGGCAGGATGGATCCATGCTTTCATGTTGTTGACGCAAAATTCTGAGCCCATCATCCAAATGTCACAGCAGCAATCAAGAGTCAACAGACCAGGCAACGTTTTTCAAATCTTCTGTTGTCCAATATCGCTGAGCCTCAGTTGCCTGTTCTTAGTTGACAGGAGTGACACCCGGTGTGGTCTCCTGCTGCTGTAGCCCACCTGCTTCAAGGTCCAACATGTTGTGTATTCAGAGATGCTCTTCTGCACACCTCAGTTATAACGAGTGCTTATTTGAGTTCCTGTTGCCTTTCTATCAGCTGAAACCAGTCTGGCCATTCTCCTGTGAGCTCTGGCATCAACAAGGAATTTTCACCCAGAGGATTGCTGCTCAGGTCAGGTCAAGTTGGAGAGCATGCTCTGGTACAACGCATTGCCGCACCCACCACATGACGAAACAACTTGGGATCCCGGTTGGCAACCACCCAGGCAGAGGTCAACTGGATATTTTCCCTTTTTTGGACCATTCTGTGTAAACCTTAGAGATGGTTGTGCATGAGAATCCCAGCAAATCAGCAGTTTCTGAAATACTCAGACCAGCCTGTCTAGCACCAACAATCATGCCACGTTCAAAGCCACTTCAGTCACCTTTCTTCCCAATTCTGACGCTCAGTTTGAACTTCACCAGATCGTCGTGATAATGTCTACATGCTGAAATGCATTGAGTTGATGCCATGTGATTGGCTAATTAGATATTTGCGTTAACGAGCAGTCAAATATGTGTACCTAATAAAGTGAGTGTATGTATCATTGCACTCACAGAGTTCTGATCTTTGGCTTGTTTGATATTGGAGCTCTGACTGCAGCTAGAACATCTTTTTTTAATTTTGTCTTATCAGTGCCAATGCTTTCTTTGCACTTTTGTCCTCCATCAAGAAGATAGAAGTATGCTGTAAATAATAATAAATCCTTTTGTTACTAATCATTATTTCACAAGGTCTCATTCTGACTTGGGGAGGGCTGGGCTCCTTTAAGGCTTGTTTTGATTGGTAGCGCAGCACGTGGCTAATTATGCATTCATATTAGCCCTACAGCGCTGCATTGTCCGCTCATAGGGATCAGTGTTATATATCTGGTGGCGATACTCTATAAACATTTTCATTACGGTCAGCTAAGGTACTGCAATTTTTTTTAATGTATTTTTTAAAAGCAGATCACATGGCGCTTTTACAGTACGCATGTGTGACATGGCTACTACATCTCTGATACCGCTCCTGTCTGATAGGGCACTGGGAAAAAAATATTTGTCCCAATACAGCGAATTTCCAGAAGATTCTTCAGCGGATAACGTCACCAGCGATCACAGCACATTCGCTGCTATAAACAAACATTTGTGCTAGTTTTGCTGATTGACACTAGTGGTTATATTCTACCTCACCAGGCTCTTTCAAAACTGTTGGTTTCCTAATTTTCTGGGGGCCAAAACAGATAGATATTTCTCAAGACTTTCACCTTATAGACACACAGGTGCAAATCCAAATCATATTATGTGATATCATCTATTGTTAACTTCTGCTCTGTACTTGTAATATTTTTATTTTTATACTGTATTGAGGATTTGCTCTCTTCTGTTGTGGGTATTGTATTGACCCCCTTCTTTTTGACACCCACTGCACGTCCAACCTACCTGCTGTTTGAACTGCCTTTCCCGAGGTTTCTCCCATTTTGTTCCTAAAAGGTTTTTTTTGTGACTTTTTCCTTGTCTTCTTAGAGAGTCAAGGCTGGGGGGCTGTCAAAAGGCAGGGTCTGTTAAAGCCCATTGCAGCACTCCTTGTGTGATTTTGGGCTATACAAAAATAAATTGTATTGTATTGTAGCTTGTCGTGTTGGCTCGCTTTGTATATCTTTATTGTTTGATTGCTGAGGTCATGCGAAAAGACAATTGAGAATTCTGAAGTCAGTTCAAATTCACACTGTCATATCTATATCTCTATTTGAGCAATGGTTCAGTTTCAGTTTGTTCTAAAATCACCTTAATGTCCTTTCATTTGCCATTGTGTTTCTAGTTGGAGGCTCCACCCACTTATGAATATTAATGAGTCACCTTAGATAAATAAAGTGCATAGGAAATTTCATGATTTTTTGTAGCATGATGTTATTTCATCCACTAGGTGGCAGCAGAATACTGTCCTGACCGTTAATCAGGCTTAAAAATGTAAAGCAGATCATTACATGTGACCCTGCATCTGACTTGGGCTTAACTGTACTTGCATAGAATTCCGAGTCGTGGTCGGGGTTAACGCCAAGGAAGTGAATACTGTAAGTTGTACATTTTGTGGGCTTGTGCTGCTCTTTTTCATTTTTCTTAATTAAGTCGGCAAAGTATCATACATTTTTTATTGCAATTGTGATGTATAGCAAATACATGAAACAGAACTGATCCAAACAACACTTCTGTCTGAATTGTAAAAGCCAAGTTAATTGGCTTTCTCATTGTTAATTATGGACCTTGTTAGCTTCATGCCACCTTGGTGAAATTGCTAACGTCTCTCTTTGCCAGCCAAGGAAGGAAGCGGTGGTGATAGTGTTGTAGTGGGATAAAATATGTTTTATCTTTTGTTTAGCTGTACCCAGTGATGTATTACAAGCCATATTGTGCCCCTCTTCCCTCAAATAAGCAGACCCTCTGTTGCTCTTTTTGTATTTAGGAGGAGTGCTGAGACTGTGAGATCTCCCATGATCCCGCTGCCAATGCCAAAAAAGCTACGTTTCAATATCACACCAGAGATCAAGAAGGACATTGAGAAAGCCAAGCAGAACCTCAACATGTAAGGACCTGAAACTCAGCATGGAGGGGTGGTGTGGGTGATGAGGGTGTGTGTGTTGGAGTGTGTGTGGGGGGGGGGGCTTCATTTAAAATGAATGAATCAGCTGTGTGCTTCTTCTGAACATTCTGATTTTCCTCACACATCCAGAAAGGGTTAGCTTGTTTGGTGTCTCTAATATAGCTCATGGGTGAGTGAAGGTGTGCATACCCTACACGCATTCACTAACCCCCCAGTCCAGCCCCCCACAACTATGATTTGAATCAAGTAGGTTTCAAAAAAATATACAGTATTTGTATGTATTTTTTGATATTTTGATTTGATATACTTTATTAATCCTCAAGGGGAAATTGTCTTTTTGCATGAACTTTGGGGGTCAGACCACAGGGTCAGCCATTGTACAGCATCCCTGGAACAATTTTCAGATTAAGGGCCCAGCGGAAACAGATCCCTTCTGGCAGTAATGGGATTTGAACCACCATCCTTCCAGATACCAGGGCAGATCCTGTGTGTAATTTGCATGTTCTCCTTCTGCCTTTGTAGGATTTCCTTCCACGTCCCCAAAGAAGTGTAGGTCAAGTTAATTGGTATCTCTAAACTGGCTGCATTGTGAGTGTGGTTGAGTGATTGAGTTGACCCTACGATGGACTGAAATCCTGCCCAGGGCTGATCCTGCATAATGCTGCTGGATTAGGTCCTGGCTCCCGTGAACCTTAGATTAAGTGATTTTGAGAATGTTACTTTTTATTTTGGTAATTCCTGGACACTTACTTTGGCTACTTGAGTTGTGAGTTGCTCACAGTACACCCTAGAGAGCATCTTCAAGTACTCTCCATTCATGGCAGGAATATGACCACTCCCTGTCCAAAACTCTGAGCCTTTTTCCTCTTTTTGGCACAGAGTGGCATGTGTGCTGATATGTATATATACCTCTTATTGTCATAAACTACTGATTTCCACAGAATGGTTCACGATCTGGACGTAAAGGTGACTGTGTTCTCGCATTTTGGAAAAAACTTCCCCAAGTCTCAGAGGATGAGCCCAGATGCCTTCATCCAAGTTGCCCTGCAGCTGGCTTATTACAGGTAAACAGAAATGAAATAGATTGAAAAGCTTTTATTTTCATTGTAAAAAATGATAGCAAAATTACGAGAGCCACTCCAGCTGAGTACAAAAGAACAAACTTCTATAAAAAACTGCAACACATAATACACACAAGAAGAACATCATAAAAAATTTATTGCACTAAAGGATATTGCACTTTAGCCCAGTTTATAGATAACAGCATATTCTATGTAAAATATATACTTAAAAGGAATGAGATCAAAGATGAAACCAGTAGTGGTACAGTAAATAATAAGTCATACCATTTCACTGGGGAGTAGCTGCACGAGGGCAGCAGCAGCATGTATGAGTTTATTTTCCAGCGCTGAAACAAAAATTGATTAACCTTCCTTTATTTGCTTAAAGCAAATTGTGGGGTTGATCAATGTATTTATGGCCATTTGATAGAAACTATTTCTAAATCTGTTGGCCCGTGCTTTCAAAGATCTGTAACGCCATCCAGAGGGTAACACTTCAAACAGGTGGTGAGCAGGGTATGAAGGGTCCTCACTGATGTTTGTGGCTCTGGTGACCTAGCGAAAGCAGTCAATGTCCTACAGGGAGGGCAGACAGCAGCCTGTGATTTTTTTGTTCTGAGTTAATGTCTCTCTGGAGAGCCTTCTTGTCTGTTTCCGTGCACCCGGTGTACCAATCTGTCATAGAGTATGTCAGGATGCTCTGGATGGTTGAACAATAAAAAGCCACCAATAATTTTTGCTCCATTTTGTTTTTCTTGAGCCCTTTGAGTGCAGTCTCTGTTGTTGTTTTTTGACCATTGCTGTGCTGTTCTCAGACCAGGAAAGGTTCTCTGAAATGTGAGTTCCTAGGAATTTTGAAGGTGTGCACCCTCTCCACATGGCCTCCGTTGATGTAGAGAGGAACAGGTTCTATGGTGTACTTTCTGAAGTCCAGAATGAGTTCCTTGGTTTTTGTGGTGCTCAGTGTTACGTTATTCACTGAACACCATTCTGTCAGTCTCTGGACCTCGTCTCTGTAGGCCTCTTCATCTCCTTCTGATATGAGCCCCGTTACAGTGGTATTTGTGGGATGGATTGGGATGCAGTCATATGTGTACAAAGAGTAAAGTAGTGGGCTCAGCACACAGCCTTGTGGAGATCGTATGCTGAGCGGAAGGGAAGAGGAAAGATGAGGTTTGTCAAAAAGTCCTTTATCCAGGAGCAGTTGGAGGAGGGAAGGCCAAAGTCTGTCAGCTTGCTTACCAGTATGTCAGGGATTATTGTATTAAATGCCGAACTGTAGTCTACAAAGAGCAGCCTTACATAGCTCCCTCTTTGAATTACATGGCTCAGCACAGTATATAGTGTGGTAGCAATGGCGTCTTCTGTGGATGTGTTTGATCTGTAAGCAAACTGATGCTGGTCGAAAGTGGATGGGAGGAAGGATTTAATGTGCTTTCAAAGCAACTAGTCTATAATCTTTTAAGCTCTTGGTGGTTATTGTTTTAGAGACAGGGATGATGACTGACGATTTTAGGAAGGGTGGAGTAGTGGTTGATGCCAGAGAAAGATTAAAAATCTTCGTGAAGACCCTGGTAACCTGGCCAGCACATGCTTTGAGTATCTTCCCATATACTCCCATCAGGACCAGTGGCCTTCCTTGGGTTAACTGTCCTGAGCACTCGGTTCACCCCATGTTCTTGCATAGTGAGTGTGTGGGTGCTGGGGGTTGGAGTTGTCAGTGTGGTCATGATGAACTTCCTCACCTCAAACCTGGCAAATAAATTGTGTAGTTTCCTCTGCCAGCGAGGCATTTGAGCTAACAGACCTGTGGTTGCTGCCATGTGTTGAATTGCTTGCCACTTCCGCCATGGGTTGTCCTCGATGAGGTGCTCTTGTGTTTTCCTCTTATAGGCCCCTTTGGCTTCATTAATTCCTCTCCTCAGGTCAGCTCTGTCTGTATTGTATACCACCCTGTCACCTGACCTGAAGACGGTGTTGCATTTTTAAAGGAGTGTCTGTACTTCTTTTGTCATCCAGGGTTTCTGATTTGGAATATCCCAGATCCTCTTTGTGACGGTGACATTATCAGCACAGCTCTTGATTTAGAATAGAACAGTTTCTGTGTATTCCTCCCAAGTCTTGTTGTTCAAACACATCCCACTCTGTCTGTACAAAACAGTCCTGTAGCTGAGCTGAGAGAGAGAGCAGGCTCAGGCCAAGTATTTATGATCTTTATAGCTGGTTTTGTCCTTCCCCTGAGGGGTATGTATGCTGGAATGAGGAGCAATGAAAGATGATCTGACTGACCTAAGTGGGGGTATGTACGGGGGTGGGTTTATAAACATGTTTTATGTTTGAATACACATGATCACTGCGGTGGGTTGGCACCCTGCCCAGGATTGGTTCCCTGCCTTGTGCCCTGTGTTGGCTGGGATTGGCTCCAGCAGACCCCCGTGACCCTGTGTTCGGATTCAGCGGGTTGGAAAATGGATGGATGTATACACATGATCAAGTGTATTTTCCCCTCTGGTGGAGCACTTCACGTACTGGGTGAAATAAGGAAGTACAGTCTTTAACCGTACTTGATGAAAGTCACCAGCAATGATATGCAAGCCATCAGGATAAGCCTGCTGCTGTTTATTTGTTTTAGGATAAAGGAGTTTGCATCCGGATTAACATAAACAGCAGACACAATCCCTACCCCTTGGTAAAAAGAATGGTCTGCAAATGATTGACAGAACTTCTAAGTCAGGAGATCTGCTGACCTAAAAGTGACTAACCCTTTTAGGGCAGGACAAGAGAAAAGCCAAGCAAAATCACACCTTTTCTTGCCCGAGTTGCCTCGAAAGCTTGCATATTGTAATCTTTTTATTTAGCCAATAAAAGGTGTACATTCATAATGGCTAACACGGTACAACACCCTTGTACTACAGGGCAGGACAAGTAAAGTTTGGCTGCAGAAATTCCTACATAAAATGAAGGCGGTGTCGTTAGTTTGGCATGAGCCACTTATTCCACTGAACGAGTCGAAAGGTGGTAACACCTTCATTTCTGGATGAATGGGTCCCATAAGGTCTTCTTCATAGATGCTCTCATTTCTTTTCCTGGCAGGAACTACAACCGCTGCTGCTCAACCTACGAGAGTGCTTCCCTGCGCATGTACCGCCTCGGGCGTACGGACACCATTCGCTCAGCCTCCATTGACTCACAGCACTTTGTGCAGGCCATGGATGACCCCTCCAAGTCGGTATGCCTACCTTGCTTGATCTGTTGTCAGGTGCCCGGTGGGTGGATTAACCAGTGTCTGGTGGACAGCAGCCATTTGTGAGATGTGGACGTACAGTAGTAGTTAGCAGGCACTTGAAATAATGTAGAGTTGAGTGGACAGTGGGGCTACTCTGTATTTTCAGTTTTTGTCCGTATTTCTCACTTCTTGTTTTATGTCTCCATGCAGAACCAACAGAAAGTGGACCTCCTTCAGAAGGCCATTGTGGCACATCGAGCTTACACCAATATGGTATGGTAACCAGTCTCTGATTGCTGTTATAACAATAATAATGATAATTCTTTGCATTTATATAGCGCTTTTCTCACTACTCAAAGAGATTAGCAATTGTAGGTTAAGGGCCCTGCTCAAGGGCCCAACAGAGCAGAGTGCCTTTTGGTATTTTACGGGATTTGAACCAACAACCTTCTGATTACCAGTGCAGATCCCTAGCCTCCGAGCCGCCACTCCGTAGTGGTGATAGTGATTGGACAAAGTTTAATTATTATTTATGTATCGCCCTTCATGGAGAATGTCATCCATTAGCACAGCGTTTCTCAACCTTCAAGTATTTGCGACCCGAGTTTTCATAACAGTTTTAATCGCGCCCCCCTAATGTTTTTTTGAAAGGAGCCCACTAATACCAATTTGTTCTTTTTTAATTAATGGTATATCGTAGATGCATATTTTATTATACCTACTTAACTTTTATCAACATTTATCTAACTCTATATTTGTTTTTCTAGTATCAGAATGTAGTTTAAGTTAATTTGTTTTGGTTTCAATCGATGTATTTATCATATTTTCAATTCTTGTTTTCTTTTTTTCCACATCTTCACGCCCCCCCTAGGGGGGCCTGCCCCACAGTTTGAGAACCACTGCATTAGCACATCCCATAACCACCACAATCCTTCTTAATCATTACTTACACAATGTGACCTGTAGGGGGCACATTTGCACACCAAACCCCAAACACAACTACCACCAACACAAGTTTATGTCCAAGTTGTGTACCATTCTGTTACATCCACGTTATTGACATTGAGGGGCACCATTTTGGTACCTCAAGGTGCATGCTCTACAGTTAAGTCCTTAATAATAATAATAATACATTTTTTTATATAACACCTTTCCCATGCTGAAGGTGCTTCACAGAGACTCAGAAAGAACAGCAGGGTATATGTAACAATAGGTGCAAATATTTTCTGCAATAGGATATCCAAAACATTAAACAGAATAAAAGACAATAAACCAAAGTAAATACTAAAATCAATACTTGAAGAAAAGCCTGAACAAATCACGTCATTTGTGATATAGCACACACACAGAAATTATGCTGAGTATCTGGACTGAGAGGCAAACTGAAAGGAGGGGCAGAATGTCAGGTTAAGTTTGACGCCTTCCTGAACAGATGAGTTTGAAGTTGCTTTTTAAAAGAATGAATGGAGTCGGCTGATCTCATTCATTTCGGGAGGGCGCTATACAGCTGAAAGCCCTGTCACCCACAGAATGCAGGTTAGTGCAAGATGGCCAGAATCAGAGGACCTTAGTAGGCGAACAGGAGCAGAATGATGGAGCAGGTCACTGATGTAGTCTGCTATGAGGCCATTTAAAGCTCTGTAGGTTAATAATAGAATTTTATATTCAGTCCTGTAAGACACCAGAAGCCAGTGAAGATGCAGCAGGATGGGTGAGATGTGCTCGCTGTTGTTGGTTCATGTAAGGACTCTGGCAGCAGTGTTGAATCAACTGGAGCTGTGATATAAGATTAGAAGAGATGCCTACCAGTAGGGAGTTGCAGTAATCGATGCGGTATAAGATAAAAGCATGGACAAGTGTCTCAGCATTAGAAAAGGAGATTATTGAGGGAACATGGAATATGTGACGGAGGTGGAAGTAAGAAAGTTCATGTGGGTGGAATAAGAAAGGCAGGAATCAAAAAAAGAACACCAAGTTCTAACCCTAACCCTCATGATGTGACCCTGAACATGTTATTCAACCTGCCTAAGCTCCAACGGGTGGAGTGGTGCCTCTGAGGCTTGGGATCTCAAATCCTGTAAGTGCCAGAAGTAACTTTACTCCATTGGGCCATTGAGCAAGGCCTTTAACCTGCAATTGCTTCATCCCGAGTAGGACATCAATCTGCATCCAGCCCTGCAAGCAGGTCCTCCAACTTGCAGGGAAAACTTGGGGTTTGGTGGCAGGATGGGCACTCCAACCACTGTAAAAAATAAACCTCACACTGTTCTAGTGTGGTGCTGAGATGTCACCCTCTGCACTTGGGTCCCGATCCAGGTGGCTTCTTGTGTGGTGGGTGCAGCAACCCACTATCAGTGCATGGTCCCAACCTCACTCTCTCTCTCTCGCTCGCTAAACTCCAAGTACAAAGTATAAAAAACTTTATTTTTATATTATGCCTTTCCACAGTGAATGCCATTTCAAGATGATTTATCTGGGTTTCAATTTTTTAAAGCCTCTTGTTTTAAAAGGCGAGTGTAGACTTTTTATATCCACTTCCATCTCTGTTTGTAAAGTGCCTAGGGATGGTGTTAACTATAGAAAGGTGCAATATTGTATATAAGTAAGGTCAAAGGTTCATTCTTCACCAACCCTTCCACTTTGTGATCCAGGGCAAGCTCCAGTTGTGAAGAACTGAGCAATATCCATGTACTTGGGATGGCATTGACTGTAGCAAATATTTAAAAATACTAGAGGGCTTCGCTCGCCAACCCCCCGGCCTGTGCCAGCCACTTCACATCTCTGCCACTCGCGTATGTGGATTTCACTTTCACCAAACAACAACTCTTTTAATTCTCGTGGATACACCTCTTCATTGGGAAGAAACACTACTTTTCCCTGATGGCAACACGAATTAGATGATCTACAAGTCTCCGACTTAAAGTTTAAAGCCGAACAATAACTACATACTTCTGTCATATCACCTATGTCCATATATTTCGATCTCATTTCGTTGTTCCGTTATTTCACCAAGTAATAATTTCTATTTGTTAGCGCTAATGCGATCTTTTCTATCAGTTTTTTAAGACTTTCGAATTTTAGTACTTTCATAATCTGTAACCTGCTCTGCATGTGTATCACACCAACATTTTTTAACCTCTTTACAACGTTCTACTTTGTTTTCTACTCTGTCTTTTATTTTCGACTCCGCTTGGAGCTGAGAGCGCAGGAACTGTGTCTGACGATAGCATTCACATGAATGAGAGGTGAGAGGACTGTGGCTGTGGTTGTTAATGTCTGCGAGCAGGGCAGGACTTGTCAAAATCTCTTGGCAAAAAGTCTCGTCTCGCGGGACCTGACATTATCTCTTGCGGAAGTTGAAATTATCTCCGAGAAAGTCTCGTCCCAGGATTTCCTTTTATAATAGAGAGATAAATATTGAAATATTTAAATTAAGGGTCAGGGGGGACAGCAATCATTTGAAATGTTTGAGGAAATCCATCCCCTTTAGAATTGGTTCAAGACTAGTTGAGTGTCCAAGTGATCCCAGCAGCAATACAAACCCTTGGACTAGATTACTGCATCATTGCAAAGCCCACTGACTCGCACACAGGTACTGACTTCCATGGTGTCAGTTTGGAGTATCCAAACAACCCAACGCACTCTTGGGATGTGTGAGAACGCAGAAAAAACATTATTAACTGTAACTCGGCTGATCTCATTCATTTCGGGAGGGCGCTATACAGCTGAAAGCCCTGTCACCCACAGAATGCAGGTTAGTGCAAGATGGCCAGAATCAGAGGACCTTAGTAGGCGAACAGGAGCAGAATGATGGAGCAGGTCACTGATGTAGTCTGCTGTGAGGCCATTTAAAGCTCTGTAGGTTAATAATAGAATTTTATATTCAGTCCTGTAAGACACCAGAAGCCAGTGAAGATGCAGCAGGATGGGTGAGATGTGCTCGCTGTTGTTGGTTCATGTAAGGACTCTGGCAGCAGTGTTGAATCAACTGGAGCTGTGATATAAGATTAGAAGAGATGCCTGCCAGTAGGGAGTTGCAGTAATCGATGCGGTATAAGATAAAAGCATGGACAAGTGTCTCAGCATTAGAAAAGGAGATTAACTGTGTCTGACGATAGCATTCACATGAATGAGAGGTGAGAGGACTGTGGCCGTGGTTGTTAATGTCTGCGAGCAGGGCAGGACTTGTCAAAATCTCTTGGCAAAAAGTCTCATCTCGCGGGACCTGACATTATCTCTTGCGGAAGTTGAAATTATCTCCGAGAAAGTCTCGTCCCAGGATTTCCTTTTATAATAGAGAGATAAATATTGAAATATTTAAATTAAGGGGCAGGGGGGACAGCAATCGTTTGAAATGTTTGAGGAAATCCATCCCCTTTAGAATTGGTTCAAGACTAGTTAAGTGTCCAAGTGATCCCAGCAACAATACAAACCCTTGGACTAGATTACTGCATCATTGCAAAGCCCACTGACTCGCACACAGGTACTGACCTCCATGGTGTCAGTTTGGAGTATCCAAACAACCCAACGCACTCTTGGGATGTGTGAGAACGCAGAAAAAACATTATTAACTGTAATGTTTACAAGTATCCATCTATCCATCCATTGTCCAACCTGCTGTATCCTAACTGCAGGGTTGCGGGGGTCTTCTGGAGCCAATCTCAGCCAACACGGGGCACAAGGCAGGAAGCAGACCCCGGGCAGAGAGCCAGCCCACCGCAGATGATTATAAGTATTTAACTCACAAAATACCAATGACTGAATTTTGTATTAATCATGCTGCAGAGAACTATATGATTTTATCTGCATTTAAGTAGGAAAGAAATTATGTTTATGTACAGAATATGAGACTGATTTAATTTTTCTATGTGAAAGTGCTAACCTCTTGATATTAACAGAACACCCTGTGATATTATAAATCAATGTGATCTTTCTTTACTCTTGTTTAATATTATAAGAAAACAAGTCACTTATGAATTAATAAATAAGGATTATTAATCTAATCAAACAAATATAATCTAGTGAAGATATTAAAATTAAAAGAATGTAATCTCTTTATAACTAATGCAATGAACTTTAAGAAAACTGCTTAAAATGGGTTTGTACTGAGACGGGCACATTCTTTAGATAATGTAGGCGCCTGGTATTGATTTGTTTTTCTGTACTCCTATGTCATAAATTAAGATGTCCCCTAATATTTATGGATGACCTCAAATTGAACTGTTGTGTTTTTTCTGTTCTCTCTTTGGCTAATGAACAAGCTAGGTGATAAAAGGGTGAACAGTTCTTTCTTTTGCCAGTCTGCCCAAAACTCAAATCAGTTAGCTGAGCTGGGTGGGGGGGGCAGTCTCACCATCTCTCACCAAGAATAAATAATAAATAAATTGCTTTTAATTTTAAATTGGTGTTTTTCTCATCGTTTTCCGACTTCAGCGCTCACATGTGCAAGGACACTGGGAGAAGGTGCAAACTCCACACAGTCTGTTGGCCCAGGTTGGAATTCAAAGCCAAGCCTGTTGAGCTGTATGGTAAAAACATGAACTGCTGTGCCACTGCCATGCCCTCTTCTCAAGACCATGTCACGTTTTGTATTGAAGTTCTTACCTTTCCAGCACTGAGCATTCAGGGTGTTCCCGTCACAAGGTGTGTTGTAAGACAGACTTGGATTGGAAACACTGCAATTGTATTTGATACAGGAAGCCCTACTGGTTATTACTACTTACTGTTTAACTGATGCTTTATCCAACATCGGAGATACAATTGGTTCCATTTTCTTTTTGTTTTTCCAAGTGGAGCGCAGGCAGGTGAAGAGACTTGCTCAGGGTCACACAGTGTATGAACCCACAACTTCAGAGTATGACGTGCAGAGCCTTAGCCAACACATCACACTGCCTGATTCCTTAAAAAACAGACAAACTGCACATCTTAAAGAGGCAGAAATTCAAATTTAAGAGTGAACTCGTGCTTTCTATGGGTGGTCCAACAAGTTCTGGAATTTTAAGCTATGAATTCACTCGTTTGTTTTAAGCTCTTGGGCTCATGTATCTCTTTTTTTACTTCATTTGCCAGGCAATTAATGGGCAAGCAATAGACCGACACCTCCTGGGCCTAAAAATGCAGGCTATTGAGGACCTAACCAGCATACCTGAGATATTCATGGACACATCCTTCGCCGTCGCCATGCACTTTAACCTTTCTACAAGCCAGGTAAAAGACTCTTAGCTCTCCCATCTTGTGTGTTGTGAAATCCTGCCAGTTTTCCAAACACTCACACAAAAGGCTACATCTGCCCATATTTTAGGTCTGAGCTGTCATCATCTCTGATATTTAATGATTTTTTTATTCCTTTCCTGCAGTCCATAGACATTTTATTTATATAGACATGGACAGATTTGTTTGTACCCCTCCATGAAAAAAGAAGAACACACAGTTAAAAAACTGACAAGTCATTGGCACCCATCATTGTTTATTCTGTAGTTAACAAATATCAGACTTTCCTTTAGAGTTTCAATTCAACAGAATCTTTCAAATAATAACACAAATGAAAATGGAATGGATAAAAATGATGGGACCTTTAACCTAATATTTGGTTGCACAACCTTCAGAGTTTGCAATTACTGCATACAAGTGATTCCTGGAGCTGTCCATGAGACTCCCATACCTGTGCACAGGTCCTTCAGCCCACTCATCCTAAACAGACTGCTCCAGCGATGTCAGGTTTGAAGGGGTCTTCTCCGGACTGCACATTTCAGTTCTTTCCTTAGATGTTCGATGGGATTCAAATCAGTCGGCCACTTTAAAATAGTCCAATGTTTTGTTCTTAGCCATTCTTGGGGGCTTTTTGGCTCATTATCCTTTTGGAGGGTCCATAACCTGCGACTGAGACAGACCTGTCTGACAAAGGGCACGACGTTTCACTCCACAATGTCTTCATGGTCTTGAGATTTCGTTGTTCCCTGCACAGCTCCATATTTCACAGTAGCTATTGTGTTTTTTTCTTTGTAAGTTACATTTTTTTTGTCTGTGGACATTGAGCTCGTGTCTGGCTGTGTTGTTGCACCAGCAGGAGTAGAGTATGTAGGGCTTGTGTGTCTTTGGAGTGCAGCCATATGTGGTCCAGTTTAAGAGTTAATGGCTGAGATTTCCCAAAAGAGCTTAAAGCCAGAAGTACGAATACAGGTGTTGACCATCGTGTCTCCTCTCAGTTAAGAGTGGAATTTTAACTGTTAATCTGATTACAGAAGCTGAGCGTTCCTAGACATTTTAAAGAGATGAGTGCTGTGTGACATGAAACGCGCATCTCTATTGCTCATTTATGGATGCTGGAAAAACCTACGAAACACCTGGGATGACCAGTTTGGTTTCGTTTTGATGCCAGTCTTGCCTGCATTAAAGGGAACCGTAACATACGTGTCTGACTGTGCTGTTACACCAGCAGGAGTAGAGTATGTAGGGCTTGTGTGGCTTTGAAGTGCAGTCATATGAGTTCCAGTTTAAGAGTTAAGGTTGAGATTCCTCAAAAGAGCTTAAAGATGCTAATGTGACTTGCCAAAAAGTTCCAGTTGTATCTCATTGGTCCAAAGGACTGTCTCCCAGAAGCATTGTGGCTTGTCAATATGCATTTTATGTTTTTCTTTCATCAGCGAAGTCCTCCTGGGTCTGCTTCAGTTGAGCACACTGTCACTCAAAAAGTGATGAATGGTGCAATCAGATGTTTGGCCGACACTCAGTGGGGCTGAGAAAGCGGTTGCTCTAGCTGAGCGATTTTAGGAGCTGGAGTGACCAGTGGAGGAATCGACTTGGCCGTTGCTAGGAGCGGGAGTCGAGGAGGCTTTGGACTGGTTTAGCCTCAGCGTTGAGTGCCTTGACCGCTGGGGAATTGACCAAAGTCTCGGTCCGGTTGGGAGCCTGACGTAGCCAAGGATCGGAGGGCTACCGGACCTGATTGATAGGCAGCTGTTCCTGAAGGTAGGCAACTCTCCTGTAGAGCAGCCCAGATGGGTGTAGCAGGGGAGTCGCCATGGTAACAGAAGACACCGGGCTTTTTGGTTTTAACATATTGCTTCCTGTGACATTTTACCTCGTGGTTTATAGAAGAGTTTTTCTATTGATTTTAACCTCCATGTTTTGTTTTATGTATTATTTATTTAATGAAGACTCTGAATTGCACAGCACTTGATTTGGACACTGTTTTGACTGTTTTAATAAAAGCACTGTTTGCACATTTATACATCATCCCCTTGCTCAAATGTTATTGCCTCACTGTCTAGCTCATCGGTGACATTACTGACGGTGTTAGGTTCAAGGGCTCCCTAACAGCCGATGGGAGCATGGAGCTGAACCCGCATCGTCACACACTGATGGACCTCGACCTTGGAGTTCAGCTTGTATCTATTTGGAAGTTGTCCTTGACTTTTTGTCTACTGTCCTCACTATCCATCTGTAAATTCTGAGGTCCGTTTTCCTCTTGTGGCCGTGTCCACGGAGGTGGGCTACAGTCCCGTGGACTTTGCTACTGTTGTCACTGGAATATCAAACTGCTTGGAGATGGTCTTCTAACCTTTGCCTTTAACATGTTGATCTGTCATTTTCTTTGTGATCTCCTCAGACAACTCACTCCTTTGCTTTCTCTGGTCAGTGTTCAGTGTGGGACACACAATGACACCAAACTGCAGAGTGACGACTTTTCTCCATTTAAATTGACTGAATGACTGATTGAACGATTGGAGACATGTGTGATAAGAATTCAAGAAGACAGCGAGTTTGAAAAATCACTCAAATCTAGTCATTAAGGATCTTTTTGCTACTCGAGCATGGATTGCTATTTTGACTATGTCTCTGGTCCTTTTCATATAATCCCTTACCATCTTGTTGAAATAGAACATGGGTCTGCTGGATTGGCCTCACCCTCAGCAGCCGATGAGCTAGACAGTGAGGCAATAACATTTGAGCAAGGGGATGATGTTTGAAAATCGAAAGGCAGGCTTCTGGCCTGTACAGACCCAAAACTAACCCCTAGCTTTCAAATAACAAAAGTTTCAAAAAGGTTCAGAAATGGGAGAAGGTGGAAAGTGTGAAATCTACGATCCAACAAAATCAAACTATATACCTTATATTAAGAGATTTTTATGCTAAACAGAGGAAGAAAAATTGAGGCAGCAACTAAAAGGATAAAAATTGAGTTTTGTCTCAAAAGCAAAAACTGTTTGTCATAAAATGAGATTTGTTTGTTTTTCAGTCCCAAGAACCTGGACAATGTTAATGGATGTCATCTTCATTAACAGTACAAGGATTGTGAAGATACGGGCAACGTAACGCAGTCTGCGTGATGGCAATCCGCGTGACAGCCATAAACAAGATGGCTGCACCTGCAAAAAAATCAGCAAAACTTTAAAATGACAAAACACTCCACGTTTCAGTAATTATTTAATGCTCTGATACTGATCTTTGCGATCATAAAATAGGTCATTACGATAGCAATTAACAAGAAGAATTTATCATTAATTGCAGAATTATGGTATTCGAGGGTTCCTCTAGATTAGTGGTTCTTAACCTGAGGTCTGTGGACCCTTAGGGGGTCCATGGATGGGTTTCAGGGGGTCCGTGAGGGTCAGATAAAAATTAACATATTCACTATACAGCTGGTACTGTTGATTTAGAGTAGATGTAGTAATAGTAGTAGTAATGGTAGTAGAAAACGTAGTAGTGGTAGATTTGTTTTATTTTGCATAAGATGATTGTATTTCATAATTATAATGAGTGGCCATTTTTGCATAAAAAGGAATGTTTTTTTAGATTGTTTATTTTAAAGTTTAATAATACTTTGTGTATTTCATATACAGTGGGTATAGAAAAGAATCCCCCCCTTCGAAGTATTCCCTTTTTTTTTTTTTTGCTTTATAGCCTTTAATGAAAACACACACAAAAAATATTTCTTCCCAGCTTTACCTACTCAATGTAACCTTTAACATCCAAATGAAAGATATCACAGCAACAGTTCAGAAAAATGATAAAAAAAACAAAGACAAGACATACTGAAATTAATAAAGGATTACCCCCCCCCCCCCCCCCCCCCCACCACCATGTCAATGTAATTTTGTTGAACCACCTTTTGCTTTAATGACAGCCTTGAGTCGTATCAGCTTTGCACACCTAGATTGAGTAATATTTGCCCTCTCTTCTTTACAGTTTAACTGTTCAAGTTCTGTCAAATTGGATGGTGAGCGTTGGTGGTCTGCTATCTTCAGATCTATCCACAGATTTTCAATGGGATTTAGGTCTGGGCTCTGACTGGGCCACACAAGGACATTCACTTTTCTCTCCTTCAGCCTCTGTGTGGTCAATTTTACTGTGTGCTTTCAGGTCTTTGTCGTGTTGAACATGCTGCCCATCCTCAACTTTCTGGCAGAGGGTAGCAGGTTTTCCTCAAGAATTTGATGGTGTTTTGCCCCATCCATTTTTCCCTATCCTAATGAGAGCCCCAGGCCCCCCACAACAGGATGCTGCCACCTCCATGCTTTACTGTAGGTATGGAGTTTGTGGATGGTGAGCTGCATTGGTGTACCATTTGGTATTGAGGTCAAATAGTTCGATTTTGGTCTCATCTGACCATAAGACCTTTTTCCACTTGGCATCAGAATCTTCAAGGTGCATTCTGGCAAAGCTCAAACGAGCCTTAATGTGGCCTTTCTTGAGAAGTGGCTTTCTCCTTGCGACTCTCCCAAACAAGCCACAATTGTGGAGCGCTTGTGAAATTGTTGTCACATCCACACAATGACCACTCTTTGTCATAAAATCCTGTAAATCCTTCAAAGGGGTCATTGGCCTCTTGGTAGCCTCTATTACCAGTTTCCTCCTTGCTCTTCCATCCAGTTTGGAGGGACGGCCGGATCCAGGGAGGGTCCTAGTAGTACCAAACACTTGCCACTTCTTTATTATGGACTTTACTGTGCCCCTTGAGATTGATAAAGCCATTGAGATTTTTTTTTGTCTCCATCTCCTGCCTTATGTCTGTCCACAACTCTACCCCTGAGATCTTTTGAAAGTGGCCTGCCACCCATAGTCAGTTGTTTGCTGTCAGTTGCAGTACCAAGCAAGGGAATGAATGCTCCGGGAACAACTTCACTAATCCCACTCATTACAATTGAGGTGGAAGGAAGCCAGTAACCACAATGGAAATGGTGGGCACTTACACCTGATTGAGTTTAGGAGGGGGGTCCTTTATTAATCTCAGTATGTCTTGTTTTTGATTTTTTATAATTTTTCTGAACTTTAGCTGTGATATCTTTCACTTGGATGTTATAGATTGCATTGAGTAAGTAAAGCTGGAAAAAATATTGGTTAGTGTGTTTTCGTTTAAGGCTGTAAAACAAAAAAAAAAATGGGAACATTTCGAAGGGGGGGATTCTTTTGCCTGAAGAATGGGCCTGAGTTGCCTCAAAAGCTTTCATATTGTAATCTTTTTAGTTAGCCAATAAAAGGTGTCATTTTGCTTGGCTTTTCTCTACATTCATAATGGCTAACACGGTACAACACCCTAGTACTATACCCACTGTATATATGTATGAGACAATCAAATTTCGATAAATAAAGTACATGATATTCATTGCATGCAAAGTTGTGTTTATGTGAATATTTCTGAAGAAGGGGGTCCTTAGCTTTCATCAGATTCTTTAAGTGTTAAGAATTAAGGTTAAGAATCACTGCTCTAGCGCGCCTCTTTCTCTTGCACGATTTGGCTCAAAAACTAATCAGTTCATCATCATCTCATAACGGGCTTAAGCTTTGAGTTTGGTATTTTTCCATCCAACCATTTTAGCTCCCAGACCGTCCTCAAGAAACTGCGATACACTGATACACACAGACACACCCCCATCATCGAGATATCAGTGTTTTTGGTATTGGAGGAGCCTGAAATGTCAAGATCCGCAGAAAACCAGAGATTGAAATTTTTGACGAATCTAAAGCTTTCAGTCCTCCACTATACATGAAAAGTTATGGTGGGGGAGGCGCAAAACAAAAAAGAGTAATTTATGATAAAACAACCCATAATAAAACAGTAAACGTTCAGAAATTAATCAAAACCAAAGATCATGACAACAAAAAAGTAAAATGCCGAAACATGATAGCAAAAGGCAATCAATGGCTACTGAGAGTCCGATACCCACAATCCTGACTGCAGGAGTCAGAAGGTGTACCCTTTAGAATAAACACCTTGAGGCTTGAATGCAAGACGCTAAAAAAATTTGAACAGTCTTTTTTTTTCCCCTCTTTAGGTCCCTGCCAAGACAGACTGTGTGATGTGCTTCGGCCCGGTGGTGCCCGATGGTTATGGCGTCTGCTACAACCCAATGGACGAGCACATCAACTTTGCCATCTCGGCTTTTAACAGCTGTGCAGAAACCAACGCAGCACATCTCTCACATCTGCTGGAGGAGGCCTTGCTGGACATGCGGGATGTGATAATTCAGCTGCCCAAGTCCAAGCTGTAAGGGGAGTATGGCTGGGATTGGGAGGGGGGGGGGGTGGTGGCAGTCATAAAGAGCAGCAATCTATCTGTGCCATCATGGACACCATCACCTTTAACATTATCGGAAAAATTGGAAGGAGCATGCTTTTGGAATGATTGCTCTCCATAACTTAGCAGGTGGAGTGTAGTGTTGAATTCACTATGGCCACCGTCAGGTTTACAATCATGTTAGTCACCAGATGGAAAAGCACTTTTTGAAGACCCACTCTTGGTTTAAGCCTAACGTGCCTGGTGGGGTAGACTATCACGCTTGCCCCCGTACCACACAGTTTAGTTCACTCAATCAGTAATGTCTGTCCAAGAGTGTGGCCTCTGAGCACTGGAGCCCCCCAGACTAAATGCATATCAAGCACTTTGCACTACAATTTAAGAGTGCTACACACTAACTTTTGAAAATTTGCAATTTTACGGTACATACATATACCTAGTTTGGGACAAGAGGTCAAAAAAAAAAAGTAGCCAATCAGAGGCCTAGGGACTGTAAGCATCAACTCTGAGACCCTCCTGTAATGTAAAGTGAAGAATGAGGGAGGGGAAAATGTAACGCTCTCTACATTTTGCTTTCTTCACCAAAACAGAAATCTAGAAGCGCACAGGAATCCGTGTTTAATGTACTCTGCACACGTGACAATACCACAACTGCTACTACTGCTGCAGCTCGGAAGTCCCATTAGTAGTGCTGGTTATGGCTTTGCTCCATCGTCGTGCCATTTTGCCTTGTTTGTTAATGATGACTGAACAGACAGAAGTGGGCAAGGCTCCACAGTCTGCCTCTTAACTAACGTAAATTTCCAAGAGCCTTGTTGCTTCTTTTCTCATAAAACAAAGCTGAGGACTTTGATTTTTGCTGTCTTCTTAGCCCTACTTCTTGTCAGCCCTGTAGCCCCTTTGCACCTCCCTGTGTCTTAATACTACCATAATGTTGCCCCTTCCCTTGACACATCCCATCCCACAGAGTCTAAACCCCACCTCCTATCACACCTCCCCATATCTCTCCCTGCTTTCTGTCATACCTTGCATCTGTCCCCAACTTTTGCCATACACCCAAGTATCAAATCCGTCCCTCCCTAGTATCCTATCCTGCCCTCCCTCTCTTCCCACCCTCTAGTCTCTGCTGCCTCATCATTTAGCCCCAAGCCTATCATACCCCCTAATATCCATTCTAGCCTCCACCATGCTGCTCTTTACTTAAGCCAGCTTTTTCATCCCTTCCAATGGTTACACCTACCACTATGAAGTCCCACCCAATCATATCTCCCTACATCTAGCCCTGCTTACAGACATCCCTCCCACTAACTAGTCCCACCCTCATTGTTGCATTTAGCCACACCTCCTGCTGCCTCATTATCTAGCCCCACCCATCATCATTCAAGGTATCCAGCCCTGCCTCTGTGTTCTGAAACCACAGATGCCAAAACACCTCCAATGTTGCCCACTAGAGGGGGGAAACACCATCAAAATACCCCTACTAGAACCAAAAAGGGCCAAGACGAATCTTGATAAAATAAAAAGGTTTATTTTCACCAAGGCTCTGCAAGCACCAAAGCTCCAAAGAGCACAAGGAGAAGCCTGAAAAGACAAATATAATACAGTAAACAAAGTCCCAGTGCAGAATCCA
Organism: Erpetoichthys calabaricus; assembly: GCF_900747795.2. Lineage (NCBI taxonomy): Eukaryota > Metazoa > Chordata > Cladistia > Polypteriformes > Polypteridae > Erpetoichthys > Erpetoichthys calabaricus. Next base: position 187,756,593 of record NC_041402.2, on the reverse strand, counting down.
AATATCGAGGTCAAAAGCAGAGCAGAGGTTAAAAAAATATCAATCCATACAGTCCCAATACAAAATCCAAAAGTCAAAAACAGAGCAGGGCTTCAAAATACTAGAAAACTGAAAAGCAAAACAAAGCACAGCAAAGTCACAATAACTCTGCACACCTAGCGTGTTCAATGAACCGCGAGGAATCATGGCAAGGCCCTCCCTTAAATAAGGTGGCGGTGATGGGCAGGTGGCTCTGCAACTTGTGGGACCACCCGTAAAGCATAAGGGACATAACTAAAGCCCTTTCCCTTTTCCAACAAACAATTAGAAGGATGTGCATAATAAATGAAATAAATATTAATACAAATAAATTGAATAAAATAGAGAAAAAACAACAAGAAATGTCACTTTGAACCCCAGCCAGGGGAGACACGCTGACTGAAAGATGATACTCTGCCACACTGCCCTTTATCTGTAGGATCAGTTTTGTCACATGTACAGAGTACAGTCAAATTCATAACTACACATGCTAATCAACATGGCCTCGCCTTCTCTCAACCCGTACCCAGCCCTCCCATGGTCACACCTCCCACTATCTAGACCCCCAGTCCTATCTACTAGCACTTCTTTATGCAAACAGTTGTGGGACTCTGGAACAAACTGCCAAGACATGGAGTTGAAGCAGAAACCTTGAGAACCTTTAAGAAGAATCTGGAAAAGATGTTGGGACAACTGAGCTATTAGCTAAACAAACCAGTGAAAAATGGACTAAATGATCTCTTGTTTGTCATATTACTTGTATTTAGTAGCTCAAGGGTCAACAATGATGCACCCAAAACTGTGCCCAGTGCTTCTTAACTAAAAATGACAACAATGTAATCCATCCCAGTATCTACTCCAGCTTATGGTCACGCTTGCCAGTATCTATGCCTATCCACAGTCATCCATCCCGCTGTGTAGGCCCACCCACCATCACACCCCCTTGTGTTCCATCTCCATCTTCTAATGCCAGTTTATCTGCCCTTGCCACATCATAGCAGGTAGCACTTATCTAGCACTTCATACAGCCCCCACCATTATCAAGTCCCACCTCATGCCATACTTCCTTATGTTTAGCTCCACCTACTTCTGACCACTTATCCAGTCCCACCTTATCATACTTAATAAGTTTAAGCCCTGCCTCACACCACTCCTTTTGATGCCAACCCAACACTGCCACGTTACCCTTTACTTACTTCAGTCTCATGTCATCCTTCTCAGTATTTGGCCATGTCCACGGTGACAACTTGCACTATCCAGACCCACCTCTGAATATCCAGCCTCACCTCTGTCATACTGTCCTGTTCTTAGCTCCACCTCTTGTTGTCCAGCAGCTTGCCTTGCCCACCATCACCCCTACAGATTTTAAATCTCCACCTCTTGCCCTCTTATTTAGCCCCATCCCTATCATAGTAGCTAGTATCAAGACCACTGCTTTAGGCCACCTCTTCTTGTATCAGCCCACCACTGCCACACTACCCTTGTATAACTCCTGTCACCTCTTCTAGTGTCTGGAACCCCACCTGTCTTGCTACCCTGTTCTTCGCTCTGCCCTGTTACCCCTTTCAGTATTTGGCACTGCCTGAAGCCAGCCCTCCCACTATCCAGCACCATCTCTGTCTGTCATACTGCACTGTTCTTAGCTCCACCCCCTGTCACTACCAAGTGTGTGGCCCTGCCCATAGTCACTCCTCCCACTATCAAGCACCGTCTCTATCATAGTGCCCTATTCTTAGCTCCACCTCCTAATGTCTGGCCCTGCCCACAGTCACTCCTCCCACTATCAAGAACCATCTCTGTCATACTGCACTGTTCTTAGCTCCACCCCCTGTCACCACCAAGTGTGTGGCTCTGCCCACAGTCACTCCTCCCACTATTAAGCACCACCTCTGTCATGTTGCCCTATTCTTAGCTCCATCTCCTAATGTCTGGCCCTGCCCACAGTCACTCCTCCCACTCTCAAGCACCATCTCTGTCATACTGCCCTGTTCTTAGCTCCACCTCCTAATGTCTGGCCATGCCCACAGTCACACCTCCTACTGTCCAGCCCCATCTCCTCATCATGGTTCCCAGGATGTGGTCCTGCCCAGTATCTAGCCCCTCCTCCTTTCATTCCCCAATAGATATATATATATTTATAATTTTTGAGCAGAATTTTGAAAACTGCTTACTGATTAGACATAATATTCAATTTGTTAATTTTTTTGTATTTTTGGTGATTATTTTGACTAGAGCTGAAACAGGCTTTAGCATATCAAGGCCTCGGTTGTGTTCTGTAACATTTACAGAGGAAGCGGCGGTGCCCGGCCCTCTCAGCCATTCCCTTTTACTGTATGTCATCTCAGCACAATGGTGGTGTTGATCCATTCCAGTGTTTGGCTTTGGTAAGCATCCCAGTAGCTGAAGCTTGACCTCCACTTTGACACAAAGGTCTCCATATTAATTACAGATGCTGGTGTAGGTGTGTGGTTAATCTGAGGTTGGCAGCAGGAGGTTCAGAATGGCAGTGCTGATGCACCGAAGGATCAGAGTGTTAAATGTTGATGGAGATCACTGATGATTCTGAGCTGATCTATTATTGGCGTCTGTCCACACCGACACGCCGCAGCCGTAACAGGAGCTCCGGATGTCAGGTGGTCCTCTCCTAAATGCAGGACAGCAGACTTGTATGTTCCTCATGCAGTTCCTGCTACACGTGAGATCAATGGCTCTGCTGCTCTTGTTCTTTTGTGGTGGTTTTTGTTTCAAGTGTGTCTTTGTCAGCTTCTACCGAGTGCCTCACTGAAATCATGGACACTGTGCAGATCACTGAATAAAAGGGGGCCTGATGTCATGTCTGCTATTGCTTTATTTGTTCTCATTCTTTGAATGTTAAATCATGTCGGGGCACCAAGCCCCACTTAACAGTCATTATCATGGTGGGCAGTTCTCAGTTATGATGGCAGCACAGTCGAGATACAAATAAGTGGATTGGATCTTTACAGAGCGTTCCTCTCTGGAACTTGAAAATGAATGGGTGTGCACTATGACCTCTTTGACCCCCTTGAGATAACCTCTCCTATACCAGCTTTTGGTGCCCAAACTGAGGGTGCAATACCAACACAGAAAAATGGACTCCACTTTCAAACCTTTGCTGGCAAGTCAATCGGGATTTCGAGCCTCAGCGTGACCCCAAATGGCTTCAACTTTTCAGTTTTCACCCTGGCTGGGCGTGTCAAGTGCTGGTGCAGGCTGTGAGTGGCGCTATGCCAAAGACACGGAGTAGCCACGTGTCACACGTGTGCACCTGGGGACCACCTTCAAGAGATACCACTCCGGAACAAGAGGGGGTGCTGGCACTGACTTCCCTAACCCCAATAATACTGTATGTATGTCTGTGTGTGAGAGCTGTGCATGTGTGTGTGTGCGGTATAAAATAAGGCTAGATTTGTGTGTAAGGGTGTGTGTGTGTGTCCTAACCCACCTATGGAGGACAGGGTTGTTGAGCACGGACACGTCTGCATGAATCATGAGTGCCTGCATGTATGTAATACTTATTCATGTAGTGTGTGTGTGCGCGCGTGTGTTTTATGTTTATACGACGTGTAAGTGCATGTGCTATTTATCATTATCAATATTTATATATATGGACATAAGCAAATACAGTATGTAACACAAGTCTGTGCAGCATTTACAAATATGTGTGTGTGTTTTATGTGTATGTGTTTGGTATTTATTATTATTAATATATTTATGCATGGTATGCTTGTATGTTTGCAAATATGTAACACAAGTCTGTGCAGCATTTACAAAAGTGTGTACAACAGGCCCGTAACGTGTGTGTGTGTGATTTATGCTTATACACCGTATATGTTGTGTATGTGCAGTGTCTGTTTACACATGTGCAGCATATGAGTGATGTTTGTGTATAAGCAAGCGTGTGTGTGACAGACATTCATTTTAGGAGTTTATGTGTGTATGTAATATTTGTGTGTGTGTGTGTGTGTATTTATGTTTATTCTGTTCAGGCCATGAGTGCATGTGTTTTTTAACACATTTTTTTATATACAATATTCTTAATAAGCTCTATAAACTGTATGAAAGGTGCTATATTTATCTATTTTTTGTACTTATCCATCCATCCATTTTCCAACCCGCTGAATCCGAACACAGGGTCACGAGGGTCTGCCGGAGCCAATCCAAGCCAACACAGGGCAAAAGGCAGGAACCAATCCCGGGCAGGTTGCCAACCCACCTCAGGACACACACACAAACATACCCACACACCAAGCACACACTAGGGCCAATTTAGAATCGCCAATCCACCTAACCTGCATGTCTTTGGACTGTGGGAGGAAACCCACGCAGACACGGGGATATTTATATTTATATTTATATATATATATATATATATATATATATATATATATATATATATATATATATATATATATATATATATATATTGTCACAGGAGGCTGGGGGTGGTACCCAGCCTGGACGCCCAGGAGGACCGGAGGAGAGCTTACTCCTCCGCCAGGCCACGTGGGGGCAACCGCCCTGGTGGCTTTGGGGACCACGGGAACAGAGCTTAGAAGCTCAACCCTATAGGGGCTCGTGGTCACCGCCAGGTGGTGCCCTAATGCCTGAGGAGCCCTGGCCCGGGGGTGTGGTGGAAGTGCTGGGTGGTGGGGAGAAGACCAGGGATACCCGGAGTGCTTCCGGGTGCACAGCCAGCACTTCCGCCACACCAGGGAGTGCCAGCGGGTGCTCATCGGGAGGCACCTGGAGCACATCCGGGTGAGCTTTAAAGGGGCCGCCTCTCTCCATTTGAGAGGTGGAGTCGGGTGGAAGAGGACAGAGCTCAGAGGAGAGGAGAGGTGGATCAGAAGAGAAAGGTATTGTATTGATGGCCTGGACTTTGGGGTGATTGGTGCTGCGGAACTGGGTTGTGTTTGTGTAAATAAACAAGTTGTGGTGCTTAAATCATGTCTTCCTGTCTGTGTCTGGGCTGTTCCCCACAATATATATATTTATTATATATATATAAAATTATATTTATTGATGTATGTGCATTTGTGTACCGTTATGTTTGTGCGTCCAGTATATAAAGGCAGGTGTACCTTATTTATAAATGAGTTTACCATATGTATGTAACATGTATATATGTTGCCGTGTGTGTGCATTATATTTATATGTAAGTGAAGGTGTATATATGCAATTATTTCTTTATATGTGTAGATGCATGCATTGGTGAATATACTGCATGGATTCTTTGTGCATGTACTGTATATACAAGTCTGCCTGTATGTCTGTACAGTAATGTGCACTGTGTCTGTCTGTACGAGTACATGTCCTGTATAGACTGTATGTATGCATTGTGTGTGTTTCTGTGATGTGTACGTATGTTTCTGTACGGTATATTGGTGTGTGTACAGTTATTTGTAGGTCTATGTGTACATGTATATGAATATTCATGCACTGTACTTCTTTGCACATGTGTCTCCACGATGTTTTTGTGTGCAGCTTGAAACTTGCATAAGCCTCTCAAACCCACCTGGGGGGATGTGGGGGGCTGAAGCCCACCTCAGCAGCACAAGGCAGGAAACAGACCCGGATGGGGTGCCAGTCCACCTCAGGAAGGGGCACATGCACACTGGTATGTTCAGTCTATTTGGCACAGCTCCTGTCATAAAGGCTGGGCCCGTGGGTGTCCCAAGTGTAACATGTTGGATTTCTACATCTTTGTCCGGGTGAGAAGGTCCAAAGTAAAGGCACACAGGAGAGAGACGCACATATTGAAAGCTGGAGCGCTTCTCTACAAATCCGTGTGGGCAGAAAGGGGGCAGCATGGCTGCAGGGTGTCGAGAGCATACCTTAAAGGCGCTCTGTGAGTGATAGCCCCCACTAGGAGGCGCTCCAGTTGCAGTGTGTGCACATACACTCTATATACAAATTCAGTACAAATATCCCAGTTTTATATTCAAGCACAGAAGGGAGGCCGCCTGGCATCTCATTCACCTCCTGCAAGTCCGGGCACCACTGACGGATCAGCATCAGGGCTCAATGGCAGAGAACTCCCCGTGGAAGGTGCCCAGGCGTCTCAGGTACTCCCCATGGAACTCGATTTCTGCTCGGCTGCCGGAAGAGCGCCAGAAGAAGAGGCTGTTGCCATGGAAGACCCAAGTCCTCATGATGTCTACATCTCGGATCTGCATGGAAAAGACAAGACAGGTCTGTTGGAGTGCATCTGAACGGCATGTGGAATCACCGTAAGTGAATTTGTGGAGACAGTGGGATTTTACAGGCAAACTTTGGGTGTTGCATCCTTATTTGCTTTATAAACCGCCCTGTGATGGTGTTTATTGTGAAAGGCGCTACATAAACTCAAATGTCTCTCTTTAAAGCTGCACATTTAGTCACACAGTGGTGCAAAAAGCCCACTCCAGGGGGATTTATAGCCACACCAATCAGTCAATGTTTGATATAGCGCCTTTCAGGGGAAACACCAGCCCAAAACTGACAGCCAGTATGCTGATTGGATGGCCTGTATGTCTGTCTGTAAAGCTCAGTAACTGATTGGATGGCCTGTATGTCTGTCTGTACAGCTCAGTAACTGATTGGATGGCCTGTATGTCTGTCTGTACAGCTCAGTAGCTGATTGGATGGCCTGTATGTCTGTCCCTACAGCTCTGTAGCTGATTGGATGGCCTGTATGTCTGTCTCCACAGCTCAGTACCTGATTGGATGGCCTGTGTGTCTGTCCCTATAGCTCTGTAGCCGATTGGATGGCCTGTATGTCTGTGTCTACAGCTCAGCAGCTGATTGGATGGAAGGGTTGGGCTCACTTACACTGAAGATGGCAACAGCAAATGACTTGGGAAGAAGCAACCATTAAAGTGTTGGCACAAACTGGGGCGTCACCAGTTGAAAACTGACCCCATCCTGCTCTTTCCAATGTCACTGGTACCCAACCACCAGTCCCTCGACATCAGCAGGACCAGACAAGTGTGACCAGTCCAGCTCACCTGCACACCACAGGGAGCGCCACACAAAGCCTGGAACTTGAACCCAGATCTTCCCTGGAGCTGTGAGGCTTCATTCCATACTACTGTGCCATTTCCTAAATTTTCAAAAATGTGAATTATTTTGGGGACGGCAGAGCCCTGACGGCACACCCGACTCACCAGGATGTAGGACCCGTTGACTTGTGCCGCCATGTTCATGCTCAAAGCCCGGATTTCAATCCGCCGCCTCGGTGCCACGTTGACAAAGGTCCTGCAGGACTGATGCCCCAGTGCCTGGCTCTGGATGGGGTTGACGATCTTTCCCGTGACACCAAAGAGCTGCACGTCGCAATCTGGAAATGAGACGCGAGATGTTACTGCCGTCCTTGGATTCCAATGGTTTGCTGTCCCCGGCCCACCCTTACCGCTGTGATGCCTTTTGGTGGCCGCCTTACTCCAGTAGTGTAAGAGGATGCCTCGGCCGGGTGCCAGGCGGCCTTGCCGGATCATCAAGACATTGCTGCGGGATGTTATGGTGTAGCCGGTGAGCCGCTCGCACTTCTTGAGGAGCATCAGCTGCTCGTAAAACAAGACAAACTCCCCTGTAGTGAGACACAGACGGACAAGGGTGGTTACTTTGTCCCCATTGTGCCTCCATGTGTGGGGCAGGGAGGAGTTCAGGGAGAAAGGGTGGGACCTGACTGAGTGGTGAGGATAGGGGTAGGGGTGACCAACCTTGGGGATGAGCGCCACCTACTGGTCATCCCCAGCATTGCTGTCAGGTATCACCTTATTGTACTCTGAGGCCTCACCTTCAAATATTGCCTGGCACAGCAATCCGCACCTGACCCCCACCCCCCAACTTGACCCCTTCACTTACTTTCTTTACAATTGAGAGAACTGGACACGACCTTGACCTCCAGCACCTCCCCCAGTGGCCGGCCAACAGACAGCAGGCAGTCTCTGCGCCCCACGTCCCTCAGGTCCACCACGCCGGCGTCTTCCAGGAGGAGCTCCCCACAAGGACCTGCCATGGGGTGGACATGAAAGGAGAAGGCTTGTGAAATGAAATTTGTCATGAGAGGTGAAAGCCACCCCCATCCAGGTCTCAAAAATCCAAAAATGGGATGCTGGTGGGATTGGTGGACATGAGACATCCAAAGGGCGGAGGGAGTGGGGTGGGGAATCCTTACCCTCAAGAAAACCCTTGGAAAGAATTTTGACCTCCCTGCTACCTTCCTGTCCACTCCAGTGCAAAGATGCACACTGTGCTTTATATAGCGCCTTTCTAAGTTGAGGCCCAATACTAGGGGCTTTATGGATTTTTACAGTCGTGTCTCCGATTCCTCTGATGTGAGCACTGGCAACGTGTGAGATATTTTGGAACACACAAGTCCAAGCATTGTACTGGCCACTAGGGGGCCACGTGAGGTCTAGTAACACATTCTCTAATGAGGAGCAGCAGCATCGGGTACAGGACAGGAGCCAATCCTGGACGGAGTGCCAGTCCATCACAACGTGTTCTAAAATGGACCCTAATGTGATAATGAACTTCTGGGTCATCTAGGGAACAGGTGCCTACCCCAGCTGCATTGGGTGCAAAGCAGGAACCAACCCTGGATAGGGTGCCAGCCTGTCACAGGGTGATCAAGCCTTTGGGTCACATAGGGAACGGTGCCTACTCCCGCAGTACTGAGTGCAAGGTAGGAACCAACCCTGGAGGGGGCACCGGACGTCCAAAGCACATTATAAAATGTAACCCAGCCTGGTCCAACCCACGTCATGACATTCAGGCTGAAGCCTACCCCAGCGTCACTGGCTGGAAGGTAGGAACAAACACAGGAGATGATCCCAGTCCATCACAGATTTTTCTAAAATGTAACTGAAACATTTTCTAATCACTTAATCCAGTTTAAGGATGCAGCCTAACCTGGCAGCATCAGACACAAGGCAGGAAGCAACCTTGGAAATGTCAGTTAAGGCCACAGGTGGCCTGGAGCCTATGCCAGCCACATAGGCCACAGGGCAGGAACCAACCCTGATCGATATGCCAGGGTCTTCTAAAATATAAGAAAACAAAAATTTTCTAACCACTTAAAAGAGTTCAGGGATGCAGGGGGACTGGCACACATCCTGGCAGCATCAGGCATAAGGCAGGAATCAATCATGGAGGAGGCAAAAGTCCATCACATATCATGATGTGAAAATATATATGCAAACGTATCATAACATGTTCCTACCCACTTAATGGGATTCTAGGGGCACCCCAGCAAAGCAGGAACCAACCCTGGATGGGGCACCAGCCCTCCAAAGCACGTTATAAAATGTAACCCAGCCTGGTCCACCCCGCGTCATGAAATTCTGGCTGGAGCCTAACCCAGTGTCACTGGCTGAAAGGGAGGAACCAACACAGGAGATGATGCCAATCCATCACCAATTCTTCTAAAAATATAACTCTAATGAGTTAATCCAGTTTAAGTATGCAGCCTAACTTGGCAGCATCAGACACACAGCAGGAAGCAACCTTGGAAATGCCAGTTAAGGCCACAGGTGGCCTGGAGCCAATGCCAGCCACATAGGCCACAAGGCAGGAACCAACCCTGATCGATATGCCAGGGTCTTCTAAAATATAACAAAACAAACACATATCCTGGCAGCATCAGGCATAAGGCAGGAATCAATCATGGAGGAGGCAAAAGTCCATCACATATCATGATGTGAAAATATATATGCAAACGTATCATAACATGTTCCTACCCACTTAATGGGATTCTAGGGGCACCCCAGCAGCATTGGGTGCAAAGCAGGAACCAACCCTGGATGGGGCACCAGCCCTCCAAAGCACGTTATAAAATGTAACCCAGCCTGGTCCAACCTGCGTCATGAAATTCTGGCTGGAGCCTAACCCAGTGTCACTGGCTGAAAGGCAGGAACCAACCCAGGAGATGATGCCAATCCATCACCAATTCTTCTAAAATATAACTCTAATAGAGTTAATCCAGTTTAAGGATGCAGCCTAACTTGGCAGCACCAGACACAAAGCAGGAACCAACCTTGGATGTGGCCAACCAGCTTAATGTAAAGTAATGCTGAAGATGTCCTGGAGCCGATGCCAGCCACATAGGCCGCAGGGCAGGAACCAACCTTGATTGATATGCCAGGGTCTTCTAAAATTCTAACCACTCGACAGAGTTCAGGGATGCAGAGAACTGGTGCCTATCCTGGCAGCATCTGACACAAGGCAGGAATCAATCGTGTTTTGAAACATATAACATCTTCCTGCCCACTTAATGGGATTCTAGGGGCACCCAGGGCAGGAGCCTACCCCAGCTGCCATGAACTGATGTCCCTCCAGTGTTCCCAGCTACTTTGCCCCAATACCTTCATTTGGGTTAAGTGGGCTGGAAAATGTTATGTTAAATTTCAGGAGACCCCATAATGGACTGGCATCCCACCCTGGGTTGGTCCCTGCCTTACAATATCTGTTGCTGGGATTGACTCCAGCCCACCTCCGCCCACTCCTCATGATCTTGAATTGCATTAAGCGGGTGGGACCCCATTATGTTACATTTCCCAACATGCTGTGACAGACTAGGGTCACCTCCTGCCTCACAGCTGGCTCTGCCAGGATAGGCTCCAGCCCCCTAAAACCCTGACTTGGATTACTGAATTGGAAAAAATGTCTGTTATGTTACATTCCGAAGACCCTCTGATGGACTGGCATACCAACCAAGGTTAGTTCCTACCTTGCACCTGATGCTGTCAGGATAGGCTCCAGCCATCTTTATGATGTGTCATATTTTAGAAGACCCCCATGATGGAGCCATGGTTGGTTCCTGCCATAACAGCCTCTGTTGCTGGTAAAGGGTCCGGCCCACCCACTGATCTGATTTATATTAAGTGGGTTGGCCCCATCCTGGGTTGGTTCCCGCCTTGCACCCAATGCTGCTGGGATTGGCTCCAGCCCACCTCCACCCACTTCCCCCTGACTTTGAATTGGATTAAGTGGGTGGGACGGACCCCATTATGTTACATTTCACAACGCGCTATGATGGACGGAGGTCACCTCCAGGGTGGATTCCTGCCTCACACCTGACGCCGCCAGGATAGGCTCCAGCCCCTAAAACCCTGAATTAGATTATTGAATTGGAAAAATGTTTGTTATGTTTCATTTAGAAGTCCCTGTGATGGACTGGCACACCAACCAAGGTTAGTTCCTGCCTTGCGCTTGATGCTGTCAGGTTAGGCTCCAGCCTCCTGAAACCTGAACAGAATTGAGTGGGCTGGAAAATGTTTATGATGTGTCATACTTTAGAAGACCCTGTGATGGACTGGCATCCCATTCGGGGTTGGTCCCTGTAATGTGACCTGTGCTGCTGGTCCATGCCATCCACTGTCTTGATTTACATTTAGTAGGTTGGCGCCATCCAGGGTTGTTTCCTGCCTTATACCTGACACTGCCAGGATTGGTGCCAGTCCCCAGAAAACCTGAATTTGACTTAGTGGGATGGAACATCTTTATGTTATGATAAATTTTAGAAGACCCTGAGGTGGACTAGCATACCAACCATGGCTGGTTACTGAATTGCACCCAGTGCTACCTTGGGTAGGCTCCTGCCCCGGGTGCCCCTAGAGTCTCGTCCAGTTTGTTGGAACACGTTATGGTACATTTCACAACACACTGCAATGGACTTTTGCCACCTCCAGGGTTGGTTCCTGGCCTTGCACCTGATGCTGCCAGGATAGGTGTCACCCCCCTATAGCCCCGCAGGGTTATTCCCAACCTTGGGCCCCACTTATATCCCTTCCCCAAGTTGCATGGGAGTCTTCAATAAACCCCAAAAACTTGGTGGAAGATGCAGACCCCACATGGGCAACAATCTGGCACAGCATTCACACCCGGGATGTTGAGTAGGCAGTGGCAGCACTAACTGCTGCACCACCCTGCCATCCCACGGAGTAATGTCAACAAGACATACAGTAGCTGATGACCTTAGGAGACCAGCACATCCCACAGATATGTGAGTAGGGGGAGTGGGGGGGTCCAAAAATGAAGTCATGGGAAGTGAAAGCTGCCCCCTTCTGAACAAATAAACGCAACACCAAGCAGAAGATTAAGCCACCAGCAGGAGGAGCTACTGTGCTACACAAAGGATCTGTGAGCCAGGAGGAAATGGGGGTCCGCACTGGAGGTCCAGGGGCTGAACTGGGGACAGGGACAGAGGCTCCCTTGAGTGAGTGATCATTTCTCCTGACGCACCACCAGGGTGCGCTGTAACACAATGAAGGGCCCAGCAGGACTTCACTGATTGGACAGGTGGCTCAATAAGCCAGTCTTCTTCATATGGCGCCTTTCACAGAAAGCGCCCTCTTGAGGCCCCTTATGGAGCAACAGGAACACAATAAAGACGTTTAAGGTGCCCATCTAACAGCCCACAGCAATGAAGAGGGTGCAGTCAAGATGCCCACCTGCCCCATAGATCCAATCAAGACCACCAGCCCCACCATTTTGCTTTGTACTTAAGAAGCTGGGCAAAGGGCAGATGGGATACTTAACTGTAAGAGTCGTTTGTCAGTCTTCGTGGTGCCAGAGTCGGGGTAACTGAAGGAGGCCCATAGATGGCAGTTGCAGGTGCATTTGAGGTCCTGGGCACAGAGCTTGGTGTTATGGCAATGGGCACCGGGCATGAGGGACGCTGGCAGCCCTGCAGGGTGATCGGCTTGGGCAGGTGCATACAGAAGAGCGGGCTGAGGGGCTGCTGGACAGCCTGGCCGATGCAGGACACCATTCTGGACTGGACGCCGTAGCCACAGGAGACTGAGCACTGCAGGAAGGAGAAGGTGGGTGACAGCATTAATCATTGGGGAAAACTGTCATGGTGGGCAGTGCAAGAAATTCGGGGGGGGGGGGGGGGGGACATGTAATTAATGAAAATGTTGGCATGGGACAAGAAAGATATATGAGCTGGCCGGCTTCATGAGCGATTATCGGTGCCCTATCTGAACAGCTGGCATGGTGTAGGTGATCAGTACAGTACTGGCACCAGGTCTTTTATGAAGCTGGTACTCTTTACCTTCATTCCAGCATTACGCTCAAAATTCCCATCCATAGATGCAATGGCCACTGGGCCATTAAAGGGTTGGCATGTGCACAGGGTACAGTGAAAATAGGTGCCCTGGCACTCTGTGCGAGGAGATCATAACCCCTCAGCCCAACTTTTATAAATTAATCATTTAAATATGGGCATGGGTATGGCTTGCACAGCCCTTCCAGCTTCCTAACGCCACAACCTTACCTCCGTCCAGTTTTGAGCCTCCCAGCTGAAGGGGCACACGGTGATCATACAGGGCACAACAGAAGGTGGTTTCTCTGTCACGGGGCACCTCGCTTCATCCACCTCAGTGTCCACTCCCTGGTGGAACTGAACGCAGGCCACAATCCGCTCGGCCACTCCGAAGCCGCAAGATGAGGAACAGCTGGTGGTTTCAGACGCTTTCCATCTGAGAGAAAAGCAGGAAAACAGAGCAGCGATTAGGCAGACCAGCGGGCACCCGGGCATGTGAGCTGTTCAGACTGGATGGGTGGGTTCAGACTGAGCCACAGGCGGCTGGCACTGATTTGCACATCTGATGGGGTATCAACCTGGAGATGAAGTTCCTTATGCTTGGTGGGACTGGCATGACATTATTTGAACGTGGTGGGCTAACTGGAAATGAGGTGGGTGTCAGTTTGGGAATGAAGCTGGAAATGAACTTCCTTTAAGCTGGAGGTCATGAGCTAAAGTCGTGTGAAAAAGTAAGTACACCCCATGGAAATGGGGAAAATGTTGTGGTTTGGGGTTTGGCAGTTTGTGGAGAAAGTGATGCCATCAGACTGAAAGGTGACATGGAACCGAAAAATCCACCAAGGAATGGCTCAGAAAGAAGACATTGAGGGTGATGGACTCACTGAGTCATTTGAATCCCATTGAAATGCTGCATGTGGTATGGGGGGTGGGGGGGTTTGTTGTGCAGAACATGTAAGAAACCCCACAAAGATCTGGGGTGGTCAAAATGTGATTGAGTCAACATCAGAGACTGGTGGGCAGCTCTGCAAAAAACACCCACAAGAAGTCATTTCTACTAAAGGGGATAAGGCCAAGGGTGGGCTTACTTTTTCCCCCATTAGACTGATTGATATTTTGGTCGACTCAGTGGTCCTTGTGTTTTCAGTCAAGTAGACCATTTTTATCACCTGTAGGCCCTGGCGGCCTGGAGATCCACTGTTTGCTTCTTCAAATAGTTGAAAATGTCCACAATTTCTGTGGGGTGCACTTACTTTTTCACACAGCCGAACCTTGAGCCTAGTGGGCTGCTTGGTCTCAGGTGAAACTCCTTCAGCCTGGTGGCCCTGGTTGGAAGAGTAGTGGGCTAACTGGACCTGTTTGGAAATGAAGGCCCTTCAGCCTACAGCTAGCAGGGGTTTCAGGGTTACTTCCCCCTCTAGTGGCCGCTTTTGGAAGTGCTTTTAGGAACTTCTTAGGAGTTACATGCTTTGACACTCTGAGTCTCTGCAGAGAAAATACCTTAAAACTGCTGCTCTTTTCTTTGCGTATTTCTAGATTTTTCTCGTTTAGGTTTTGGCTGTTATTTCCGTCCTTATTTGTTTTCGTTTTACTTTTATGTGCATCTCCGGGTTCTCCTCTGACCTGTCAATTCTGAGGCTGGACACCTCTAGTCATTGGGTATGTCAGACCTCCCAAGTGCAGTTGCTGATCTCACTGCACGTCAGCTTACTGGCCGTGTCAACTGTATGATGACTTCCCAGCACGGTTGGGCCCGCCCCTTTTCCTTGACAGCCAATAGCGTGCTGCCTGCTGGAGCCAGTGCTGCACAAAAGGGTTAACCGGCACGGCAAATTCAGCTTCAGACTCTGCTGTTTTATTCTGCTTTTCCATTCTGCTGTGGTACATAAAACACACAACATCAGGCGGACGAGCTCCTCTTCTCTTTGTGTGTTCCTCATTCTTCACTTCCATGTATTGTACTTCCAGCTGAGCACTGATTGGCTGTCGGCTCTCATGCACTCAGAGCCGCCACTACGACTGAAGACAAAAATCAAACCTGTTTGAGTGGTGAGTGGTGGACAAGCTGGAGGGACTCGCTGGGTACGCCAGACTACATGATCGGCTTTACGGGGCCATGGCAACTGGCTAAAGGGGCGCTATATAGAAAGAAAGACCACCTGGGTGGGCAGACAGCAGTGCCACATCCCACAAAAGGCTTCCGGCCGTGGCAGGGCCTCCTCCTGGGCTCCAGCATCCCTGGCACAGTAAATATGTAAATGAAGGCCACGGCTGAAAATCGCAGAGAAAGTCGTGTCACGTGACGTGGCCTTCACTCTTGCATTACAGCTTTGTTAATTTATCGTGGACTTCTACATCCCAATTCCTTCTATAATAAATGAAAAAAAAAAATGGCTGGCATCTGAGCGTCCCTTCAAATTTCCCTCTCACCTGGGTGGGCATGGCTCAGGGTTGCACGTCTCCAGTTCTTCGGGTTTGGACATAGTCGAGCACTCCTCATTCGGCAGCACCTCCTCACTGCCGTCCCCGTCGTGCACGCAGTACAGGACCCTCCTCATCAGCCCACCGCCACAGGAGGCACTGCAGGCTCCTGACTGGTAGCGCCACCTGTGGAACAAAAAGGTAAGTATGAAGTCCCGAAAACCTAAGAGTGGGCCTTGTGTGATGCTGCCAGCGATGACGATTTAGCCGTTCGAGTGTCCAGAGATGGGAGTTGGTGCTGAAGGAGGGTCAGTGTTGCCCCCCTGCATGGAGTCCTAGTCATGGACTTTTTGTCAGGACTGGATCTTCGTTTGGTGGTGTAACAGACGGCCGGGACGCCCTGGAAGGATGGGGGAAGGCAGCTACTTTGGGACACTGAGGTACTATGATGGCAGATTCCCTGGACTGTAACGGTGCCCCCTGAATTCCTGCAGGTCATCATGGGACATGGAGTTTGCTATAACAGCCCTGCTGGGTACCATGGGTGTCACCAGAGGACACTGTGGGAAGACAAAGATGGGAGATGAGTACTAGTAGGTCATCAGAACGAGATGATTAAAAACTTGAGTTCTCCATCTGACCCGGAAGTGCTGGCAGGTCACGTGGACGGAAGAGCAGAAGCACTTCTGGGTCGGGCAATTTATAGGGGACTGTTGAGAACCCAGCCAGCGCACCCTGAGTCAGGATGAGGTGGACAACGCTTGCTGGGTGGAGAAAGAGAGAGAAGATTTGAGTGTAGGGTGTACTCTAGCCTGTTAATCTGAGGCTGTGGTGCTTGTATAAGAAGAGAATAATTAAAAACAACTTCTTAGTGAGTGGGTAGCACAGTGATGCAGTGGGTAGCGCTGCTGCCTTGCAGTAAGGAGACCTGTGGTTCACTTCCTGGGTCCTCCCTGCGTGGAGTTTGCATGTTCTCCCCGTGTCTGCGTGGGTTTCCTCCCACAATCCAAAGACATGCAGGTTAGGTGGATTGGCAATTCTAAATTGGCCCTACTGTGTGCTTGGTGTGTTTGTGTGTGTCCTGTGGTGGGTTGGCACCCTGCCCGGGATTGGTTCCTGCCTTGTGCCCTGTGTTGGCTGGGATTGGCTCCAGCAGACCCCCGTGATCCTGTGTTCGGATTCAGCGGGTTGGAAAATGGATGGATGGATTCTTAGTGAGTGAGCAAGTGAATAACCACCGAGTGGTAACAGGGACTACTAAGGAGTTGCTGAGGGAGTTGGAAATTGTAGAGAGAGAAGAGCTGCTGAGATTAAATAGGCTGAAATCAAAAAATCACCAGCAGCAGATCAGATTTACCCTCGAGTTCTTAAGGGGGCTGGCGAGTGCAGATAGAAACCCTAGACACGTATTTATAGGAAGTCACTGCACACTGGAGAGATTCTGAAGGACTGGAAAATGTCAAATATCATCCCGTTATATAAAAAGGGTGACAGGGAAGATCCAAGCCACTAGAGGACAGTAAGCTTGACTTGCATCAGAGGAAAATTAATGGAAGGAATTATTAAGGATAAGATTGAGCAACACCTGGCAAGGAGAGGACAGTCAGTGTGGGGTCAGACAAGGGAGGTCGTGTTTGATCAACATGCTAGAATTCTATGAGGAGGCAACAAAAGGATACGACTAAAGTGGAGCAGATGAGATTATTTATCTTGACGTTCAGAAAGCATTTGATGAGGTGCCACCTGAGAGGGTGGCCATCAAACTTAAAGAAGTGGGAGTTCAGGGTGTGGGTGCAGAATTGGCTCAGACACAGGAAGAAGAGGGTGATGGTGTGAGGAACCTCATCAGAATTGGGTGACGTTAAGAGTGGTGACCAGCAGGGGGCAGTGCAGGGGGCGGCTGTTATTTTTAATATATAGAAATGATTTGGATACCTGCGGTGGGCTGGCACCCTGCCCGGGGTTTGTTTCCTGCCTTGTGCCCTGTGTTGGCTGGGATTGGCTCCAGCAGACCCCCGTGACCCTGTGGTTAGGATATAGCGGGTTGGATAATGGATGGATGGCTGGATTTGGATAGGAATATAAGTAACAAGCTGGTTAAGTTTGCAGATGATACCAAGATAGGTGGATTAGCAGATAATTGAGAATCTGTTGAATCATCACAGAGGAACTTGGACAGCACGCAGGCTTGAGCAGATTTGTGGACGATGAAATTTAACATCAGTAAATGTAAAGAATTACACATAGGAAGTAAAAATGTGAGGTTTGAATACACAATGGGCGGTCAGAAAATCAAGAGTCCACCTTTATGAGAAGAATTTAGGAGTTGTAGTGGACTCTAAGCTATCTATCGACTACCAGACAGTGTTCTGAAGCCATTAAGACGTAATAACAGAATGTCAGGTTATATAGCGCCTTGATGTGTGCAGTACAAGTCACAGGAGGTTCTGCTCAGCCTTTATAACACACTGGTGAGGCCTCATCTGGAGTCCTGTGTGCAGTTTTGGTCTCCAGGCTACAAAAAGGACATAACAGCACAAGAGAAGGTACAGAGAAGAGCAACGAGGCTCATACAGGGCTACAGAGATTAAATTTATTGTCAGTAAATGTAAAGTAAAACATGTAGGAATTTAAAATGTGAGGTCTGAATACACAATTGCAGGTCAGAAAATTGAAAGTCCATCTTATGAGAAGGATTTAGGAGTCGTAATGGACTCTAAGCTATCAACTTCACAACAGTGTTCAGAAGCCATTAAGAAGGCTAACAGGCTGTCAGGTTATATAGCGCCTTGATGTGTGGAACACAAGTCACAGGAGGTTCTGCTCAACCTTTATAACACACTGGTGAGGCCTCATCTGGAGTACTGGGAGCAGTTTGGGTCTCCAGGCTACAAAAAGGACATAACAGCACAAGAGAAGGTCCAGAGAAGAGCGACTCGGCTGATTTAGGGGCTACAGGGGATGAGTTATGACAGAAAGATGAAAAGGAGATGAAGAGGAGACCTGACTGAAGTGATGATGAAGGGGATTAGTCCAGTGGATCAAGACAGTGACTTTAAAATGAGTTCATCAAGAACACGGGGGCATAGTTGGAAACTTGTGAAAGGTAAATTTCGCACAAACATTAGGAAGTTTTTCTTTACACAAAGAATGATAGACACTTGGAATAAGCGACCAAGAAGTGTGGTAGACAGTAGGACTTTAGGGACTTTCAAAACTCGACTTGATGTTTTTTAGGAAGAAATAAGAGGATCGGACTGGCGAGCTTTGTTGGGCTGAATGGCCTGTTCTTGTCTGGACTGTTCTTATGTTCTAGCGCTTTTACTTTGTGTCCTGCGTGTCTGTCTGTTGGGTTTAAGGGGTTACAATGGCCCCTAGCATCCACAGTGGTCCACCCCCCCTTGCCCCCTTGCCTCTTCTATGTTCAGATTTTTGATTGCTAATTTTGCCAGATCCTCACTAATTCACAGTTCGGGTCTTCAGGTGTGTCCTGGTCGGCCCTTCACATCCCACCTCACCTTGATGGCCCCTTAGTTTTGCTCGTCCAGGTCTCTGTCTGCCTTTCACATCCATCAGTTCCATGTGTGCCACCACATCCCCCATTTCTGTATGTGTGTGATTGCACCTTGTGATGGACTGGCACCTCATCCCGGGTAAGTTGCAAGAAGAGACTTTGTCACCCTATGACACTAAACTAGATAAGCAGGTTCACATAATGAATGGGTGGATGGACATCTTTGAAGGAAGAAGGTGACTCCATAGTGCCGACCAGATTGTTTACCATCCAGCACTGGGACTTTACCTCGCAGGACAGGGACCAGCCTGACAGCTCTCCCGTTCGGTGGGTTTGGGCAAACCGTCACAGACAGACTCCAGCTGGCCGACCATCGCACTGCTGGTCATCCTCACACAGCGCACCGTCCGCATTGCCATTCCTTGACCGCATGAGGCACTGCAGGGACCAAAAGCTTGGACTTCCCACCTGTGGGCCAGAAGAACAAACATGGCAGCCCTTTTAGATTCAGAACATAAAAACCTGGGCATTTTCCTCAAAATAACTAGTGAGGGCCA